>NC_040092.1:15221675-15524705 GCF_003369695.1 Bos indicus x Bos taurus | reverse complement strand
CTCTCTCCCATCTCTGCCTTTACTTGCCTCTAGATATGGTGAAAATTAAGCACTTACTATGTTCTAGTTACTTTTAGTTGCTGTACCTGACTTCATTTTATCACACCTAATTCTCTCAGCAATCTGCTTAAAGTAGGTGATAGAACTCTCAGTTCATGGATGAAGATACAGGGCTCAGAGATATAGTGAAAAGCGAAACTGTTGGTCTCTCAGTTGTGTCCGACTCCTTGTGACCCCATGGACTGTAACCCCCCAGGCTACCTTGTCCATGGAATTCTCTAGGCAAGAACGCTGGAGTGGGTTGCCATTTCCTTTTCCAGAGGATCTTCCCAACCCAGTGATTGCACCTGCGTCTCCCACGTCTCCTGCATTGCAAGCAAATTCTTTACCGCTGAGCCACTGGAGAGAGAGTGACTGTGACCCAAACCCCACAGGTAGCACAGGTGGCAAGGCTGGGTTTGGACTCAGATCTTCGTGCCCCAAATGATGCTTTTTGTATAGCACTGTGCTGCTGCCTGCTGGGGTGTCTGACATGTTCACATTCACAAGCCTCAAGCAACTCTGCAAAGTAGCAAGGATGGAAAATGTGGGTCCTCATGTGCAGATGAGAAAGCTGAGCCTTAGTCACTAATTCATTGGAGACTTGGTCACTTTTTCTGAAAAGGCTTTTTTAGTTTACATAGAATCTCATTCTGTTTTCCCCTTAAATTTAATTAGTAATTTATTTCTTTGGCTCAGCAAATAATGACTGAATCTAGCTATGTGCACTCTGTCATATTGGTTGTGGAGTCAGTGACAAGATGGCCAAAGTCCTATGTGTGGATTAGTGATGCAGTACTATTCATAAAAATTCATTTTACAAGCAATTCTCATGAAATTGCTTTTTATTTTTGTATGTGGAGCAGGGGTTAGCAAACTTTTCTATAAAGAGCCAGATGGTAAACATTTTAAGCTTTCCAGGTTCTGCAGTCTCTGCAGCAACTATTCAACTCTGCAATTATAGCATGAAAGCAGTCACAGACATTATGTAAATAAACGGGTGAGTCTGTGTTTCAATAAAACTTATTTACAAAAACAAAATAAGGGCCAGATTTGACCTGTGGGCAATGATTTTCTGACACTGGGTGTAAAGGAAGGTGTATCTTTCACCAGAAGCCAGTACGTGGGGGAAAAAATGCTTGGGAATTTCAGACTGGTCCCAAATAGGAAAAGGAGTACATCAAGGCTGTATATTTTCACCCTGCTTATTTAACTTATATGCAGAGTACATCATGAGAAATGCTGGGCTGGGAGAAACACAAGCTGGAATCAAGATTGCTGGGAGAAATATCAATAACCTCAGATATGCAGATGACACCACCCTTATGGCAGAAAGTGAAGAGGAACTAAAAAGCCTCTTGATGAAAGTGAAAGTGGAGAGTGAAAAAGTTGGCTTAAAGCTCAACATTCAGAAAACAAAGATCGTGGCATCTGGTCCCATCACTTCATGGGAAATAGATGAGGAAACAGTGTCAGACTTCATTTTTGGGGGCTCCAAAATCACTGCAGATGGTGACTGCAGCCATGAAATTAAAAGACGCTTACTCCTTGGAAGGAAAGTTATGACCAATCTAGATAGCATATTAAAAAGCAGAGGCATTACTTTGCCAACAAAGGTCCGTCTAGTCAAGGCTATGGTTTTTCCAGTGGTCATGTATGGATGTGAGATTTGGACTGTGAAGAAAGCTGAGCGCTGAAGAATTGATGCTTTTGAACTGTGGTGTTGGAGAAGACTCTTGAGAGTCCCTTTGACTGCAAGGAGATCCAACCAGTCCATTCTGAAGGAGATCAGCCCTGGGATTTCTTTGGAAGAAATGATGCTAAAGCTGAAACTCCAGTACTTTGGCCACCTCATGCAAAGAGTTGACTCATTGGAAAAAGACTCTGATGCTGGGAGGGATTGGGGGCAGGAGGAGAAGGGGACGACAGAGGATGAGATGGCTGGATGGCATCACTGACTCGATGGACGTGAATCTGAGTGAACTCCGGGAGTTGGTGATGGACAGGGCGGCCTGGCATGCTGCGATTCATGGGGTCGCAAAGAGTCGGACACGACTGAGCGACTGAATTGAACTGAACTGAACTGAAATTGGCCTGTGGAACATAGCATCTTGAAAGGCTGGAAACAAAATGGATTCTAAATGGCAGAAATGGAAGAGGTGGAAATACTGTGTTGTGAGAATCCTTAGCCTTTCAGGCAGGGGAATGAGAAACAAAAAAGATATGCCAGTTTTTGAGGGGGTGCAAGGACTTAGTTTTTAATTTAATCTTGAATTTTTAATAGGGATGGGAAATGAGAATGTAAGTTAGAACAAAGACGTTGAAAAGGACATATAAACTGCTTTTTTTTTTTTTTTTGCTTGACTCTCAACTGTCTTTTAACAAATCATTAAAACATTTTATTGTGGTAAGAACATTTAACATTAGACACACGCTTTTAATAGTTTTAAGTGTATAATACACTACTGTGAGATTTCTATGGTCACAATGTTGTATATCAGATCTCTAGAACTCTTATCATCTTGCGTAAGTGTAATTTTATACTTCTTGGTTAGCAACTCCCCATTTTCCCCTCCTCCCAACCAATTTTGAATATCACTTTAGATATAATAAGACATTAAAAAATTTTTATTTTCCCCTCTTTTGGCTGTGCAGTCCAGCATGTAGAACCTTCCTTTCCTGACCAGGGATCAAACCTGTGCCCTCTGCAGTGGAAAGGTATAGTCTTAACCAACTGGACCACCAGGGAAGTCCCAAGACATTTCTAACAAAAGAAGTGAGCTCTAGTGATTGGAACTAGAGGCCTAAGAATTGAGGCACCTCACTTACTTTCTCCACTCCTGACATAAACACTTCTCCTGTGAACTTTGAATGATTTAAAGGGATGACAGTGCTTAACCACGTAGCAAGGTGACCCAGAGGTAATTCCTTGTCCACAAGGGAATCAGTAGCCCTTGGAGGGAGAAAATGGGCTGTTGCAATATTCCACTTTGAGACTTCCTTTTCCCATCTGCTGGAACCCAAGTCTCCTGGCTCCCAGTCCAGTGCTATTTCCATTACACCATTCGAGTGTGATGCAAGATTTGGCAGAAAAATGTCCCATGGTGGATCCAAGTGGGAAGGAAAAAACCCCTATGGTTTATGGATATATAAACAACTTTAAATGCAGTAAAATGGATCTGAATGAAGCATGGGGAAGGGGTCCCCACATAAAGTCAATTAGGCATGAACTCATGGATAAAATATTTCTTCTATATAAAATTTCTACAACCCACAAAATGCTGTAACACAGAAAGGACTGTTAAATAGTGATCTTATTTAAAAATATTAGATTTGTAAGCAGTGTTTCCAGAAGAACACGATTATGGAATTCTAAGCTCGGTCCCCTTATTCTGAAACTTACAAGCTTCAATGATAGAGGATGATTGTGGTTGGAGAAGGCACTTGCAAATGGTACTATCCTGGCTTCCCAGGCCACAGTGGCTGCACACTAAAGCCTTTGGGTCCACATGGAGGCTGGAGATCGTATACATCTGAGTTTGAATACTGGTTCTGTCATTTAATAGCTTGAGTGACTCTGGGCAACCCTTTTCCCCTTTATAGAGCTTTTGTTCTCATATTCATAAGGTAGGAAGAACAGTGTTGATGCCTCAAGACTGTTGTGAGGATGACTCAGGACAATGCATCTCACACTGTAGTCCCTGGACCAGCAGCATCAGCATCACCTGGTTGGATATGAAGTTGGGCCTCTCCCCAGACCTACTGAATCACAGCTCTGAGGGGGCAGTCCAGCAATTTCCGTTTTTAACAAGCCTTCCAGGGGATTCTGATGCAGCTCAAGTTTGAGAAGCATTGGCCTAGGAGAGGGTTTCTCAGTGTCTGCACTACTGAAATTTGGGGCTGGAGAATTGTTTGTGTGGGGGGCGATGGGAGGAAATGGGGGATTATCCTGCACACTCTAGGATACTGAGCAGGAGGGAGCCCTGGCTTCTCCCACCTGATGCCCGTAGCAACCAGCCCTCCGCCCCCACCACAAATTGTGATAATCACAAATGTCTCCAGACTTTGCCAAACGTCCCCTGGGAGCCAAAATCGCCCCTAGTTGGCAACCACTACTTTAGTATAAAGCAAATTCCTAGAACTATAGTAGACTCTTAATTAAGCATTAACTTGCTTAACTTTCTTCTATGGTTTAGCCACTTGAATTGTAATAAAAAAAGGGGAAAAAGTGAGATGAAAGCTTTTTTTTTCTTTTCTTTTAACTTCTGTGGGTGTGCTGACATTGTGGCCTGATGTTTAATTTAAAAATAGTCACACCCTTTAAACTTTCTAACAAAATTTTCCTTTAGGTTGAAGCTAAACATGGAAAATCTCAGCCCTGGGGACTCGTGTTAATTCTTCCCCAAGAACTAAGTGGCTGCACATGGGGATTTTGGTGGAAAGTTTTAGGCCGTGGTGACTGCAGGGCTTGCCTAGATGCACGGGCACGCTGGCCCTCACTTCATCTTGGGCTTCTCTCCCGTGAGAGCCACACAGCTGGTGCCCTCCACACCCGGCTCCTTCGCCTGGCTAATAATAACCAGAGGAGATCTGTTTTCCTTTGCTGGTGAACTGTCACTGGTGCCTGGATTTTCCTTTGACATGTGACCCGCGTGTAAAGAGGCATCCGAGGCTGGGGGAGGGGGGCATCATCCCCGTGTGATGCCTCGGAATTGGGTGACCCTGGTTCTAACTCTGCCCCTGCTGCTGACTTTCATGGGAAATGCCAGGCAAGTCATTCGGTTTCTGCATCTGTAAAATGGACACTACAGTACCTGGGGCTTCTGTGGGAGCATGATTTTTCTTTTACTTGTTGTAAGATACACACATAACATGTTGTTGTTCAGTCGCTAGGTCCTGTCTGACTCTATGCGATCCCATGAACTGCAGCACTCCAGTCTTCCTTGTCCTTCACTATCTCCTGGAGTTTGCTCAAACTCATATCCATTGAGTTCAGTGATACCATCCAACCGTCTCATCCTATATCACCCCCTCCTCTTGCTCTCAATCTTTCCCAGCATCAGAGTCTTTTCCAATGAGTCGGCTCTTCACATCAGGTGGCCAAAGTATAAAACTTACCATTTTAACCGTACAATTTAGTATTAAGTTTATTGGCATGTTGTGTAACCATCACCACGATCCATTGCCCAGAACTTTTTCATCCATCCTAAACTCAAACTCTGTATCCCTTAACTCCCTGTCAGCCAGGGCTGCCATAACAAAATATCATACACTGGGTGGCTTAAACAACATGCGTTTATTTTCTCACAGTTCTGAAGATTGGAAGTCCAAGATCATGGTGCCAGCATGGTCAGGTTCTGGTGGGGGCTCCCTTCCTGACTTGCAGACAGCGGCCCTCCTGCTGTATCCGCACGTGGTGGAGAGAGTGCTTGGGTCCCTTCCTTCTCTTACAAGGCCACTCATCCCTTCACTGGGGCCTCAGTCTCCTGACCTCATCTAAATCTTGCTTAGTCACTTCAGACTTGTCTGACTCTTTGAGACCCTATGGACTGTAGCCCACCAGGCTCCTCTGTCCATGAGATTTTCCTGGCAAGAATATTGGAGTGGGTGGCCATGCCCTCCTCCAGGGGATCTTCCTGACCCAAGGATCAGACCTGCATCTCCTGTCTTGTAAGTGGATTCATTACCACTGAGCCCCCAGGGAAGCCCCATTTAAACCTTATTGCCTCCTAAAGTTCCCAGCTCCAAATGCCATCACATTGGAGATTAGGGCTTCAGCATATGAATTTTGGAGAGACCCATTCAGCCCATAATGCTTCCTATCCCTCCCCCGCACACCTCTACTCTACTTTCTGTCTCTGTGAATTTGACTATTCTAGACACCTCACATAAGTGGAATCGTCCGATATTCATCCTTTCCGAGGATATACTTTTGATACGGTGGAAGCTTTTATTTGTAGCATTGGCCCTTTTTGAGTTTTCCCAGAAGCTTCATTCAGGGCTGAATCGGAACTCTGGTGGAAAGTTTGGAAGTGCCCTGGGGAAAAACCAAAGGTCAAACATCTGAATAAAAACTTAAAAAAAAAAATGCTGGTGGTTTTAGGATTATCCTCAATAGGGGTTTAAGCCACAAGTTATCTGGGGCTGAATTGAGATAAACACTGGGTGTGGCAGACGCTCCTGTTTGCCTGTCCAAAGTCATCCATTTTCCTCCCTGCTTCCTGAATTCTAAAATGATTTTGTTTGTGTTCATTTGAATACCACTGCCCTTCAATGGGAGAAGGCAATGGCACCCCACTCCAGTACTCTTGCCTGGAAAATCCCATGGACTGAGGAGCCTGGTGGGCTGCAGTCCACGGGGTTGCAAAGAGTTGGACACTACTGAGCCACTTCACTTTCACTTTTAACTTTCACGCATTGGAGAAGGAAATGGCAACCCACTCCAGTGTTCTTGCCTGGAGAATCTCAGGGCCAGCGGAGCCTGGTGGGCTGCTGTCTGTGGGGTCGCACAGAGTCAGACACGACTGAAGCAACTTAGCCTCAGCAGCAGGATCCCTTCAATGGGTCCCTCCTGACTGGTCCAAGTCAATGACATTCTCTTTGCAATGATTGGCTAGTTCTTACCACATGACTGCCCCATTCTGGCCAATGGGATGCAGGGAAGGTCTAGAAGGAGGCTGGCTCCTGGAAAAAGTATGTATCATTCATAGAAAGAGACCCTTGGTGAAAATGTTGCCCCTTCGTTGTCACCTATGGGAAACTGCTGCAGCCACTTGGTGCCCACTAATGGCACCCCACTCCAGTACTCTTGCCTGGAGAATCCCATGGATGGAGGGGCCTGGTGGGCTGCAGTCCATGGGGCCGCTAAGAGTCGGACACGACTGAGCGACTTCACTTTCACTTTTCACTTTCATGCACTGGAGAAGGAAATGGCAACCCACTCCAGTGTTCTTGCCTGGAGAATCCCAGGGACGGGGGAGCCTGATGGGCTGCCGTCTATGGGGTCGCACAGAGTCGGACACGACTAAAGCGACTTAGCAGTAGCAGCAGCAGCAGCAGGAGAGAAATCATTCATGGGTCCTTGCTGGTGTCAAAGAGCCAAAGAATGAACCAACCCCAGGAGCTACCAGCCTCTGAATTTCTTGCTCTGTGACTGAAAGAGTCCTCTGTTGAAGCCAGTTTTAAGTTTTTAGCTCCCTAAAACAGAGCATCCTATGGATAGGCTTGATTCTCAGGAATTGATCCTGGACCTGTGTGGTTTCATTGAGACCTGTGTATACTGGATTTTGACCAAGGTGGAACTGCATGTAAATATCACAGGCACCTCCTTCCTTCACTTTCAACACCTCTTCTTAGGACCTTTATACAAAATAAGACAAGATGTTTTCTTCTCTTTCCCTGGGGGGTGACCCAGTGTTTTTTAATAACCCAGGTAATAGTTGCATGCTGCTGCTGCTGCTAAGTCTCTTCACTTGTGTGCGACTCTGTGTGACCCCAGAGACGGCAGCCCACCAGGCTCCCCGTCCCTGGGATTCTCCAGGCAAGAACACTGGAGTGGGTTGCCATTTCCTTCTCCAGTGCATGAAAGTGAAAAGTGAAAGTGAAGTCGCTCAGTCGTGTCCAACTCTTAGCGACCCCATGGACTGCAGCCCACCAGGCTACTCCGTCCATGGGATTTTCCAGGCATAAATATGCATAAAAATGCATAGCAAAAACAAAAAAAGTATATACTTAACAATTACATATATACATCTGTATGTGTGTATGTAATCATGTTACACATTTGTGTATATACACATATGATTTCATGCATATTATAAAGATAGGGTACATATGGCACACATGCACACACGCACACTTTTGCCGCAGAGATAACCCTGGCAGGGTAACAGTGGTTGGGTGTCTGGGCTCCGAGCAAGACCTCCTGCATTCATTTTCAGGCTCCATCTTCTCTGGTTGAGGAATCTTGGGCAAAGTGACTAACCTCTCTGTGTGTCGGTCTCCTTATCTGTAAAAAGTGATTAATAATAATAATTAAGTTTATTGGCATGTTGTGTAACCATCACCGTGATCCTGCTTCATAGTTTTGTGGCGCAGATCAAATGAGATATGCATACAAAGTGCTTAGCACAATGCCCAGTGTACAGCGAGCTCTCAATAATTAGGGACAGTAATGACTCCTGTGACATTCACTGGAAAGACCTGGATTCCAGGTCCAGCTATGCCGCCTCATAGCTGTGTGACCCTGAAGGAACCCTTTTGTCTCTCTCAGCCTGGGCTTGCCCATCTGCACCCAACAGGGCTGTTGTGATCATGCCCGTTGCAGTGGGATCCAAGACCCAGGTAGATGAAGTGACGTGTCCAAGGACACCCAGTTCAGCTCCGTCTCTCCTCTTCCGGGCTGCGGCATCCTTTGGCATT
Organism: Bos indicus x Bos taurus; assembly: GCF_003369695.1. NCBI lineage: Eukaryota > Metazoa > Chordata > Mammalia > Artiodactyla > Bovidae > Bos > Bos indicus x Bos taurus. The sequence continues at coordinate 15,516,245 of NC_040092.1, read as the reverse complement.
ACCTATTGAACATCAGGAGGGAAGACAGAAATGCATTAGTTACGTGTAGTTTTTCTACATGGCAGATGCTATTTTTGCTTCTACTCCCATTTGTGAGACTTAAAGAGAAGGACCTGAGTGGACGGTAGAGAGGCTGGACACAGACAGGGCTGGCGAATTCTAGTGCCTCATTCCCTGAATTGGGTTTTGCAGAGGTCTGTTCAGTGCCATATTTTGCATCTGCCTTTCTCCTTTCCACTCACTCACTATGCAACAGCTGCAGAGGTCAGAAACTTTAATTTTATTTTTTAATAACTCCTGCCAGATTGCTTTTCATAAATATATGACTTCTTGCACATCCACCAGAAGCATAAGACGGTGTGTTTCCCTCAGTCTCAAGGCAGTACTTTTTTGGCAGCAGTCTTCTGAGTATCGTCTTTTGGTGGAAGCTGAATATATGAGGCTGGCCGGCCATCAGGATTCTGGGAAGCCTTTTTTTTTTTTTCCCCAGCACTACAAGTAATAGGTTTTCAGAAATTTCCCTTTGAGAAGACCATTTTAGTTCTGGCAATAGCTGGCGTCGTTAAGAATTTTGCCTGTGTGATATGGAGACAAAAATGTCCATCTCAGCTCCAGGACATGCTCATTAATGTTTGCTGTGCTGAGGCTTCTCTGGAGACAGGATCCCCCCTCATCCCCGGTTTCCTGTCTTCTTGTTTCTCTTTTTGCTTCTATCATTTGCTCTGGGATTGGGGATTATGCTGGGGAGTATTTTGTAGAAGGGCCTTTACTGTTAGAAGGCAGGAGGAGGCTGAAATGGCCAGCTGGGGTGGGTTACAGAGTTACAGATCCAGAACAGATGAGAAGCCCCTTAATCACCTGGTGCCTCTGTTTACCCATTTGTGAAATGAGCATAGTGACACTGGCCAGACCCATCTCTCTTAAGGTTGCAGATGAGATTGTTTACTCATTTTATCAGGTAATAGCACCTCTTGGTTAAAAACCTTCTGCAACATGGATAGACCTAGGAAGTATCATACTGAGTAAAGAACTGGCCTGCCAGTGCAAGAGACTCGGGTTTGATCCCTGGGTCGGGAAGATCCCCTGGAGGAGGGTATAACAGCCCACTCTAGTATTCTTGCCTGGAGAACCCCATGGACAGAGGAGCCTGGTGCTACAGTCCATGGGGTCACAAAGAGTTAGACACAACTGAAGTGACATAGCACTTATCACAAGCCACAGAAAGACAGATATTATATGATATCACTTAAAGGTAGAATCTAAAAATAATACAAATGAATTTATTTACGAAACAGAAAGAGACTCATAGACATAGAAAACTTATGGTTCTCAAAGGGGAAAGGGAGGGGGGAGGAATAAACTAGGAGTTCAGGATTTGCAGATACAAACTACTATATATAAAATAGATAAAAAGGAATTACTGTAGAGCACAGGGAACTAGATTCAGTATTTTTTAATAACATATAATGGAAAATAATCTGAAAAAGATATATATATATATATAAATGAATCACTTTACTGTACATTTGAAATTAACACAATATTGTAAATTAACTATAGTTCAAGAAAAACAAAACCAAAACAAAGTAAAACCAAAAACCATCTACTGCTCCCTATGGCATAGGAATAAAACCTCACTCTTGGCCATCTATAATAGGACCCATGTGATCTAGCCCCTGCCTGCATCTTTGACCTCATCTCCTTCTTTTCCCTTTGCCCATGATAATTCAGCTCCCAGATCCTGAAACATGCCAAGTGCTTTCTCACCTCAGGGCCTTTGCACACGCTGTGCTTGGCTGCATGGTCCCTGACATAGGGAGATTTCCTCTGGCTGGTCCAGGTACCCATCCTTCCCTGTTACATTCTCTAGGCTCTTTTTTATAACCATAGTAGTTATCACAATCTGTGATTAACATTTATTTCTTACTTGTTGTTTCTCTCTCCCAAGATAGAAGTTCCATGAGGGCAGGGACCAAGTCTCCCTCATTCATCATTTTATCACAAAGCTTAGCACAGTGGTTGACACCTGCAGGAAATCAACTATTTATTGATTGTCTACTATGTGTCAGGCACAGTGAGAAGCACTTTGAAAAACAACATCTTATTCTACTCTGTGGTTGTTTGTAAACTAACTTTATTGTCAAGACTAGTAGAAATGTATATCACTTAGGTATAACAACTACCCAAAGCCTGAAGTGCCCAGTGTGATGTCATTGGCTTTCAAGATGGGAATCCATCCTGGCTTCCTTGTGTTTTCATTATATGGTACTAGGCAGGTACCATCAACGACATGCTTCTGTGATGAATGGATGGTTGCATGGATGAGTGGATAGATGGAGGAGTAAGTGGGTGAGTGGGTGAATGGGTAGATGGTTGATGGGTAGATGAATGGGATAGAAGAATGGCTAGGTTCCAGATCTATGCAATCATAGGATACCAGGGTGGAAAGGAACCTCCAGATTCATCCAGTTCAATCCCCCATCCATCCTCTGCTCAAATGAAAGCTGGTGTGGATGTGTTTTTGTGTGTAGGGGACAGGTGAATGGTGACTAGGAACACAGGAAATCATGAATGTCTGACAAGACTGGCCTTGGATGCTGCTTCCTCTGGGGAATTTTCTCAGATGGTCCCTCCCAGAAATCATCTCTCTGTCCTTGGAACACTTGGAGCTGTTCCCCCGTCATTGGTTGAAGGAGCTGTGTGTGCACCTGGCCACTTCAGTACCCTCCCAGCTCCTTGAGAGCAGGGCCTGTTTGGGAGCTGCAAGGTGCTTTCCTCTTGAGGTTGTCTGCCCTTTTATACCTGCTGAGGTATGGATTTTATACCTGCTGAGGTGTTTCCCTGCTGAGGCCTATAACTGCCTGCAGGTTTTCAAGGAAACATATGTCTTCTGCAAATGTGCCCAGGACACCTCAGCATCCCCTTTGAGGGGCTCTGGATAGGACTGTGGTCCTCGGGTGAGGTCCTAAGCTATTCAGTGTCCTGTCCTCTCTGTTCTCATGACCTTGAGAGATGAATTGGGCTAAGATGCATAGAGTCACTAACTCTGCTAGACTTGACCATAACCTTGGCCTCTGATTCCACCTCTTACCAACTGGCCATCATGGCTTGTGGAAGCCCTTCGGCTTTGAAGTAGACAGCCCAGGGGTCAGCTCTGCTGCTGGCCAGCTAGTGTTGCCTCAGACATCCACTGAGCCCCTGCTTTTCTCATTTGCAAAATGGAAACAGTGAAGCCAATCACATAGGTTTGCAGTAAGGATTTGAGAGGATATACATAAAGAGCCTGAAAAATAGAGCCTGCTGTTGCCATTTATTAGCTGCTGAGATGACTAGGAGAAATGATACTGCAGGGGCTGTAGGGTGGTCACTGTGCTAAAGAGGGTCACGTGATCAAAAGTCTCTCTCTTTCTTTTGGAAAAGAATAGCTTTCCGCTTCTCTCTTTTGTCAATGACCTCATCTCTAGGTGAGCAGCAGATGGTTGGAGTTATCAGTCTGTTGTGTTTGCATACCAAACCCCCTCCACACCCCAAAACACCCAAACAAACAAAATAAAATGGTAATCCAGAGTTGAGGGTGGGAATCCGAAGCTAGGACCTGTGGGGCAGCTGTGGGTTTTGGAAATGGAGGCCTTTCCTTTGGTCATTTTTGTGCATCTCTCATTCATTCATGAATCCATTCTGCTGTTTTAATTATTTCCTATGGGGACATCACTCTGTTCATCGATGGGAGAATGCAAAGGCAATAAAGACAAGGCCCCTTGTCCTTAAGATACTTAAAATCTGGTAGGAGAATTAAGACATGAATAGACCTCCCTTTAAAACAAGGGTATACATTTTAGCTGTCAGGGATAAACATTGTGGTCTTGGAGTTGTAGATGGTGGATTGTACTTTTGGGTGGTTAGAGAAAAAAGAAGGCTTCCAGGGAGAGTGAACATTGGAGCTAGAACTTGAAGGATGAACAGGAGGTTGAAGGGTAGGGAGGTTATTTCAGAAGCGCAGAAGGGCCTAGAGCGAGAGCTCCCACACTTGAACGTGCATCAGAATCACTTTATGAAAAACACACTGCTGGGTCACTCCCCAGTGTTTCATTCACTGGTTCTGGGGTGGGGCCTGAGAATCTGCATCACTAACAAGTTCCCAGCTGGTGTTGATGGCCCTGGTCTGGGGACCCCACTTTGAGAACCCCTGGTGAAGGCAAAGGGGCAGAGAAGAAAGTGCTAGAGATCTTTCATTCACCCACTTTCCCATCAAACAGGTATTACACACTTATATGCATCAGGCCCTGTGCTGGGTGTTGGGGATATGGAGGAGGATAAGAGAGACTGCTGTCAGGGCAGGGAGAGAAAGATGTTAAGCAGAGAGACATCAGGGGATTATGATTGGAAGCTGTGGTAAGTGCTATGAAGGATAAGAACGTGGTGATACAGGAGAGAATAACAGAGTGGGGGTCTCATCTGTTTTGCTGGAATGGACATGGCATATGCGGGGGCTCTGCGGGATAAGAAGGATCTGACAAGACGTGTATAGGGAAGGTTCCTTGTGAAGGGCCAGCATATGCAAAGGCCCTGGGGGTAGTAGCGAGCTTGGCTTGTTTGAGGAGTGGAAGAACCTTCTCATGGACTTGGAATAAAGAGTTTTGGGGCTCTTGGTGGAGTAGAAGTGGGCAGAGCCCTGCAGCCAGAGTAAGGCATTTGGATGGTACTCTGAGTGCATTGGATATCCAGCAAACGCACATCTTGGGGGAGAAGTGGAGAGTTTAGGGCACAGGACAGGAAGATCTTAGATGACAATCTCAGGACCCTGGACCTTCATCCATGGCCACAGAAAGATCTGAATGGGGACTGCCCTGAGCTAGGCTGCACAGTGCCACCTCACACCTCCAAAGCAATCTGCTCTTAGCAAACCCTCAGTCCTGCACAGTAATTCCTTTGTTCAACCCCTAAACATGCCTGGAAGGTAGGGAGCAGCAGGCATGGCTGTTTGCTGAGGGGGAGGAAAATGGGGAGAAGAAACACCACGGAGAAGGGTTACATCAATGCTGTCCAAGATGGTAGCCACTGACTGCAGGTGGCTATTGAAAACTAATCAATGTGAAATACAACTTTGAATTCAGCTCCTCAGTCACACGGAGAAGCGACACTTCAGGTACTCAGTAGCCACAGGTGACTATGGCTCCCATCTTGGATGCTGCACGTACCAGACATTGGATAAGTGCTGCTGGAAGCAAGATTCTATCAGCTTGTCAGATGGGACAGTCAGACGGGACCCCGGTCTCCTGAACAGCTCCCAGCATGGAACTCTTTTTGCTCCACGATTTCTGGTCCATGGCAGCCACCTGTGCCATCACATGTATGGACATCTCCCTGCTCTCAGCTTTGCTTGCTCGCATGCAAGACCAGGAGGCTGGTGCCCCAACCCCGAGCCCTGTCTGCCTGGCCAGAATTCTCTTCTGAAAACTGACCCTGTTCCCAAGACCCTAAGTGCAGCAGAAGGAGACACAAAAATGGTTTTTCCCTGCCCAGCGAGGTCAAGACAAGTGTGTAAAATTTGGTAGGAAGGTTTTGCTTCTCCTTCATCAGTGTCATTTCTAAGAATAATCCTGAAATCTCTGAACTTGGGTCACTCTGGGGAGTATTTCTAAATCTTTCACTGAATGGATAAACGAGCCTGTGAGGGCTCATGGGGCTTGCCTGGCACCTCATGGTTTCTTAGTTACTAAGCATAGAGTTGAATGCAGCCCCCTGACTTTTAGTCTTTTTTCACCCTGGCATTCAAAGAACACAGTGTTGTCGTATGGTTCATCTTTAGCTGTACCTTTTTCTGGCTCATTTGCAAATTTCCAAGTTTATTTTTGGGTCAGAATCCTTTAGGTTGCCGGTGAAATGTAGCAAATCGGGGGAAGAAAACCAAGCTCGATTAAACCACTCCCTGATTCCCGGTTCAGAGCTGCTTAGTACTGAGTGGGGATCAGAGTGAGAGCAATATCAAGAATTTGGCAAAACTCCATCATCAAATAAAATGGACAGGGGGTAGAGGTTTATCACTTGTACGCTTCCTCCTGCAGATTTTTATGGACTGTCTTCATTCTGGAGTAAATTTCACAGGAGCATTCCCTGTACTGTTCTCTGTCTCTCCCATCTCAAGTCCCCTCTGGAGCTTGCCTCTGGTCTTCAGGAGCCTGCATTTCCCAAGCATTTTCCAATCCTGAACATCTTGGAAAGAGTCCTGTTGTCCCCCCTGGGGGGAGAGGTTTTGGGGTGTTTGTTTCCTAAGAGATCCGCTAAAAGCTGGAGATGTGTGTAGAGGAAACACCCTATGAATGACGGACATAGTCTACTTCTGCGTTGCTCAGGACCACAACTGCTGGCCACATGCGGCTGCTGATGACCTGAAATGTGGTTAGTGCAACTGAAGAAAGGAATTTTCACTTTTATGTAATTATTTTTTGGTTTTAGAAGTTAATAGTTTATTAAAGCAAAAGTTTTTTCAACACCCTTATTCTCCTTGTGCTTTAAATTCAGCTGACAGGCAGTATTATCTATTCACATAAGTCCAGGACATTTTAGCAATCACATATAAGGGAATTTTGCATAACATTTGCATCCATCAGCAACCTTAGTGAATTAAACACCTTCAAACAATTTTAACTATGTTTATAAATTTGAGATACAGAATTTTTTTTAAGTACTCAGTTGACAGACAAGCCTCCCCAACTACTTACATAGCACATGGAAATCTAAAAAAATAAACTTGTAAAATATACTGGGCCTTAAGCCACTTTCTGATATAGTACATGAATGGAGTACAATTTCAACTTAAAATGTAAACCAGTTATTCAGTTACACATTTGAAATTAGAGTTAGGAAGGTGAAGTCTTCCCCTAATTGATCCTATGTAAAACATTAAGAGAATGTAAAAGCAATACTCCAAAGGCACAGACTCTTTAATTTAAATATTACTATTATAGGTTTAATTATCTTAAATATGTCTAATAATCCATCCTAGATTTTCCCAGAGCCTAAAGATGCTAACCTATTCAGGAAACTAGTTTACCTCACACAATTATAAGCTTCAATTTTAATGATGTTTTTGGGAGATGAATTCTCTGATTTGTCTGAAGTCACTTAATGGCTAGTCAGGTTGCTTTCTGGATTTTTGTTAGCAGTGCACATAAGCTGTCTCAACCTTGTTTAGTCACTATGTTGATTATTTATGTAATTTTAGTTAATTTAATACCTATACCGAGCCACGTGTGCTGAGTGGCTGGTGTACTGGAAAGCACAGCTCTAGATGGAATAGGTTTCCACAGTTAAGCTGGAGTAGTTGCCCAAATGAGACCTGCTTTCAACGTTCGCGGGTTTTGTGTTTTTTCCTTGCGTCATCTGGTCTTGCCTTATGCCTGGGGTCTTAGTTCTACTTTCCCTCTCATTTGGACAGTGAAGAGTGAGGCAACACATGGCCCAGGCCAGACCTTCCACAGATGTTCTTGCCTGCTCCTCTTTTGAGTCTGGCTTTGTCCCCCCAGTAGCACAGGGACCACAGACAGGGCCCCCCAAAACTTCCAGCCATGCCTCCTCTTATGCCATGCCCACCCACTGGCCTTTTTTTTTTCTTTTTTAAACAACTTCATCTATCTTCGTCACTTGCCAGGAAGTCTCATGCTTCGCAGTGTAGGTACAAAGCGTGGGTCCCTACCCTGCAAGCTTACATTTCTCTGTACAGCTTGGTCCCTGGTGGACGATTAAGGGAGGAGGGCCAGGGGATGGGCAGTGGGAGGTCATTTCGACTGTCTGGCTTTGCCCTCCTCAAGCCGGTCCTGGACAAAAGTGTGTGCTATTACTTATTACTCTTCACACAGGCTGTCCTTGTTCCAGAAAGGTTGGGAGAGGTTACAGCGGGGACACAAGCTAAGGTTGCCCGAGGGGACCCTGCAATCTTATTTTCCCCCTGCTTCTCCTCATTTTCAGGACGATTGGTCACTGTGCCCTCTCCGGAATTCGAGCCCCTCCAGATTCCCTCCTTTAATCAGATCACCTAAATGGCGCTGCAGTGGCAGTGGCTAATAAAGAACCCTTCGGCAGTGGTTCTGCACCTCTCTGCCTCTGTCAGAACTCTCTGGGGACCTTGTTTAAAAGAAACAAGAAGAAAAGCCCCCCCGTCCTCAGGAGTATTTGATTCTGCACGTGTGGGTTGGGGGGAGCCGGGGCTCAGCCTGTGTGCTCTTAACAAGCTCCCCTAAGGGAGCTAAAGGTCGACATCTTTAAAGTGTGGAATGGAAATAAGGAATGGACCAGGCTCTCAGCCCCTTCTTGTTCTCTCTCTGACCTTAGGCAAATTATCCCATCACTCTGTACCTCCATTTTCTCATCTTAAAAATGAGGATAGGGAATTCCCTGGCAGTCCAGTGGTGAGGGCCCAGTGCTGCTGCTGCAGAGGGGCGTGGGTTTGATCCTCAGTTGGGGAACCAAGATCCTGCAAGCAGCGCAGCCAAAAAAATTTTTTAAATAAAAATGGGGAGTGATGAAGTTCTTGGCTCTTAGGGTGCATATGACAATCAAATAACATGAATGAAGCATTTAGCGTAATGTCTGATACATGGTAGGTAGCTCAGTTAAACTGAGCTATGATTATGAATATATTATTGTATAATAGATTATTAATAATAGCATTGTTCTTAACTAAAGCAGTAGGCATAGGGCTGGCATATAAAAAGTATCAACAAATGTCAGTTTTATTATGACAGATATATATGCTGTATAATATAGATATTGCTATGTTTAAAATTATCTTATGTATTGTATATTTAGAATTAGACAGTAAAGAATCTGCCTGCAATGCCGGAGACCCTGGTTCAATCCCTGGGTCAGGAAGATCCCCTGCAGAAGGGAACGGCAACTTACTCCAGTATTCCTCCCTGGGAAATCCCACTGACAGAGGAGCCTGGTGGGCCACAGTCCATGGGGTTGCAAAGAGTCAGACATGACTGAGTGACAAACACTTTATCACTATCTATGATATATATAAGAATAGATCTATGAATATGTATTAGGCAGATAAATTATATATAATGTACAATCCACAATAACATAATACATGTATTTACATATAATAAACTGTGTGTATGTTATGTAGCAAAATATATTGTCATGGCAAAAATATTAAAATTGTAATTTACCATTATGTGAGGCAGTTACCAGCGGGGCCAGCATCTAAGTAAGTGCTCATTAAATGTGTGAAGTCTTTTTTTCCCTAGGGTTTGTATTATTCATTAGCAATAAGACTATAGAGAAAAGGAAAAGCCACCAGGAACATTGAGGACTTTAACCCAAGGCAGCGGGCAGTTGCGGGCAGAGGGAGCCGGAGCTGGACGGGTGCGTGAGGTTGGTCTCGGCCTGAGGAATCCTGTTCTAATTGGGATCCGGTTTGGCAGAAGAGGAAGGGCGCGTCTCCCAAGCCTCCAACCCTCAGTAGCGGATTTGCCTGCGGATGCAAATGGCCGGTTACTTGAGACGTTTAGCGAGTCAAATAATTCTCTTCTGCTGTCAGCTGGTCCCCCCAGCGCCGGGGATGTTATGACAATGGTCGCCCTGGCAACCGCGGGAAGGCGTCGGGCCGCCAGGGCGATTGCTTTACCCTCGGAGAGACTGGGCGGCAAAGCCAGGGCCTGGTTGGCCTGGTTCTGAACGTGCAGCGCCCGCTGGAAAAGGAGTTGAGATTTCTGGATAGAGGCCTCGGCACTTACCCCCACCCCCGTCCCCACCTGCTCCCCGCCAATGATGCTGGTTCATAGAACGACAAAAAGAAAAACGTCTTGTATTGCCAGGCACTGATCTGAAAGCTGGGAGGAAAGACAGGCAAAAGCCAGTGCTCTTTTGAGCTGATATTCCGATGGGTGTGTGAGATGATGAGGTGGGGTGGGGTGGGGGGGTAACCATGGAAACCAGTAAACAGGATAATTTGTGGGATAGCCTGAGTGCTCCTGAGGAAAAAAACAGGGTGCTGTGACGGTGACATAGGGGGATGGTTGGGGAGGGATGACACCCAGAGGACAGGAAAATGCCATTTATGTCTAACGGCAGAGGAAAAGAACTCTGGGCGGTGGGAAGACATGAACCGTTCGGATTTTGTGCTTTGAGCTCCCCACAGCTAGCCGGTTACTGTTAAAGAGATGGCAGGAATATGGGTGGCTGCTGACAGGCAGCCCCGAGGGGTACAATGGGCTCTGGAGCCTGCCTGTTCATTCGTGTGATCTTAAGGCCAGTTATAGCTCTCCTCAGCCTCAGTTTCCTCATGTGTAAAATGGGCGCTGCCATGAGGTTCACACGAGATGCTCTGTAAGACCACATAGATCCTCCTTCTGTATTGCACTCTTTCCAGCGTCCCCGACTCTGCTTTAGTTTTTGTTGTTATTTGTTTTGTTTGTGTTTTTTTAAAACCATCTGAGTGGTGAAGGTTTTGAACTCCAGCAAACCAAACCCCAGGGGCTTGCTCATGGGTCTCTGGGTTTATCTTGGTTTAGATTCTGAGTGAAAAGTACCCATTTTCACATTAGAGATTTCAGACATGATTATTTATAGCTCTGTCACATGTCTTGACTTTAAACTTTTTTTTGTTGTTTATGCTGCTAAATTTATCATCATGCTAATACCGAGTACTGTAATAAGGCACGGAAGATGCTGAAATCCAGGAAGGTCTGAGGAATTAGTCCATCTATTGTGGACAGTGCCAGGCTGCCCCCTGGTGGGAAGCTGGGGAAACACACATCTCGTTCCTGCTCCCCCAAGACCTGTGATCCTTCTGACCCCAGGCCCACCGAGACCTTATTTTGTACCTGACAGTACAGGGGCCAATGGTGGTGGGCTAAGTTTGGATGTGCTGTTTCCAGAAACCCAATGTTTCTCACTTAAAGATGGGATTTCTTTCGACGTTTTGCAGTTCGGCTCTGCATGGACTTATTTTTTTTTTTTTGGTTTTAATTTTATTTTATTTTTAAACTTTACATAATTGTATTAGTTTTGCCAAACATCAAAATGAATCCACCACAGGTATACATGTGTTCCCCATCCTGAACCCTCCTCCCTCCTCCCTCCCCATACCATCCCTCTGGGTCGTCCCAGTGCACCAGCCCCAAGCATCCAGTATCGTGCATCGAACCTGGACTGGCAACTCGTTTCTTACATGATATTTTACATGTTACAATGTCATTCTCCCAAATCTTCCCACCCTCTCCCTCTCCCACAGAGTCCATAAGACTGTTCTATACATCAGTGTCTCTTTTGCTGTCTCGTACACAGGGTTATTGTTACCATCTTTCTAAATTCCATATATATGCGTTAGAATACTGTATTTATGTTTTTCCTTCTGGCTTACTTCACTCTGTATAATAGGCTCCAGTTTCATCCACCTCATTAGAACTGATTCAAATGCATGGACTTAAATTGAAGGTGACCTAAAAAGAAATCAGGACACCTGGCAGGGTGAGGACATATCAAGGCCTTTTCTAATTGTATTTCACAATCTCGATGTCAGGTGATTTGAACCTTCTGCTTTGGTGGAGTGTTACAGTGGAGAGGGATCCGAACTGGAAATTAGCTCCTGAGTTCAAATTCTGACCCTCCTGCTTCTTTAGTGATGGGCTTCGACATAGTTCCCAAGCTTCTGAGCATCAGTTTCACCATTTGTAGAATTTCGTTAATAACAGCCCAACACATGCTTCAGCATCATCATGCTGCTCTTATAAGGCCGTATCTTTAGAATCATTTTGGAAAATAGTTTAGTTAGTGGTGTAGGGAGATTGAGATCAATCCATGAAAATTCCCCAAGGGGAGGTCAGTGCCTCTCACACCTTGTGTGGGGGAAGGATCAGCTTTGTTCTTTCCTGGGACTTTGGAGCCAATACTCTTATAAAAATAGGATAAAAATTGTATACTTACTAGAAAAATGAAATGGGCCCCAAACCCCAAACACAATGGAAGCTTCACTTTGAAACTATCACATTCAACAAAACAAAAAACTGCCCTGTCCAAGAGCCATTAACATGTCTTGTTTAGTCCCTCGGTCGTGTTCGACTCTTTGCGACCCCGTGGACTGCAGCACGCCAGGCTTCCCTATCCTTCGCTATCTCCTGGAGTTTGCTCAAAATCATGTCCATTGAGTTGATGATGCCATCCAACCATCTCATCCTCTGTTAAAATGTCTAAATGCTCTCAGTTTCTGTCCTTAACTGAAGGGGGCTGGCCTTCAGGGCCTTCCCATATTTGAATGGCCCTTCCTTAGGGCAGGGAGGGTGTAACTGATCTTGGATCCCACCCCTCTCCCAAGCTCCTTGTATTTAGAGAGTACCTGAAAAATCTTAAATGAATGAATGAGAAGGTTTACTTCTCTTAGGATAAACGTGGAACTCCCACTTGAACTGCCCTGGGATCTTGGAACACTGTTTTGTGAGAGGCTGTTCTCGTGATTTTTTCTTCCTTGGTGCCTGTGCTGAACCCCGGCTGCCCTTCTGCTCCTGCTCACCTGTTCTCTGCCCCGTGACTGTGGTGATTGTGTGTGCCCGGCTGTCTCGTCCGCCCCACTGGGAGCCCCTTCAGGCCTGGACCTGTGCGGCCTGCTCTTTGGATTCCCGTGGATTCCTCCCTGGAGCTGCTGCTAAAGGCCTGCTGTGCAGCTGCGCCCACAGCCCTTAAAGGGCACTGCTGGCAGGGGTGCTGCACCCTGGCTTCTAGAAATGGTTTTCGGCCCTGGTTTTGTTGCCCAAGAAAGAACCTGGATGCTTAAGCTTGTCTGAGAAGCAACCAGCTTTCATTACGTAATTCAGACAGGAGATGGATGTTTCTCAAGCCTGCCTAACGCTCAGAATCCTCAGGGTGCTTGCATTTCTGTGGATTCCTGGGCCTTCTCTAGATTCCTTGTATCAGAATGTCTGGATCAGGGCATGGATCTGGAAGTTTGATTTTTAACACCTCCAGGTGATTTTTTATTGTTAGGAAATTAGGGAAAGAGGAAACTAACTTGTAAAATTACCTAGTGCCTTAGGAGGGCCACTTAAGCTCTATGGCTCTCAGTTTCCCCATCAGTAAAATGGGGATATGTGTGTGTGTTTATACACAAATAGAAATTTTATGTTTATTTATATATTATGTATATATTTAAAATTTTATTTAATTTGAAATGGCTAACATTGTGAATGACCCACATCTTTAGTTTTGGCAACTATCTGATTTTCATGACATTTGTAGCTATTATTTAGATAACTTAGGCTTACAGATGGAGAAGGCAATGGCACCCCACTCCAGTACTCTTGCTTGGAAAATCCCACGGATGGAGGAGCCTGTTAGGCTGCAATCCATGGGGTCGCTAAGAGTCGGACACGACTGAGCGACTTCACTTTCACTTTTCACTTTCATGCATTGGAGAAGGAAATGGCAACCCACTCCAGTGTTCTTGCCTGGAGAATCCCAGGGACGGGGGAGCCTGGCGGTCTGCTGTCTATGGGGTCGCACAGAGTTGGACACGACTGAAGTGACTTAGCAGCAGTAGCAGCAGCAGGCTTACAGAAAAATTACAAGATACACATGCACAGAAATGAGCAAATAAGTCTCATCTTTAATTACCCAGAGATGCAGGTGCTAACATTTTGGGGTATCACCTCCTTGTCTTCTGTCTGTGTCTGTACATGCGTTTTATATTCAGAAAATGGGATTATACTGTTCCTGCTGTGGCATTGCTGTTGGCAAGTAGATCATAGCACTCTTTGTGTGTCATCAAGAAATAAGAGTTTGTTAGACTTGGGTTCAAATCTTGATTCATTCACTTAGTAGCTGAGTAACCTTGGGCCAGTAATTTAACCTTTCTGGGCCTTGATTTTCTCAGTTGTGGAGCTGGGCAGTGATCAAACCTGTGCTGCGATGCTGTCATGAGGATTAAATCAGTAATTCGTAAAAAAGCACTTATCATGGCATCTGGCTCAGAGGGAGCCCCTTTTAGCTGACAGCCTCAATTGTCCTGTACCACCCAGCCCAGGCCCTGGTGGAAAGAGCTGCTGAGCCCCAGGGCCCCTGTGTGGGAGGTGCTGTATCTTCTCTGCCCAGTCTGACCTCACACTGGGGACAGTTCACTGGGTTCTTCCCTGCTTAGACCAGCTGTGCTCTTCCCTGAAAGGTGATCTGTGTTCCTCTTTAACTCCGGGGCAAGCCCTGGACTTGTCTTCCAACCAGACTCTCCCCCACCATCTGCTTCCTACACTGTCTCTCTCCCTGCTTCTACTGAATCATAGTGGCGATGTTCCTTGCTTCTGGCTTCTGGGCAGGTATAGGTCCAGTCTCTGGGTGACCCTGGAAACACCTCTCCAGAATCCAAAGTAGTCAGGACACAGTGTGTGTGTGTGTGGTGGGGGGCTCAGCCTGTCTTCTGTACAGACATTATCTCCTGTGATGCCTCAGTAGGCATGTGAACAAAGGTGATATATGCCCATTCACAGATGAGAAAGTAGAGGCCCAGGAAACTGATATGACTTATCCAAGCCTCAGAACAGGAATTCAGAAATATACTTCTCCCAAAACAGCCAGTGGGTTTCCCAAGATGAGTGAGACCATTTCCCTGCCCTTGCGGGGTCAATGCCCAACTTTTGAACTTCCTGTTTGATGGGAAAGACCCATGAACAACTAACTCATAGTTTAGTATCCTGGCAAAGAGGGTGCTTTGGGATCATACCCTGGTTCCCTGACTTAAGTAACTTTGTGGGTCCATGCAAGTGATTTAACATTTTCACATTTTTGATGCTCAGTTTTCTCATTCAAAGAATGGGCTCAGAACATCCGTCTCATAGTTAGCATTCTTGTGTGGATTAAAAATGAACATATTCAAAGCACTTATCTCACAGCACTGGACACACTGCTCGTATTCAGTGAATAGTGGTTACATTCAAGGCCATTAGTCCCGAAAACGCTTTATGGGAGCTGACAAAGACACCCTTCAGCAGACATCTCAGAACTGCTTGCATCATGGGCTTTTGACCCTGGTATCAAAAAAATCTCTCATGCAAAAGATCAAAAAGAAAGAGGCAGATCAGTATGAACTAGCAGGGAGAGATCCTGGAGGCTTACTACCAAGTGAAAAAATATGATATAATTGATGTGGGAAAAAAAACACACAACAAACAATCCTAACATCAAACCACACTGCAGAGTTTCTACATATATGTACACATGGAAAGTAGGACTTCCCAGATGGCTCAACAGTAAAGAATCTGCCTGCATGCAGAAGACACGGGTTCGATCCCTGGGTTGGGAAGATCCCCTGAAGAAGGGCATGGCAACCCACTGCAGTATTCTTGCTGGGAGAATCCCATGGACAGAGGAGCCTAGTGGGCTACAGTCCATGGGGTTGCAAAGAGTCGGACACGCCTGAAGCAACTGAGCACTAGCACACATGTGAATGTACATGGAAAGGATCTGGAATGATGGACACCGAACGAATCTCAATAGTTTCCCCCATTTTCTCCATGGAGAAGGAGGCCAGCATGAGAAGGGGTGGTCACAGGGAGCTTTGTCTTTGTCTGAAATGTTCTAGCTCCTCCTTTACGAGGAAAATATATAGATGTGTTTCTTAAATAATTAAAAGAAGATTATCCTTTCTGCAACACTGGGTCTTTGGAATCAGATTGGGTTTGAATCCCTGCCCTCTACTTAAGTTGTGTGACAGGGAGCAGATAACTTAATCTCTCTGGGCCTTGTTTCTTCATCTTTAAAGTGTAGCTCCTAACAGCACCTGCCTCCGGGGGATGCGGGGAAGCACTGACAGGATGCATGTAAGAGTACATGGAAGTACCCAATAATGCTACTTTTATTTTTATCAATGATGCCATTTTTATCAAATAGCAATGATGCTTATGGGCTTATAGGCCTCCCTTGTAGCTCAATTGGTAAAGAATCTGTCTGCAGTGCAAGGGACCCGGATTTGATCCCTGGTTTGGGAAGATCCCCTGGAGAAAGAAATGGCAGCCCACTCCAGTAACCCTGCCTGGAAAATCTCATGGACAGAGGAGCCTAGTGGGCTGCAGTCCATGGGGTCGCAGAGTTGGGCACAACTGAGCGACTAACACTTCAGTTCAGTTCAGTTCAGTCACTCAGTCGCGTCTGACTCTGCGACCCCATGAACCGCAGCACGCCAGGCCTTCCTGTCCATCACCAACTCCCGGAGTCCACCCAAACCCATGTCCATCGAGTCAGTGATGCCATCCAACCATCTCATCCTCTGTCGTCCCCTTCTGCTCCTGATGCTTATTTCACTTATTCTTCCAAATCTGCAAAGCGTTCCTTAATCCTTTAATGAAGGAATGAAGATTCCTGTGTCTTCATTACTCACCAATTATGATGTGAGGAAAACAGTAATAAAGTTTATAATACTGTATGTACAAATAAAATGCCAGGAAGGCATTGATAAAGACTTGCTGGAGAAGGTGACATCAGAGATGGGCTTTGGGGACAAAGTCAGATTTTCCTGAGTTGATGCGGTGGTGTATCAGTTAGCTATGGGTCTCACTAATGCTATCCAAACATTTTTTTCTATTGATAAGCAGGCAGTACATACACATTGTATTTTCTAATATTGCTACAGAGGAGCAAACAGGAAAAAAAAATAGGTCACTTGTAATCTTACTGCTGCTAATATTTTGTTATATATTTTCCCAAGGTTAGAAGAATTTTTTTAATGTTTTTATTTCTTTTTGGCTGTGCTGTTGCTTTGCGTGGGCTTTTCTGTAGTTGATGCCAGCGGGGGCTACTCTCTAGCTGCGGTGCTTGGGCTTCTCATTGCAGTGGCGTGGCTTCATGCAGAGCGCAGGCTCTAGAGCGTGCAAGCTTCAGCATTTGCAGCACACGGACTCAGTGGTTCCAGCTCCCAGGCTCTAGCGCACTGGCTCAATAGCTGTGGCACACAGGCTTAGTGGCTGCGCGGCATGTGGAATCGTCCCAGATCAGGGATCGAACTTGTGTCCCCTGCATTGGCAGGTGGATTCTTTACCTCTGAGCCACCAGGGAAGCCCTCCCAAGGCTTTTTTTTTGTATGCATTTATACTCAAAAGCCTCTTGATGAAAGTGAAAGTGGAGAGTGAAAAAGTTGGCTTAAAGATTAAAGATCAACATTCAGAAAATGAAAATCATGGCATCCGGTCCCACCACTTCATGGGAAATAGATGGGGAAACAATGGAAACAGTGCCAGACTTTATTTTTCTGGGCTCCAAAATCACTACAGATGGTGACTGCAGCCATGAACTTAAAAGACGCTTACTCCTTGGAAGGAAAGTTGTGACCAACCTAGATAGCATATTCAAAAGCAGAGACATTACTTTGCCAACAAAGGTTCGTCTAGTCAAGGCTATGGTTTTTCCTATGGTCATGTATGGATGTGAGAGTTGGACTGTGAAGAAGGCTGAGTGCTGAAGAATTGATGGTTTTGAACTGTGGGTGTTGGAGAAGACTCTTGAGAGTCCCTTGGACTGCAAGGAGATCCAACCAGTCCATTCTGAAGGAGATCAGCCCTGGGATTTCTTTGGAAGGAATGATGCTAAAGCTGAAACTCCAGTACTTTGGCCACCTCATGTGAAGAATTGACTCATTGGAAAAGACTCTGATGCTGGGAGGGATTGGGGGCAGGAGGAGAAGGGGCCGACAGAGGATGAGATGGCTGGATGGCATCACTGACCTGATGGACGTGAGTCTCAGTGAACTCCGGGAGTTGGTGATGGACAGGGAGGCCTGGCTGCTGCGATTCATGGGGTCGCAAGGAGTTGGACACGACTGAGTGACTGATCTGATCTGATCTGATACCCATATAGTTTTATAAATCTTTTAATATATTATTTATACATTGCAGATGTTACACATACATATTTAATACATTATCTTAATGGCATGGCATTGTATGAATACGTTGTAATTTATTTACATAGACTTCTATCACTGAAGAGTTGGAAGGTTTCCAATCTTTCATGTCTATTATCCACTTGGAGCAAGACCTCATGAATACCCTTAATTATTTCTTCAGGATGAAACCCTAGTGCAGCATTGTCCATTAGAACTATAATGAGAGTGACAGATGTGAGCCAGACGTATAATTTAAAATCTTCTAGTAGCCACATTAATAAACAGATGAAACTCATTTTAATAATACATTTTATCTAACCCTGTGTATCCAAAATATCATTGAAACATGTGATCCATGTAGAAATATTAATGAAATATTTTATGTTATTTTTTTCCTATCAAGTCTTCGATAGTGTGTATTTTACACTTATAGCATACCTCAATTCAGACACTAAAATTTCAAGGTGAAAATAAAATGCAGCTCTATCATAACAATAAAATTATGTTTAACAGAAAAATACTGTACTTGACTTCCATTTTCAAATTTAAATTAAATTTAAAGTTCCATTCCTTAGTCACAGTAGCCATACCCCAGAGGTTCAGTTAGCTACATGTGGCCAGTGAAAGAACCGTTTTGGCCATTTTGAGACTGAAATTAAGTCAACCTCACTAACATCCACTTCTCCAAGTGTGAAACCAAAGCACAGTTGGGGATGGGGCCTGAATTTGGGATTTGAGAATCCACTGGCACATGTCAAGACCTGAAACAACAACATCAGCATGCCACAAACAACAGCAAGGCAGGCCACACGATCTTGCAGTCCCACTCCCAGGCATGCATCCGGACGAACCTCTAACTAAAAAAGATACACACACCCCTGTGTTCATAGCTGCACTCTGTACAATGGCCAGAACGTGGCAGCAACCTAAGCGTCCACTGACAGATGAACAGGTAAGGAAGATGTGGTACACGCATACGATGGGATATTGCTGGCTACAAAAAAGAATGAATAATGTCATTTGCAACAGCGTGGATGGACCTAGAGATGATCATACCAAGCGAAGTGAGAAAGGGGAAGACAAATACCGTATGATACCACTTATATATGGAATCTAAAGTATGACAGAAGTGAACTTATCTACAAAACAGAAGCAGACATGGAGAACAGACTTGCGGTTTTGCCAAAGAGGGGAGGGTGGGGCAGGGAGGGGCGAACTGGGAGTGTGGGACTAGCACACGCAACTGTTATATATAGAAACAGAAAACCAACAGTGTCCTATAGTAGGACACAGGGACATGCCAAAATACTCAGTACCCTGTAATACACTGTAATGGAAAAGAATGGAAAAAAGAACATATACATATGTGTGCGTGTGTATATATGTAGCTTGGGTGCATGCATGCTCAGTTGCTAAGTCATGACTCTCTGCGACCCCGTGGACTGTAGCCCGCCAGGCTCCTCTGTCCATGGGATTCTCCAGGCAAGAATACTGGAGTGGGTTGCCATCCCCTCCTCCAGGGGATCTTCCCAGACCCAGGGATCGAACCCGTGTCTTCTGCATTGGCAGGCAGATTCTTTAGCTTTGAATCATCAGGGAAGCTCCATGAATACACGTCTTAAGGGAATTACTTTGCTGTACAGGAGAAATGAACACAACGTGGAAAATCAAGTATACTTCAATTTCAAAAACAGCAGCAACAACAAAGCAGGCAGCAGAACTAGGGTGAGAAGGCAGCCCCGCAGGGGTCAGGGTTCCCTAGGGCAGCGCCCACGCAGGGCAGTAGCCTGGTGGAGTTAGGGAATTAAATAAATTCAGCAGATGGAGCCAACAAATATATTGGGGACTGTTTCTCCTCACTCTCTGAGAAGAGTGATACAAATGTGGGGAGGGGAAACACTAGAGGAAGCCCTGTGGTGTTGACTGGGATTAGAGGCGTCAGTCAGCTACACATAGAGATAGCAAAATCAATACAAGTGCAGATTTATGATATTTATGTGTCTACATATTCATGCGTGCATTGCACATACCTGTGGTGTCTAGGCTGTCTACGGAGGGGACTGGAAATGTCAATGATCTCACCAAGTACCCACACCTTGGTTTCTGAATACCACGAGGAACCAAGCAAGACTCTGGAGAAATGACTGATTCCAGGGTTGGGGCAGGAAAAGAAGATGATGAACCTGGAAAACTTTGTTGTGCCAGAAAGTAAGGAAGTATTCCAGGAAACATGGGGATGTGTCAGAGTGTTTTTTTTTTTTATTCTGTGTGGTTTTCTGTACCCGTGTAAAGATAACTGTTAATCCAGTCATAGAATAAAACAAAAGACAGACAGGAATGTTCTATAGATGTCTCAGCTGAGAGCCTGGCTCTGAGTTCTCAGTAGGTCAGACCCTATTCATTCAGAAATAAGTTAGAGAAGAAAAACATTCTTTTGGACGTTTTCTATTTTAACACTCGAAACTGAGATTCCAAATGACAGGTGTTCTAGGTACATTGGCTTATTAATGTGATTATGGTGCCTGTTATTGCAATGGAATGTGGGCTTGTCAAGAATGGCAACTTTCTCTTTGTTAGTAAGGTGAATAAAATTAATGTTAGCTTAAAAAACACTTTTCGGATTTCTTCCAATGCGCTTCAGTGTCAGGCGGCAGGAATGCCCTGGCAGCTCCTGGTGTCTCTGGCACCCTCCTGACAGTTCTAGAGGAGAGTGAGGGCTGTCTTCTGAGTGCTTGTGAAGGGAGCCTGGGGAGGCTTTTCCGTGGCCCAGCACAGCTCGCTTATTATCCCTGATCCCAGTGCTCTGGCCAGGCCTGGGTCACCAGCCCTCCCTGCAGCCCAGGTGTGGTGGGTGGGTGAGGCCAGCCTCCTCTCAACCATGTGAACTGGGAGCCAAAGAAGAAAGGTTCCCCCCAAAAGAGACTCAAACGGTCTTTACCAAAAGAAGGGCAGGGCTCACCAGCTGAACAGAAACACACGCCCACTCCTGTTATTCCTTGCTCCAAATTATGTGATCCTAGAATTCCAGGGGGCTTCTCTGGTGGCTCAGTGGTAAAGAATCCACCTGCCAATGTAGGAGATGTGGGTTCGATCTCTGGGTCCAGAAGATCCCCTGGAGAAGGAAATGGCAACCTACTCTAGTATTCTTGCCTGGAGAATTCCATGGACAGCTGAGTCTGGCGGGAGTCCATAGGATCACAAAGAGTCGGACACGACTTGGTGACTAAACAACAACAGAATTCCAGGACTGTCTTCTTGATAAATATTGGTTGACAGGTGCTTTGAAATGTCAAAGGCATTTATATACCTAAAGATTTTTTTTTCATTGAATTATCTTTATTAAATAGATTTTATATCACAAAGATGATAATATACTTTGGGTAACTATTGAAACAAAGCAAAAATATATAGAGAAATGCAAAGCCATTTTTTGTCACCCCATCTATAGGACCTCCCCATCTCAACTTAGCAGGCTGGGGGGTGTGTCTTGCACACTTTATTCTCTGCTCATACATGCCTATTGCCTTTCTTTTGTTAATGTTGTTAGATTTTACAAAATAGGCAGTAAAAAAACTTGCCTTTTTCAAGTCATGGCATCCCTCTAGAAGCATGAGTTCAGGTCCATCTCATTTTATTTTTAAAATTTATTTTTTTGGTTGCACCGAGGGGCATGCAGGATTTTAGTTCCCCAACCAGGGATGGAACCCGGGTCCCTCTACAGTGGAATCATGGAGTCTTAACCACTGAACCACCAGGGAAGTACCGGGGTCCATCTCATTTTAAAAGTATTTGTTAATTTGTGAATATCTGCATGTGTCTTAAGATTGAAATAATACACAGTGAGTTAAACAAAGGTTCCTCTCACGTCTGCTACCCACCCTCCCTCTTCCCTTCCCTGGAAGATTAGAGATCCTTCCAGAGAGTGTCTGCATTTACAAAGATCTACACATGTAAAATTTCCCACATGAATGAGAGAGTATTTTTTTTTTATTTATCAGCGCATCTTGTCTCAGTACAATAGCACGCTTCCTTGCTTTATTCTAGAGCTGCATGGAGCTCCTTGTGGGCCTGTATCCTCATTTATGAAGAGTATCCTACATATGGCCCCTTGGCGTGTTTGCAATCTTTCACCATTGCAAACAGATGTGTAGGAAATATCCTTTTCCAGTCATTTGCCATAGGATGGGGGGGGTCTGAGAGAGAAGTTCCTAGAAGTGCAACTGTGAAGGTCAAAGGAGACCTTTGTGCAGTGGAGACATGGATGGATATAGCCCAAGTCCCACATCCCCACTACGCTGGAACTTTACACGCCTCGCTCCCCGGCAAAATATTGGAACCTGCCTGTGTGCCCATCTTCGCCAACACAGTTGGGTCATGAGTGGAAACTGGGTCTCACTGCAGTTGAATGGGTCTTTAAAATAGAGTTGGATGGAGTTGGGGTGGGAGGGAACGCTGGGGAGGTACTTGCCTGTCCTCCTGTGGCAATACTGAGACGTGTCCTCTGTTCTCTGTGTCTCTCTGCAGAGCAAGCTGGTGAAGTACTTCAGCCGGCAGCTGTCCTGCAAAAAGAAGGTCGCCCTGCAGGAACGCAACGCTGAGCTGGACGGCTTCCCCCAGCTCCGGCACTGGTTCCGGATCGTCGATGTACGGAAAGAAGTCCTTGAGGTGACCGGAGGCGACCCCTGCCCCATGCCCCTTACCGGCTGGTAGCCAGCCCCCTCAGGCAGTGGGGTTTTGGCTGTGTCTGGCACATAGTAGGACTTGAATATGTGTGGGATGAAAATACAGAGCATCTCTGATGCTCTGAATGAATGAAGTCAGTAAGAGGGTGTTCCTAGGGACTTCCTTGGTGGTTCAGTGGTTAGGGATCCATGCTTCCACAGCAGAGGGCACAGGTTCGATCCCTGGTCAGGAAACTAAGCGCCCACGTGCCACACAGTGTACCCAAAAAAAGAAAGGGTGTGGTTCTAGAGTCAGGTAGACCCTCTTTCAACTCTGCCACTTAAGGACTCGCTTGGTGACTTGGGTCAAATCATTTTACCTCTTAGATTGGTGCTGTCCAGCAGAATGTTCCACTATGATGGAAATATTTCAAATCCATGCTGCCTGATGCAGTGGCCACCAGCCAGATTTAAGCTCCTGAGCACTGGAACTGTGCTCAGTGCACGTGACAGGAACTGAATTTTTAATTGTATTTAATGTTCATTAATGAGGCCAGTGGCCACTGTACCAGGCAGCACGGTCTTAAGACATTAGTTTTCTCTTCTGTTAAATGGGGTAATGATTGTCTCCTCTTCTTAAGTAGCTGGTGTGATAAAATGAGATAATCTGTGTAAACTGTTCAGACCATAGTCTGAGACCTAATTGTACCCAGGAAATGTCAACTTACTATTATTATTATTATTATTGCCATTGCTGTTGTTGAAAACTTAGGAAGTAATGGGTTTTCCAGTGACAAAACCAAAACACCGGTTGTCTTATGTCCACCCTCCAGGGTGGGCCACATCCTTAAGGTTTCAAGGGTGGTGAGATTTCCTTACCCTCCGGGATCTTGGGTCCCCACTGTTATCACTGACTGCGTGGAACCTTTCTACATTCATTGAATCTTCAGGGCCAGGCATAGTGTTGAGGGCTTTACATGCAGGATCTCAGCTCTGGAGAGTGTTCAGACCCTCACGATGACCTTTGAGGTTGGTCTGACGGTTACCCCATTGTCCAGAGCAAGGAACTGAGGCTGGGAGATGGAGGGACTTGCCCTGCTAGTGAGTGGGAGGGGCTAGCAGGAAAAGCCAGCTCAGACAGACTCCAGAGGGTGAGGTGGGAAGCACGGTGCTTTCTCCTTGTTTTCCTGATGTGGGGGCCTTTCTGGGCTGGGGAGAGGGGGTGCTGGGTGTGCCCCTTGCCTGCAGGGCCAAGTGCCCTTTCTCAAGGCACTCCCTGCTTTCTTCTCGGAGAGGCCTGAAACATCCTCTTCTGCCTTTTGTCTTTTTTAGACCTCGTCCTCAATGTAATCTTGCCTGAACCCACCGCATCTAACAGTCCTGAACTGGGGACGCAGGACCCTCCCACGTTTCCCCGTCCCCTCCATCCCCCCGACCCCATCTTGCGCCTGCGAACCAGATGGCATATGCGTTCGTGTTTCTTGGTGTTGTTCCCAGGATGGTGGTTTCTTGTGAATATCCTTCAAATGAAAGGTCTCATAAAAGTTCAAGCAGTACATTTTATTTGCTTGACCCTGTATAACTTTTCAGAGGCTTTTGGGACCATTTATCAAGTGAGGCGAGTAAGACGGAGACTAATCTTCAGGGGTTGAAAACTAGAGGCCCTCTGTCTTATCTTGTATCTGATGCACAGATATTTTTGTCTGAAAAATTATTTTTGAGCCCATATGTAAAAGTTGAAAGAGTTTGCATTAAAAACCCAGGTCTTCGACTTCTCTTGAAAAATCGGAATTGCTGACACACAGAACTGTATTTGTCTGGTGTCAGTCTGCCCCTTAGGAAACCTCAGGCGAGTTTGCAGCTTTGCTCATTTACGTTTACCTGGGCTGCAGGTGCTTGAGCTCAGGCTCTCACCTTAGTTTTTTGGAATAAACGAAGTCCAAGGCCATCCACCAGGCGGTGTGGACAGAGCTGGGTTTCCAGCTCTCTCTCTGCAACTCCCGCATATGTCCACAAGAGGGCCACCTTCTGCGGAGGAACAGGCACTTTACAGAAAGCTCCCAGGAGAGACGGCCTGGGTTCAAACTTACTCACCGTGTGACCCTGGGTAGTGGTCTAACTTTTCTGAATTCTAGTCTCCTATGTACAGACTGGTGATGATGGTAGAAGTACCTGCTTTATGTGGTCTTTGTGACCTTGAAAGAAAATCCACGAAAAGCACTTAAAGTGCTGTTACATCTATTTCATTTATTATTATTATATCCAACAGAAATGCTTCTCCTCTTTTGGCTCAAGCATGTTAACGCCTTCTGCATTTTTTTTCTGTCATTTTTCCTTTTGTGATGTGTGGATGTGAACTATAAACCTTAGTGTAAATTGAGTATTTTGGAGGATACATAATAAGATTAAAACACGCAAGTGACTCTTGCAGCAAAGTGGAGAATTCTTTTATGTTGTGAATCATCCCTTCTAAATGTATCTCGTTTTACATCAGTAATTCCAGATCCTGGTCCATCACTTTTCTTAAAGTGGCGCTACCCCTGTAACAGTCCCTATTTAAGAAAGCTCCTATGTGACTCACTACTGTTCTCTCCACCCCTGACCTAGTGAGTTGGAAAGGCACTGACTGGGTTTCAGCTTTTGCCTGGCAGCTTTTTTTTCTTTAAATAGAATTTTTTGTGCCGATGCGGTTTTCATCTTTCTGTTGTAATACATAGATATGGCCACAAGAGGGCAGAACTACTCCACGGTAGTGCTTCAGAATCGCCATCCTTTGATATCTAAAACTCTTTTTTTTTAAATAAAAATAATACGTAAAAACATTGGTTATCATTAAGTGCTATAATGTGAAGTCTAGTTTTTGTGAATACATAAACATAGAAATTGACAAATTTCGAGGTGTGTCCGCTCTGTATAGAGACACACGGTTTGGGGGAGGGGAGTGGTTGCTGACAGTGGTGAAGGGACATCTGACCCACACATTTATATTCGGGAATCTTCCATTTCTTTTCCCAGCCCATGTCTTCAGAGGTGTCCTTTCCCCCCACTCCATGCAATGCTCCACTTTGTCTTAGGTTGCAAAATCATGCCTCTAGTCGGGCTCAGACACAAACCCTGTTTCACTGACAGCACTGAACCACCCACAGGGTTCCAGCCCCCATTTCCCCTTAGGGCTCCTGAACCCCCAATCTGAACCCTAGAATGTGTGTGGCTTGGAAAAAAAGAAGCAGGGAATGGAGACCAGCCATCAGGAGACTGGGGCTGTCCGGTTTGCTCTGCTCTGAGGTTACCCTGGATTTGTAGCAAGTCAGTGCAGTCCAAGCTGGGCAGGAGGCATGGAGAACCCTCCAAGATGAGTAGACTGGAGCCTTGCCCATAAGGAGTTTAGGAGCTACATGGGAAGACAGACAGATAATTAACGGCCACCATTTACAGAGCTCTCTAACGGTGTGGATACATAGCATATGAGCATATGTGCTACCTTACAAAGCTCGTGAGCTTAAGATTCCCATTTTACGGGTGAGCAAAGTGAGGCTCAGAGAGGTTAAGTTATTTGCCCAGGGTCATCTAGCTACCGAGTGGCAAGGCTGAGATTTAGATCCAGGCCTGTCTGACTCCAAGACAGCAATCCCAAGCAGACGTCCACCCAGAGCCTGGCGTTCCGCTAGGTACCACTAGAGGGCGGCATGGAGGCCTCCTCTCAGGGCGCTTCGGGTCTGTTACCCTTCTGTCTTTTCCCTCCTCTAGGAGATCACCCCGGGCCAGCTGAGTCTGGAGGACCTCTTGGAGATGACAGATGAGCAGGTGTGTGAGACCGTGGAGAAATACGGGGCCAACCGGGAGGAGTGTGCCCGCCTCAATGCCTCCCTCTCCTGCCTCCGGAACGTCCATATGTCAGGTGAGCAGACCCATGGGGATGGACGCTGGTCCCCAATGTGCGCCGGCGTTCCCTCGGGTTCCTGTTCCCGCACCTGCAGGCCGGGTTGAGGCGGAGTCGGTTCTGGATGCTGTGTGCCGCTCATGAGCAGAGGAAAGGGGCCTGGGGTTCGGAGCCAGAAGTGGTCAGGGCAGCTGCTCTTGCCCACTCTTCTGAGGTCGTACGGCATTTGGTTCTGGATAATTAAGGTCCAGATACGGAAATTGGACGTGTGTGAAAGTCGAGGGGTCTTTTTACTTTAGACATTATGACGTGCCTTTGTATTTAGGCTCAGCACCTAACTTATTTTCTTACATAAATAATATAAATTCATTGAAAATAAGTTGAAAAAAATAGATAAAATAACAGCCCCAAGTCCCCACCCTCTACTGTTACCGTTTTGGTATGGTTTTTGGTGTGATTCTTCCTGACAAATGGGTATGGATGCAGTGTCTTTAAATGGTCAGTGATAAAACCATAAAACTAGGGCTAGCCATACATATGACTTTGAAACCTACTCTTTTCACCCAGCAAAATAAGCTCTCACTTGTTTTATCAGTTTGAGGTCCAAATATATTGTCATCTTCCTTTGCTATTTCTCATTAATTGCTCAAATCTCTGTTTGCCCTGATTAACAAGACACCAAAAATCGTCCTGACTGAGACTTCCGGCTTTCCTCTAGTCTCATGATTTTCCCACAATTTCCGGGGCCTTTTCAGTCCTAAGAGATCAGCTCTGCAAACATCAACCAAAGAAAAGCATTATTGGTCCACCTGCGCTGTTGTTTCAGTTCCTGCCACAAGGGGTCACTGCTGGGCACTAGTCTGGCACAGTCAGGTGGATGTTCATAGGTGCCCTCGATGGATTCAACATGCAACATTTAACGAGTATTTATGGAATGACTATACGTGCCAGCATGGCTCGGTATATGGAAGTGGACAGAATAGAACATATTTGAAACAGGTCATTGGGCCAGCTCCCCCACAGATGCCTTTTTGTGTTCTTTCTTGCTAGTGGATTCTAACGATGGCTACAGTCATCATCAGGTAGCCCTGAGTTGGAGGCTGTCTTGCCTTGAAGGATATTTGGTGGCATTCCTGGCCTCTGTCCACTAGACACCAGTAACACCCCCTGTCACGACAAACAGAAACCTCTCTAGATGTTTCTAAATGTTCCAGGGAGGGTGCACAATTATCCCTGGTTGACTAACTATAAAGGTCATGTTATTCTTCACTCTAGCACAATGCTATTGACTCACCTAATATTTGCATAGTTAAGAAAGGCACTCAGCGCAGACAAAACCTGCTTCAAGGTGACTTCTCTCCCCCTGCTGTGAGAAGCAGCTGGCAGTTTTCTCACCCTTAAAAAATTGCACCTAATTGCAGCATTATATCACAAACATCTTCCTCTGTCAATAATGCATTTGCTGCTCATTTTTAATGCCTGAATTCTGCCACCGTTCATTTCACCCACCTCCTAGTTCTAGAAATGTATGTTGTGTCTGTTTTTTTCTCCTAGATAAGCATTGCTGCAGTGAACAGTTTTGAGTGTTAACTTTAGGTACATCCTTGGTGATCCCTGTAGTGTGAATTCATACGAGTGGGGCTCCAGCAAAGTATGTACATATTTTAAAACTTCTGGTGAACCTTGCCACATGACCTCCCCAAAATTTGTGCCAATTTTTGCTTCTCTCCCACCCCTGCCCCCCTACAATGTATGAGAGTGAGCATTTGAGGTTAGGTTCTTAATTGTTTTTCAGAGTTAATATTTTCTCTTCAGAACTGTGCTGCTGAGTTTGAAAAGGTCCTTATAAGTGAGCTGGACCCCAGTTTCTCCTGAGAAAGGGGTTTATGTCACTTTGCCATGGGATGGACCATCACCCTCTGTTACATCCTGGCTGGCTGAGACTTGAGAAGGCCTCTAATCTGGTGTTTTCCAAAATTTTTTGATCAAGATGCACAGGAACAAATATGACTTATGTTGCAACCCTTTACGCAAATACACAAAGACACACGTACACATTCACATACACAAGTAAACGGAGTTTCATGAAATAGTACTCATTCGTGCATGGTACTGTGCATGGTATTTTACACGCTCTTTTCTGGTGTATTCCATATCATTTACTGAATGCTGGTGATGACCCACCACTTTGATCTCACACCCCACTTTGGACTTTAAGCCACAGTTCGAAAAAATATTGATCTTATTGATCCTCCTGCCTCCACCAACCCTTCCCAGGCAGCTAAGGTTCCTTCAACGATGCCCTACCTCTGATGCCACCCTTTGAGCCACTGGGTCCTCTAAGGGCTGTGCTCATGCCCAGATTCTTCCAGCACCAAGGTCAGCCTGGGGAGAACCTCAGTGCAGTAAAGCGCTGTCCACTCAGCTCTGAGTCTCTCTCTCTCTTGCTGCACCTTGTGGCACGTGGGATCTTAGTTACGCCACCAAGGATGGAACCCATGCCTGCTGCATTGGAAGGCAGAGTCTTAACCCCCGGAGCGCTGAGGAAGTCCCTGAGTCTCCTTAATATCAGTATTATACTTTACTTCTGCCCTTCGTCGATGTTATGGTGCCACCTTTCACATTTTAATTTAAACTTTTTTAAAGAGTGTTTTTTTCCTAAATGGATGCCTCTCTTCCTTAGTAGACTTAAAGCTGCGAGAGAACAGGGGTCGTACCTGTTTTTGTTCACCATTTTATTCCTAGCTATATAGCTAGCCCATAGGAGGGACTCAGTAAATATCTCAATACACCTTCCACCCTCATGTAGCACAGGAAAACTCCCCAGTACCTGCACATACAGGCTCTCTTATAGATGCCAGTCTCCTCAGATTCCCGCTCTCTTCTGGAGGCCCACTGTTCACATTTCCTCCCCCACCCCCCAAGTCCTGCTGCTGCTGCTGCTGCTGCTGCTAAGTCTCTTCAGTTGTGTCCGACTCTGTGCGACACCATAGACGGCAGCCCACCAGGCTCCCCCGTCCCTGGGATTCTCCAGGCAAGAACACTAAATACCCAATTCATCTATTAGTTACTTAGGGTTTCCTAGATCAGACATGGATTTCCCATCTCGAAACCCACTCCTCTGGCTAGAATTCCATTCCCCTTTGTCCTCCTGATGAATCCCTGCTTATCCTCACAGCCAGCTCCTGCCTCTAAGCTTCCGCACCTTATTGAATGAATGGATGACTGAATACTTCTGCCACCGGCTGACCATGTCTAACAGTGACTTCCAGTATCCTTGACTCACGCCCTCATCTGACCGTTGCCTCTCTGAAGCAGATGCGGCTGGCTGCGTGCCCTTCACCCCTCTGTTGCTGGCAGCTGGCCCGGTTACCTGCCTGTGGTGAAGGAAGTTTGGGAAGACCACCTGATGTGCTTGCTACTCATCTCCACCAGGGGGAAGCAGTGAGCCACCCTTCAACAATCCTTGCTTTACGTTCTCTTCTCAGAAATTACCATTGATTCCTTGAGGCTTCAAACTCTCTGGGGAGCTGGATGGTTCCTGCCATTTCCCCCGCCCTTCACCTTAACCAAAAATGTATCCAAAACTAAAGGAAAACACACACACACACACACACACACAAACACACGTGAGTCTTTCCCACCAGATTCTTGTTTCTTGAGGGTCGTCATCTTTGGTATCCCGACGTCTCAGCCAGAAAGCTGGAGCCTCCAACAGTCAGTGAAGTCAGATATTTAAAATTCTGGTGTGTAGTGGGGACTCAATGTGTGTTTGTTGAGTGACTGAAGGAATAAAAGTTGTGTTGAGAAACCCATCTGGAAACCAAGCTTGTCGAGACAAGGGAGCTTTCTGTCTGACCAGGAATGAGTGTAATCTCTGCCTCTGTCTCAGAGCATAGGGGCAGCTTGATTTTAGGGTTGTTAACTCTAATCTTAGTTTTCCCCTTGGGTTCTGGGGCTCTTCTTATTTCCGGGTTCCCAAGGAACCCCAAAGATAGGAAAGCTTAACCCTTTGATCTTTTCTCACAGTTCGTTAGATCAGCTTTTGTCTGACACCAAAGAATACTCAATCCTCCCTTCAACAAGCTCCAAGAACCCCGGAGCCAGGGTGTCTTAACCTTTCCTTATCATATCAGCTGTGACCTGAAACCAGAAAGCATTCATTTGCTCATTTAACAGAATTTATCAATGCTTCAAGTATGCCAGGCACCCTCTGAAAACACGTGCTTAGATATATGTGTTCGTGGAGTTTACATTCTAGTGGGGGGAGACAGGCAATAAATTATATCATAATAAGCATGTATATATTGGAGAAGGCAATGGCAACCCACTCCAGTACTCTTGCCTGGAAAATCCCATGGTTGGAGGAGCCTGGTAGGCTGCAGTCCATGGGGTCACTAAGAGTCAGACACGACTAAGTGACTTCACTTTTACTTTTCACTTTCATGCATTGGAGAAGGAAATGTCAACCCACTCCAGTGTTCTTGCCTGGAGAATCCCAGGGACCGGGGAGCCTGGTGGGCTGCCGTCTATGGGGTCGCACAGAGTCGGACACGACTGAAGCGACTTAGCAGCAGCAGCAGCAAGCATGTATATTATAAAGTGTGTTAGACTAAGAGCTGTGGAGAAAATGAAAAGTTGAGCTGGTGAAGGCGGAGCAGTAGTGTCCTCTGGGAACAGGGGACAGCTGTCATATTAAAAAGAGTGATCAGGCAGGCCTCCCTTCCCTTCAGTGTTTTCCTTTCCAGTGTCTCCTCAGTCCTCAGTCGTCTGCTTGGAGTATGGAATCTGGCATCAGACAGACCTGTCAGCTGGGTGACTTTGAGTTCGGTACCTCCTGATTCTGAGCTTAGTTTCGTAAGTAGAGTGAAGATGACGATCATTTCCACCCCACTGATTGTTTGGGTGGATTACAGGAAATGATCAGGCAGGGCACAGTTCCTGGTCTGGGTTAAGTACATTGTTGCTTTTACTGTTATTATTGTAGTAATTATCACCATCCTACACCCACCATCACCACCATTCCTGCTTCAGTTCCCATGATCACCATCATCGCCAGCATCATGACCACCATTACTGTCATTAGGGCCTCTAGCCTTTCTCTGCCTCCAGCTCACTTTCCTCCACCTCTTTCCATTCTCTCTCTCTCTTTTTTTCCTCCAAAGGGACCCTGGGCTTCTGTTTTCTAACTCCACTCTCTAATTCTTTGTTTCTCTTTGATTTCTCTTCCCTCTGAGCCACTGTCTTCCTCAACCTTGATGATTCTTTAGAACCTATTTCCCACTTTTCACTGGCTTGATTGTTCTCTTGTGGTGGCCCACCTTTCCCTGGCTAAAAAAAATTTCCAAGCTATACCCTGCTGCTGTGGTCACTACAGACCTGAGGTCCTAGGGTGAAACTGATTTCGCTGCTAGAAGAGTATGTTCTTGCCATTCTTCCCACCCCCCGCCCCCCAACTCCCTCCAGCCCAAGGCTTGAGACCTTGGATGCAAAGACCACGGGCTTCCTTTCTGAACTTTCCTTTCCTGAGTCACAACCGCCTTACCAGAGGAAAGCCTGGTCGGGGCATGGCTCCGATATCAGAGTGCTGTTGCTGTGGCTTTCTTTCTCTTTTCTGAGGCTTCCTCTTTCTCTCTATGCTGTTTCTTGGCTTTTTGATTATTTTCAGCCTAATAATACATGGTCACTTGTGTCTTCACTTTCCTAAGGGAAAAACCAGGTTCAAGATAAAGGAAGACCTTGCTTTTCTCCCTTTTCCTCACCCCTCCCTCATGTACATGTGTCAAGCACTCACTACACATCTGATACTGTGCTGGGTTCCAGGGCTTGAGGACTCTCTTGGAACTTCAGCGTGGAGCTGAGACCAAGAGGAGGAGGAGGAGGAGAAGAAGGAGGAGGTCTCCTGATGACTCTGGGATGGTAGGATCATGTGGAAGTGCATTGTTTCCACAAGGGAGCATGGAGCATCCCAGGCGTGGAGAGACCAGTGTAGGGCCGGCTCACTGGGAATGCTGGGGAGAGAGGTTGGAGCTGGGGTCAGACAGAGGGCAGGCCAGCCCTCACGGTGGACCAGGGCATGGAGCTTGCATGGCAGGGTTTTGAGTTGAAGATGCCTGGATCACTTGTCTAGTTTTCAAACAAACACTGGCTGCAGATTGGGTGGGTGGCTCGGAGTGAGATGCTAGGGAGTGTCAGAGGAGCCCAGGGGTGCCACTGGCAGACAGGTGTCCTGGGGGCTTGCTTTCTTGAGCACCCACCCCAGCTCCTCCTCCCATAAAGGTTAGGGGTTGGTGGAGGGTCAGAGAACTGGCAGCCAGGAGACAAACAGGAGGCAAAGTGGCCCCAAAGTAGGACAGCCTCAGATGCTCTCTGGTTTCTCCGCAGTTTGGGGATTGAATGAAGCCCACCAGGACCCCACCTTCCACTAGAGCCTTCCCTCCACTGGAACAAAGAATAGGCACCGTCTTGATTGCCCGATTGTTTCAGTTGCTTCTAACTTTGGGAGGGCTGGGCTGGGTGGCGCAGGACGAGCCGCCCCTCCCGCAGCCCCCCAGGTTTGCTGAGTTCCAGTCCCTGTTCGTTCTCCAGAGTCTTGTTTCGAGGGTTATCAGGAATCCCGGAAACAGCATGGTCCTGTGTTAGGGCTCTTGATGCAGGTGACCAAAACCTAACATGATCACCCTCATGCAGACACAGCTCATTCATTCACCCCCCAAATTACGATTGAACGTCACACCGGGGGACTAGAGACACAGCAGTGGGCATGGCGAGCCAGCTGCCACGGGCTTTGTTGTGTTCTAGACCTGAGCCATCCATTATGGCAGCCACGAGACTCGTGGCAAATTAAAGTTATATTCATTAAATGAAATAAAATTAAAATGTCACTTCTTCCATGGCACTAGTCACTCCTCAGGTGATCCATCGCCACCTGTGTCTAGCGGCTCCCCTACGGGAACAGCCCCGGCTTCTAGGTCATTTCCATCATCACAGAAAGTTCTGTTGGAACGCTCTGCTCTAGACTATATAGAGAGAAACAATAAGCAAAAGAAGTAACAAACGGTGATCAGTTTTATGCAGAGAATTACAGGAGAGTGCTCTGACGGTGACTCGGTGGCTGGTTCTGATGGGGTGGCCACAGAGGGAGTGTCAGTCAGGGCTCTACCAGAGAAGCAGAGCCCCAGGTCAGCACCCCATCCGGGGCCTAACCTGCCGTTCCTGATCCAGCCTCCTCTCCTGCTTTCTTGAAGGCTGCCTTTTGGCCCCTCTGTAGAGCCCACTTGTTGCTTCCCCTGTAGGGACCAGCTCTGGCTTTTGTGGACATCCCCACCAGCCCTCTGAGATGAGAACAAAGAGAGCCTGGCCCCCTGCTGTCGCCTCTGATCAGCACCGGGGTTGCGACCAGCAGGTGCTGAGCAGAACTGGGCACAAAACTGACCCTGAACTTGTACTGTACGGTCTGCAGGGGCTGAGCTGTCTGAGGATTGTGGTTCCACATGCACCGCACTGGACGAGCCAGGTCAGGCCCAGACGGACGGTCACATCCGTAATCAGATCACAGCTCCTCCTCCCAGGCTCTCCATGTCTTCACCCGCCCACCGCGCCCGCCTCCCCTGACTTTGCTTTTTCTTGGAAGGCCTGCCTCAGGGCCTTTGCACGGGTCATTTTTTCTGCCTGAAACGCACTACCCTAGTCTGCCTAATTAGTCAGACTAACCCTAGTCTGGCTAATTCTTTGTCCCTTGGGTCTCAGCTCAAATGCCACCTTCTCCTGGTCCCACCTCCCTCTTATTCACTCATTTCTTCATGGTCCCTATCATAAATACAACGATTTTTTTGCTTAAATGTTTGTTTCTCTACCTCTTCTCACTAGAACAATGATTCTCAGACCTGAATATGCATCAGAATCCCCCAGAAGGCTCTACCCCCAGAGTCCCTGGTTCAGCCAATTTGGGGCAGCACCCAGGAACCTGCATTTTTTAACAGTTTCCCAGGGGATGCTGCTGCTCCTGGTTTGGGGCCTGCTCTGTGAGAACCACTGTGCTGGAATTGTCCCAGGGCCTGACTCAGAACCGGAGTGTCAGGAGGGGTTACTGAGTGACTGAATGAGTGGCGGTCCATGGTAATGGTTACAGCAAATACTGCATTCTTGCCGGGCCAAGAGCTGCTCTGGGTAACTGACATGCAGCCTTAGCTTACTTAATCATTTCCACAATCTTGTGAAGTCTACGTGATTCTATTTTCTGGTAAGAACATTGAGGCTCAGAGTCACACAGCAACTGAGTATCAGAAACAGGGTTTGTGGAGAAGGAAATGGCAACCCACTCCAGTAGGGACAGAGGAGCCTGGCAGACTATAGTTGATGAGGTCGCAAAGAGTCGGACATGACTGAGCGACTAAGCGTGCTCCAGTGTCATATCCTGGCATGGAATACAGTCATGGCTTTGGGTTTCCCAGAGACAAAATCAAATCAGCTTAGTGGAAGAGCGTACCCCAGAGAAAGTACAGCATATCAGTTCATAGAATATAAGAAGGTAGAGATTGCGAGTCCTGATGCCCTGAAAACACTGGTGTTTCAGACTTCATGGTTGGTTCTTTGAGTGGCTGAATTGCTTTAATATCTAGATTTTATCTGATGAGTCAGAAATCCCAAACCACATTTATTTTATATAAACATTAAATCCAGACCAGCCAAACAAGAAAAAAACAAAACAGAGTTGGAACCTGGGTCCATCTGACTCCTAAGCTGTGGCTCCCTTCTAGGAGAGAGGTGAGGGCAGCTTTCCCCTTACCTCTGAGAGCTTCATGTGTCTCCCTCCATTTGCTCTGCTGAAGTGACTGCCTTTGGTGGGGGAAATGGGTTGCAGGGATGTAACAGCTTAAGCCAGAACAGAGATAAAAAGAAAGAACATAAACCCTGAATGATATGTAACTACCAAATTGCCTGTTTGCAGAGCACCTTCAGTTGTAGTAAGAACCCACACACAGATAGCTCCTTTCGATTCTCACAACCTGATGAGTGGTAGGTAGGCAGACAGACCAGGATGAGTACCCATTCCACAGATGGAAACACTGAGGAAAAGAGAAGGTTACTTTGAACCACCCAGGATCTCACAGAGCTGGGACTGGAACAGCAATGTCCCTTTCCTGCTTCTCAGTGCAGAACCCCTTCTCTTGTCTGGTGTCAGGAGTGGGGTGGGGATGATGGCAGTGGCCGTGTTTCCCCTCCAGGTAGGATCCTGGAGCTGGGGAGAATGGGGTGTTGCCCCAAGCTGGGCATGGCTGGGAAAGCTCAGGAGTCTCTAGATCTGCTTCAGAGTCTGGGGAGACTCCCCCCTTTTCCTGGCAGGGTTAAGTCTGTCTTGGTGACTATTTCTGCCCTTTTCAGCCATGGAGGCATCCTCAGGTATATGAATGTGTTTGAAAAGTTCAGTAAATGTGCAGGAGGAAGGTAGAAAGGGCAGGGATGATGGAGAAAGATGTTACGGTGTCATGATGTTATTTGGAACCAAGCTATTTTCCCCTCCCCCTAAAATGTCCCAATGTTGTGACAGCACATTCCTGGAAACTACGAGAGGATTCTAGTTTGTAATAGTCACGCTTTTTACTCAGGTAGTTTTTTTTACCCCCATTGTTTAATAGTAAATAAACTATTTACTATTTAAATAATTTTTCTATTTACTGACTTATAGAAGTATCCAAGCTATTGTTTGGGGAAGGGAAAAACAAGGCTTTGTTTTGACTATAATTTGCATGTTAGTATTTTAAAAACGATTCATAGGAGGAATAATGTCTGGAAGGAAATACGTTTGGGTATTTAGCACAGTTTTTGGATTAGGGTGATTGTGATTTCTCTTCTGCTTGTCTGCTTTTTCTATCTGTCTGGGTGAGGAACAAGCAGTTATGTAATTTAAACAAAAAAAAAAAAAAGAAGAAGAAAGGAAAAAATTCCTCCTTGAACCCAGTTTAGCTCTTTCTGTACCCACCCCTTCTGTTATTTCAACAGTTTCTTGGTTGATTAACCCCTTTCTTTGCACCTGTTCAAAAGGGAAAACTTCCTGCTGCAATTTCCTGAAGTAAAATTCCCTGTAGCTTAGACAATTCTTGATGATGCCCCAAAAGCAATTTATATGCCACCACTGCTGGGAAGGCCTCCTAGATTGCCCCTTCTTCACTTTGTGTTGATGATCCCACAGTTCTCTTGTAGTTTTTTTTTTTTAAGATTTTTTTTTTATGTGGACCATTTTTAAAGTCCTTATTGAATTTGTTACAACATTGCTTCTGTTTTGTATTTTGTTTTTTTCTGGCTGTGAGGTATAGGGTATCTTAGCTCCCTAACTAGGGCTCAAACCTGAACCCCCTGCATTGGAAGGCGAAGTCTTAACCACTGGACTGCCATAGACATCCCTCTTGTAGTTGCTTTGATATAAAAGTCTCTTAGATTAGAAATTCCTTATTAGCAGGAGCCATCACAAATAGCGATGTTATTAAAAACATGCTCTGTATCAGATATCGTTCTAAGCTGATTTCAAGGATTACTTCACTTAATCTTCAGAACTTGACCATGAGATAGGGAATGTTGTAGTCCCCAGTTTTCAGATAAGAAGACTAAGGAGCAGGGAGGTGAACCTACTGACCCAAGGTTACATGAAGTGACTTGCAGAGCACCAGCATTTGAGCTTTGGCTGACCACAGGCTCATTTTTTTTTTCTCTTTTCTTTTTTGCTTCTTTTGTTTCCTATACATTACTTAACACAGTAGCAAAAGTACCACTGAAGCATTTAACAAATACATGAAAGTAAGTCTCTCAGTCATGTCTGACTCTGCGACCCCATGGACTATACAGTCCATGGAATTCTCTAGGCCAGAATACTGGAGGGTGTAGCCTTTCCCTTCTCCAAGGGATCTTCCCAACCTGGGGATAGAACCCAGGTCTCCCTCATTGCAGGCAGATTCTTTACCAGTTGAGCCACAAGGGAAGCCCAAGAATACTGGAGTGGGTAGCCCATCCCTTCTCCAGGGGTCTTCCTGACCCAGGAATCGAACCGACAACTCCTGCAGTGCATCGCAGGCGGATTGTTTACCAACTGAGCTATCAGGGAAGCCCTGAACAAATACATGAGCAGTCATAATTTAATCATGGAAATGACGCTCTTGGAGGGAGAGGTTGGTGCATTTCTAGATTTGCTCCAGGAGAGAGAAGTGAGAAACAGATGTTTTCTGCCTATATCACTGAGGGCTTGTGTGGTGGAGATGACAGACAGACAATGAAAGAGAATTCACTCTGAATCAGGGGTCACTGGCCAAATTCAGCTATCTGCCTGCTTTCAAAAATAAAGTTTTATTGGAACATTGCCATACCCATTTTTTACATTGTAAAATAAAATTCACATTTTATGTCAAGATAAGAAAAATTTGAACATAAAAAAGTTTTCTGTGCCCTGTGACCTCCCCTCTCAGCTCTACTGTGCTTTGCTTCTCTGCGTTATGCAGTGAGCAACCTTCCCCATCGGCAGAAATACCTGTTCAACCATAAAAAGCAATATTCTCCTAGCATCAACAGGACAACACAAAGAGAACATTCCTTCTTGGTCTTAAGAGGCCACAATGATGCTTAGATCTGGATTGTGTAAACTGTCAATAATTTCACTCAAATAAAATTTTCCATTTCTTTCTTAGATTGATGGGTTAAATGTTCATCGACAACATATTATGTTGTCTATAGCTATTCTCACACAGCAATGGCAGAATGGAGACCATCTGGCCCAGAAAGTCTAAAGTATTTACCTTCTGGCTTTTACAGAGGAAGTTTGCTAATAACCCTTATTGTAAAAGACCAAGCAAGAGATACTAAGTGTTCTTTAAAACAAATACACACATGCTGTGTATCTGATGGGACATTGATGGTGGAGAACTCTGCCATGAGGGTGCATTACTGTTTGCGCAGCATTACCTAGAGCTGTCCTTTATCGAGCACTTACCATTCTAAATGCTCAGAGGAAGGAAGAAAGGGCAGGAAGGGTGCTCGCTTCGGCAGCACATATACTAAAATTGGAACGATACAGAGAAGATTAGCATGACCCCTGTGCAAGGATGACACGCAAATTCGTGAAGCGTTCCATATTTAAAAAAAAAAAAAGAAAGGGCAGGAAGGATGGACAGGCCCAGAGAGGTTGAATAGCTTGCTCAGGGTCACACAGCTGCTACAGGATACAGCCTGCACTCAGGCCTATGCCAGACTCAGTCAAAATACATGCTTTCAGGGAACTTCCCTCATGGTCCAGTGGTTAAGACTCCATGCTTCCACTGCAGGGGCCGTGGGTTTGACCCCTGGTTGGGGAACTAAGATCCCACATGCCATGCTGCTGCTGCTGCTAAGTCACTTCAGTCGTGTCCGACTCTGTGTGACCCCATAGATGGCAGCCCACCAGGCTCCCCCGTCCCTGGGATTCTCCAGGCAAGAACACTGGAGTGGGTTGCCATTTCCTTCTCCAGACATGCCATGCGCTGTGGCCAAAAAAACAAAACAAAATGAAAAAGCCCACATGCTTTTATTGCAGTGTCCTGCATGCTGATGTTTCCTGTCTGTTTCCTGCTAGATGTGAGGTTTGGGGGGCTGGGGATCACACTGCATCTCTCGAGTGCCGCCTGGATTGTGCCCCTGGAGGGTCACTCTCATTTAGGGGGGTCTGTGGGTCTCTTTGGGCAAACATGTCACACCATCCCCATAGGATTCTGAAGGCGGGGGCGCCTCACACTCCAGGTCTCCCAGCTGCCTCCTCTCAATTTGGAAAAGGAAACCCGAAATGCCTCCCTTCCCCCAGTGACACAGGCCTGTTGATGTGTCCACCCTCCACGTCAGCTCTGTCCTTGGGAACAGAGCTCAGTTTAGCTCCATCATCTGATCATCTTCTTTCTTTAGCACTTTTGTTTTTCCCCTCTCCGTCTGGTACTTTGTGGAGGAGAAATGAGGCGGACAAGCTCTGTAATCAGATACCAGGACACCCTCGGTGACAGCGACAGTTTGTTTTTCTAGCTCTAACTTCTAAAGACCTTCTGCCTTCATTGTCACGGAAGGCGGGGGTACTAAGTGGCAGGCTGTCTGTTATGCTTTAAACCTTAGGCTCCTTGCTTGAAAAAGTTGGGGTCAAATCGCTGGCTGGCTGCACACACTTGGATGATTTTTCCTCCCTGTGTTTATTACCTTGGACACCATCCAACCGGGGCTAGTACATGATGACTCCTGATGGCCACCAGGGGGCGCTGCCTGACAACCATCCTTTAGCTGAGCCAGGGAGTGGGGGAGCGGGGAGATCTACATTAAGGTGCAAACTGGAAGAAGGAAGTTCAGTCTAATCATCTGAACTTTCAAATAGGGGAAAAATAGAGTCCCGGAGAGGATAAAGGCCTGACCCATGTACAGGATGGAAGAATGTGGGCTTAATTCTGTGTTATAGACAGAGCATCTGGGCAGGCTGAGAGCCAGGGGAACTTTAGTCCCTTGTCCCAGCTGGCCTTGTGTGAGCTACAGGGCATCGGAGCAGCTCCTGGTTCCTGCCTGCCTCCAGTCGGCTCAGACGGGGTCTTTGCAGTCACTAACCTTCCTATAGCCCTCTTGTTACCGAAGCTCTCGCCCCCCAGCTCCTTGCCACACTGCAAGACCAATTAAGAGAACTGCTACTGCTGCTGCTAAGTCGCTTCAGTCGTGTCCGACTCTGTGCGACCCCACAGACGGCAGCCCACCGGGCTCCTCCGTCCCTGGGATTCTCCAAGCAAGAACACTGGAGTGGGTTGCCATTTCCTTCTCCAATGCATGAAAGTGAAAAGTAAAAGTGAAGTCACTTAGTCGTGTCCGACTCTTAGTGACCCCATGGACTGCAGCCTACCAGGCTCCTCCAACCATGGGATTTTCCAGGCAAGAGTACTGGAGTGGGTTGCCATTGCCTTCTCCTTAAGAGAAGAAAGTGATCTGTAAAGGAGGAATGTTGAAATGTAGTCTCCAAATAACAACTATTGGAGATGCAGCAGGAGCTCAATAGTCAGTGGCCTCATTCCCTTGGGAGACGTCTGGCAAGAGCAGGGGGCCAGACGTGGGGTAACTCTGGCCATAAAGGAGCCTCCTGGAGGCACTGAACAGGGTGGCCACGAAGAGAAGCAGCAGGACTTGCTTTGATCAAAATAATCATTTCAGCCTTTGCCACGTGCCCGACATGGGGATGTAGAGATTAAAAAAACACGCGGGCTACAGTTGACAAGGGGCTGGGCTCCTGGTTTCCTCTTCTAGCCAGCCTGGCCAGGTTTTGGCACAGGTGGGAGCATGTGTGAGTTCTGAGCCTGGGATGTGAGTCCTGGCAGGGCCACTGGGCTGTACTAGAGCTGGTTCAGCCCCTTCCCCATCAGAGTCTCTGTCTTTGAAGAAACGGGCATGAAAGCACCTGCCCATTTAGTGCTGTCGGGAGGAACAGGTGTGATGATGCATGTTTCCTCCCCCGTCAGGGGTTGCCTCCCCCGCCTGAGCAGAACCGCACTTTGATCCTTTTGGCTACAGTGAATCAGAAATCATATGAGCCAGCTGAACGGGACGAGCCAAAGGTTTCTCTCTCTGCTCCCTAAAGGCAGACGCCTCAGGAGCTGAAAGGTCCTGGGGCCTCAGAGCTGGTGAAGCCCAGTCGCCGATGTGCATGGGCAGCCAGGGGTCATGCCATGACTTCAGACAAGCCCCCGAATCAGCCAGAGCTAATGCCACATGGATGGAGGGTGGGCAGTGCAGCCCATTTTATTATTTTGGAGCAGAAAAAAGATAACCCATCACAGCCAACTTTTTATACACTTGAGAGGTTGGAAAAGTTCTCCCATCGTCTTTTACAGAACCACAAGACTCATTTATTCCTCCAAAGTGAGCAAGCTTCTAGACTAAAGAAAGGGCTTTTAAGGAAGGAGATCTGTCGATTTCTACAGGGTTCTTCCTCACACTGCTGACTGTCTCCGGGTGTGGGGTGGGAGGCATTGTGCTTAAGAACAAAGATCATTGTCTGTTAATCCCATCCATGTCACAGTCACCAGATCTCAGGCCCCGGGCAGGAGGTTTTCTTGGGCTCCTCAATGACAGCAGACAAAGGGCAGCTCAAGGTTCTCAAATGGCACTGTCCACACTTCTGGCTCGATGATGCTTGGTGGTCAGGGCTATCCCGTGCATTGTAGACTGTTCAGCAGCGTCCCTCCATGCCCTGAACTTTGATGCCAGAAGCATCCATCCTCCAACCCCCTCCTCCTTCGTGAAATCCAAAATGCCTCCCAGCGTCCTCAGATGTGCCAGGTGGAGAACCGCTGTCTTGACTTCTCCGAGGTGCCCCAGGCTTCGCCCAGCTGATGATGCTCCTGCTCAGATGATGGTGGTGATGATAAGGATGTCAAGGATGATGACAAGTGAAGTATTCTGAGGCCAGATGAAAGCCAGGAAATTTTGTGAAGACTGAGGGTCTATAAAAGCACAGAAAACCGTAATTGAGTTGGACTTGGGTTTATCATGCCCAGAGCATAATTTTCCCAGGGGTCTTTAGTCAAATTTCCAGGAACCAGATGAAAGCCAGGAACCTTGATGTACCACCCTCCCTCCAGCGAGCATGTGTGCACACACACACAGACACAGACACACACACACACACACACACACACACGCTCATATTCACGTGCATAATCCTTCCCTCTCTCTCTCCAGGGACCTAGTTAAAACTTCCATCACTTCTGCAGGTAAACAGCTCTCGATGCCCTGACTTCTCCGGCTGTGACCGCCTGGACCAGCCATGTGGCCTCTCTGTGCCTGTGTCTGTAAAATGCCCAGGGACAGGAAGGATGGGCATGAACCCTTCCCCCGAGATTCTGTGTCTCAGGTTTGACCTTCATGCCTGGCCAGTGAGCTGACAGCAGTGACCACGACCCCACTCTCACCCACAGCTGTGCGGTTCAGACGGCAGCTTCCAGTTGTGATGGTTATTGTTGCATGGATGCCTGAATCAGCTCAATGACACCGTGTGGGGATCCTTTGAACATAAGAAGCTCATTCCCACCCTTGCCCTCATCTCTTCTGCCCTCTTCTGACACCCTTCCTGGGGGCTGGCTCCTTCCCTCTGTGTGCTGCCAGCTCTGGGTGCACTCACTGCGTGGAGTTCTCTGATTACTTTCTCCGTCATTACTCAGGGGAGCAGGCTGGGAGAACCTGGGGAAAGGGGCCAAGTGCAGC
Organism: Bos indicus x Bos taurus; assembly: GCF_003369695.1. Taxonomy (NCBI): domain Eukaryota; kingdom Metazoa; phylum Chordata; class Mammalia; order Artiodactyla; family Bovidae; genus Bos; species Bos indicus x Bos taurus. The sequence goes on along the minus strand of NC_040092.1, from coordinate 15,473,602 downwards.
CCCAGTGAGTTCCAGGGATCTTTCTAGAGGAAGGAACCAGCTACATGGAGTTCCGAGGATGACAGGCTGTGTTTGGGCTTCTTTGCCTACTTCCCGAGTTATTTTATTTTATTGCCCACCAGTGCCAACTCTCAGATCTGCTCAGGGTGTCATTGCCTTTTTTTTTTCTTTCAAATCATCCTAGCTCAAAAAAATTTTTTTTATATTTACAGTATCTTTTGGGGACGATTTGGGGGCAGTATCTTCCTGAACCATTTTGTGTTGTAAAAGCTGCCTGCAGACTTTCAGTGCCAAAGTCAGTCATGTGCACGTTCTTTTTTTGGAAAGAAGGATGTTGTATATACAGAAAATGGCAGGATCTGACCCAGCTTTATCCACTTTCCTTTGATCCCGGTACCCATGACCAGAAGGTGAAAGATGAATTTAAGTTCTTCCTAAGCTCTGACCATGGGCTTTATTTGGCAAGGTCTTTCATGTTCCTGGGCGATGCCAGTTCTATGAGGAGACACTGGCAAAGGCAAATTATGGCAACAGGGCTGGGCCAGAAAAGGTTGGGCCAGAGTTTAGGTTAGAGGTTTAGTTATGCAGGAAGGGCTTGGTGTCCAGTAGATTTTTTCCAAACATTCATGGTGCCAATGAATGTGGAAAGGGAGGATTTAAAATGCCCCTCCTGCCCCCGCCTCGATGTCTCTCTCTGCAGAAATGATTGCTGTTCCCCACTGTGTCCAAGGCATTGCTCCATGCTTACAATGTGCTCAACACACGGCATATCAGGAATTTCCGTGACGGCCGCCTGTTGTCCTTATAACAACTCTGTCAAGTTGGGGCTGCCCCCTGAAAAGGGAGGAGATGGGGGTTCAGAGAGGTGGATGAATTTAGCTGAGACTGCACAGCATAGGCAAGTCAGGAAGGCAGCCTTGCACTTGGGAATTTGGAGTGAAACCACTGCTTTAATACCACGCCCCGAGGCCCTGAGGAGAGGCAGGAAGGGAGTGGCATTGATTGAGAGCCCAAGAGCGCTACAGAAGTTGCCCGGCAAGGTCACCTGGACTGGCAGGTCTGCTTAGGCGTGAGTTTTGAGAATCATGAACTCATTGGGTGGCAGTGACCTGTGGGCGCAGGTAACGCCAGTGGGTGACTTGATGCCCTGGGAGTAGATCAGAACAGAGTCGCTGACGGAGTTGCACCCGGGCTGGGCCTGGAACAAGTGGTACGTGAAGGGGAGAGAGGTGATGTGACACAGGAGGGGGCAGGTGGGGACGAGGCCTGGGGCCTGAAAGGGAGTCCTGCTCTGCGGCGTCAGGCAGCTGCTGGCCGGAGTTCTCTGGATCTTTTTAGTGGGAGTTAGTCGCTCAGTCGTGTCCGACTCTTTGCGACCCCATGGACTGCAGCCCACCAGGCTCCTCTGTCCATGGATTCTCCAGGCAAGGATACTGGAGTGGTTTTCCATTTCCTCTTCCAGGAGGAGTACCTGTATCTCCCCGCAAAGGAAGGACACAGTGAGGCGATGCGTCTCAAGGCTGTGGCTCAGCCCTGGTGCACAGTGTGGGCTCGGTAAATGCATGGCAGACGCTGCTTACACTGTTACTGCTAGTGATCAGGTTCAAACAGAAACAGCTCAGGGGCAGGTAGGCATGGCTGCTGCCTGCGAAAGTTTCTTAAAGTGAAACGTCAGGCGAAGGGGAGACCTGGGGTTTGGTGCAGTGAGAGGGGAATCACAGCTGCCCGCTTCCCAGTGTGCTGAGCTCACATTTCTGCTAACAAGGACCAGTTCTATGGTCCGAAGGGCGCCGTTCCTCAGTGCTAGCAGCCCGGGGAGATCCCAGGAATATGCTGGGGATCTGGGTGGGCTCCGCTCAGGAGGAATGGAAAAGGAAGGAAATGGGGGAGACTCTTCCACAAATCAGCTGTCATCTCATTAAACGTTGGCCTTGCTGTCACATGGTCCTGGTTTCAAATGCTGGGTTCCTGCAGCTTTCCTGCTCGCGACTTTGGGAAGTTGGTCCACTTCTCCAGGCATCAGCGTCCTCTTCTGCACAGAGGGGAAGAGGCTGTGGAGTTGGAAGGGCCACAGGAACTGGGAGCAGTCGATGGTTAGCAAGCTGGAGAGGGCCTGGAGGAGCAGGCAGGGACTCGGGCAAGGGGACCAGCTGGGGTACCAGAAATCCAGGTGAGCAGGGACAAAGGTCAGCGTCGATACCGCTGGGCGTCTGCGCTGCATTTTGCACCTGTGTTGCTGGGGTGATGCCTCTCAGGTCAAAGAACGTCCCTGGATCCTACAGCCATCAGCCGTTTCTCTCTCCCTGACCCACCAGACTCTTCACAGATGTGAGCAGGGAACAAAGTCTCCCCCCACACCCCTCACCTGCCCTACCCAGCAGAAAAACAACTCAGAGCACAGCACCCCGGGCTGGGACCTGAGACCTTCCTGGAATCCTCCTGGTTTACTTCCTGGGTCACATCACTCAAGCCTCACTTCCTCTGTTTAAAGAAGAGAATCAGAATTCTCACTCTCTTCACCTGCCCGGGTGTCAGTGAGGGTCAAACCAGGTGTCATCCAGGAAGGGCTTTGCCAGCCATCTAGAACCTACAGTGGGGAGGGGCAGTTACTTTTACTGAGGACCGCTGGGTCTGAAGCACCAGCTTTATCTGGGGCCTTGAGCAAAGAAAAGGTGGATCTCTCTTGAAGCAAGTTCCGCGGAGCTCTGGTTTGCTTCCCTCAAACAGATGTAGGCAGACACAATACAAATGTTACAGCAAGGCACACAGAAATCTTCGATGGCCAATCCTGGGAAAGCAGAGCCTGGTTAGGAGGTTGGGACAGTAGGGGGATGATGTTTTAGTATATAGCTCACTCCTGTATTCAGCCTGAACTGGTGTTAATCAGTTACCTCCCTGTCCCCGGTACTGGGGGGACATTGGTGAGTCATTTCATCTGTGAGCCATCATTTCCTGGCCAGAAAATTCAGGTGATAATTGTCCCTCCTTGGCTTCTTGTGAGGATTAAATGAGATAAAATAGGCAATGAGCAGTGCCTGGCATGGTGTTCCCGTGGAGCCTGATAACTGTTCCTTTGCTATTACTGTCATTGACCAATAACTGTTGTTACTCTTCGGTTTCTCCAATTCTGTTGACTGCTCCTGGGAGTCCTGCAAGAATTATTTTCCTCTTCTTCTCATTGGCACTCCCCTTTCCCTCCCTTGTTTTCTGTGTGAATTAAGTGCATGAGGCTCATGGTCCCAATTTATGGATGAAGAAAGAGGTACCGCTGTCTATGCCAACTGGTCCAGGTCTCAAAGAGGCAGAGAAGAGGGGTCTTGGGTTTGCCTGTCCTGTGCCTCTGTCAAGATGGGCCAAACTTGGGATGGTTTCTGCCAGTGGGATGCTTGCACAAAACTTCTCACCTGAGGAAAGAAATGGCTGATGCTGGGTGGAGACAGAGTATCAGCCAAAATATAGGACGAAAGAAGAAAAAGTTGACCAAACTTTCTTTTCAAATGCATTTTTGGGGAAGGGGAAAGAGCAAAATGAACAAGTTCTGCCTGAACAGACATGATTTCGTGTGGCCAGGGCATATTGATAATATCAGGAAGTTTCTGGCTCTGGGTGAAGTATTTGGATTTTTCATGCTCCGCCAGTCCCCCAGGAGACAGGGACCTGGGAGGAAGTTGGACTTTGGGAACACGTCTTATCTCTTTTCTTTTACAGTCAAGAGAATCTATTTATTTAATTAAATTTCCTTTGAGTTTGGTTTTCCCTTGAGCTAATTTTGTCTTCTGTTTTCTTTCTTTCCCAAGATGTCAGTTAGGGCAGAATTTATCAATAGAAATGACAGTATTAGTAACAATAACAATAAAGATTGTAATAAAATCCAAACAGCACCACATCCTCTGTTATCTTAAGTATGTGGCTGAAGTCACATCTCTGTCTTTAGAGGAATCTGTCATTAACTTGCAGCTTATATACATTTTGTTCTTCCCATGTCTACCTCAAGGGTTTGAAGCTTGGGGTCTGAGTTTCAAGAAAATCTTTTTAATCATGCAGAAAACTTTCAGGAAATGGCATATCCACCCCCTGCCTCCTTTCTTCCTTCCCCCCTCCCTCCATCGTTCATCCCTCCATCCTCCCATCCTTTCCTTCTCTATTGTAGCCTGGCCAGCTATCTTTGGGAGAAAATAGAGAAAGACTTGCTAAGAATGAGCCTATCTTCTTTATGCCATTTTGAGATATATCAGATAATCTAATCCAGCGGCCAGCAAACTATGGCCTATAGGTCAAATCTGACCAGCTGCCTGCTTTTTAAAATAAAATTTTATTAGACCACAGCTACATCTATTCATTTGTGGCTGCTTTTGCATTATAATGGTAGAGTTGAGTAGTTGCAGTAGAGGTCATATGGCTCACAGGTTGAGGTATTTTACTATCTTGTCCTTTACAGAAAACATTTGCCAATCTCTGTTCTAGTCCTTGGAGAAGGAAATGGCAACCCACTCCAGTATTCTTGCCTGGAGAATCCCAGGGATGGGGGGAGCCTGGTGGGCTGCTGTCTATGGGGTCGCACAGAGTTGGACATGACTGAAGTGACTTAGCAGTTCTAGTCCTTGACTGTACATGAAAATGATTTTTCACTTTTCTTCCGCTGTGTGTGATGTGAACAGTAAGCTCATTTATTTATTCATTCATCAAGCATTTAGGAAGCACTTTTTTGGCACCAAGCCCCCTCTTAGGCACAAGGGGTGTTTTTTGTCTTTAAGAAAGTATTGGAATATACTAAGATACAAACAGAGGCTGTGTATGCTGTAGTGGTGTCAGGAAGGAGGAAACAGGCAGTGCTTTGGAGGCTGAGTATAGGAGAAAGCTAGGGAAACCTTCATAGAGGAGGAGACATTTGAGATGGGTATAAAAATGGGAAGTTACCAAACGGCTGGGGGACCATGACCTCCCAGGCGTGGGAACAGCCTGTAGTGAATCACTGGCTGTTATTAAGCATAACCAGCTCAGAGAGCAGGAAGTCAATTTGTAGGGAAGTCAATTTGTAGGACAGTTTGGATGATGAGAGGAAACGTTGAAACTAGTAAGAATATGAGAAGCTATGTGGGAGCACTTTAAGGACAGGAATGGTGACTTCTGTATCTTTATTCTGCTGTGATTGTCTCCAAGCCACAGCTTTGGAGTGGTGTGTGGTTGATGGGGTCCATACATCTGAGGTGTATCTCAAGGTCACCACATTTTCAGGTGGCTTTGAAGCTGGCTGATCTGGGTGCAGGTTGACTTTCCATTTTTATACCCATCTTAAATGTCTCCTTTGAAAATACCTCTGCTTTTGAGGTCAGTGAGAATGTTAGCAGTAGAATTCTCCAAGGCACAGTTCCTATTTTACAGTACAGATGGCAGTTAGGAGGCTGACCAGGGGAGAAGACCCTGAAATCTGGTGTATTCCATAAAGTGTCTGAGCATGTCCCAGAGGGACAGCCATGTGGTCTGGGTATTGTATTCCCACTGGGGGCCTGAGATCAGGGCTGATAAGTTCCAGGCTTCCCAGATGGTGCTAGTGGTAAAGAACCTGCCTGCCAATGCAGGAGATGTGAGAGACATGGGTTTGATCCCTGGGTCAGGAAGATTCCCTTGAGGAGGGCACGGCAACCCACCCCAGTATTCTTGCCTGGAGAATCCCGTGGACAGAGGAACCTGGCAGGCTAACAGTCCATAGAGTTGCAAAGAATCAGACATGACTGAAGTGACTTTACATGCACACACGACCTTGAACACTGGCTGCCCCTGTAATTTGGGACAGCCGGGCCACAAAGGCAGGTCCAGGGTTGCATGTTTGCTTTATAAAGAGTCTTAGAGACCTGTGCTTCCTTATCTGTGAAATGGGATAATTATAATTCTCACTTCTTAGGATTGTTGTGATAATTTAGTGAGTTATGCTAGAAAGAAATTGTCTTGGACAGTAAGCACTTGACAAAATGATTCAGCAATGAAATTGTTATCCAGGATAGCATTTTCTAAAGAATGTCAAAGTGTTTTACTTAAAAAAAGTCAAATGTGTTTGTTTCCTGTAAAGCTTCTTCGTGTAGGTAGTAAGTTGCTATGTACTGTGATTTTACTTATAACATCAGGATTCGACCCAAACTTGGCCATGGCTCTCTGTTTTCACTGAGTATATGTTGAGACAGTGTTGCACAAAGCAGGCTTTGGGGAATTCTTTTTAAGGTAAGGGTGGCGCCTACTGAGGGCTTCTTCTGCGTCCGGCACTGTGCTCGGCTCTGGGGACAGAAGAGTGAGCAAGAAATCCTGGCCTCACGGATTCTGATGGTAGTTCCTAGAGTTTACATGAGGGTCCTGAGCTGCTCTGTGCCTCAGCGTTACACCCTGTAAAATGGGAACAATATGAATCTCCGCTGCCTCTTATCTTGCCAGGAGGTTGGAAGGGTGATGAGAAATACTGACCTGGCAGGAGTTAGTAAAACTGAATTGGGGAAGAGTCATGCTTAAGCCTAATGTAGGAGCTAATAGCAGAGACCTTGCAATCAGTCAGCTGAGGTTGGAGAACCAGCTCTGTCTAACTGTGGTCTCTGACTGTGTGATCTTGTGCAAGGTACTTAACCTCTCTGCACCTGTTGCCTCTTGTACAAAATGAGGAGAGTACGCCTACCTCACAGGGTTAATATGAGAATTTAATGAGTTATAAGGCACTGACATGTATAAAGTGCTTTGTAAGTATTTAATAAAAGAATAGTCAATAGCAATGATAATAATAACAGCCAACACTGGTGGATTGTTTGCTCTGTTCTAGGCACTTTGCATGGATTTGTTTAATTTATTCCTCACAACAACATTACCTGGCAACGACTATTAATATCTTCATTTAACAGATGAGAAAACTGAGGCTTACCGTTAAGCCCCTATCAAGAGGACACAATTTGTTAGTGTCAGAGCTGGGCTGACAGACTCCAGTGCCTGAGGTTGTAACCACTGCCCCATCACTCTCGCTGAGATTATTGCAGAGCAGACTATGTTACCAGGCAGGGGTCCAGCTTGTGGACGCATGTGGAGAGGAGAATCCAGCAGAGTAGGGGGCAGCCTGCATTCGGTTTAGCATTTTCAGAGATCAATCGAGTCCTATCGTTCTTCCCTAGACTTTCAGGAACCTGTACGCCTTCTCCTTTTTTCCCTTTCAGAAGGCAGACTTGATTCTTTTCCCTCTTCCTCTCTCTAGCCTTTGCAACGGCCTTTTGAAGTCAGAGGTATAGTTCAGGGCTCCTAAGAACAGATCTGGAAAAGAGAGAACTACTTTCCACAGTGTTTAAACCAAAAGTGTAAGGACATGGGAGCCCTAGTTCTTGAATCAGTTCTGTGTGTACGTGTGTGTGTTCTGTATGTGTTCTTGCCAAATGCTAATACCTGCCTCTGCTGATGTCAGGCGGGGCTTCACAGAGGTCACCCTTCAGACTTCGTTTGTCTCCTGCTTGTCATCCTCTGAATATTTCGAGAGTGGGGGGCTTGACCCCCTCTGTAACAGTGTATTTTAAGAGTGTTTTTTTTGTTGTTGTTTGTTTGCCTATCCCAGTGTTTTTTTCTCCTTGTCTTTAAAAATCTTCCTTTTTCCTCCTTCTCTGTGCCCTGTAGTCTGACCCTGCCTTGCTTATCTAAGACAATAAAACAGGAACAAGCTAACGTTAACCCCTGGGGACAGGCTGAGGCTGCAGAGCAGAATTGCCATGGCCTTTATGAAGAGAGAATTTAAGTCCCTTAGCACCTGGGAGGGTTGAGTGTCTTCTCTGCGACCACTCTGGGCTTTGTCAGCTGGTGACTGAGTGGAGGCTGAGTAAGACTTCTTTAAGCAGGGTTGAATTGTCCCGAGTGTGGGTCAGAAGGGAGTGGGTGCATTCATTCACTCATTCATTCATCCAATTTTTCTTCCTTCCTTCTCTTTTACCCTCTTCTCTTTCTGTCCTTCTATCCTTTGTTCCATCAATTGATCCATCCATATATCCACCCATCCATCCATATACTATTCATCCATCTATCTGCTCATTCACTCACTTACTGACCTACATGCCAACTCATACATCCACCTGGCCACCCAGCCATCCATCCACTCACTCACTCATCTGTTCATCCACCTATCCATCTTCCATCCACCCACTCATCTGTCCATCTACCCATCTATCACATTTACTCACCCATCTATCTATTTATTCATCCATCCATCCATCTATTTGATAGGTACCAAGTCCCTTCTATGCACCAGATACTCTGCTGAGTGCTGCAGATTTAGGTATGATGAACAAGGCCCCTCCCCTTGTGGAGGACAGAACCAGCTAATGAGGGAGACAGACAATAGACCATTAAACAAGGAAATGAGTTAATTTGAGAATCTGATAAACACTGTGAAGAAAGTTAAGTGAGAGAACCATGTTAGTTAGAAGAGTCAGTGAAGGTTCCTCTGAGGAACATTTGAACAGAAGCCTGAAGAATGTGAAGGGGAGAGAAAGTGGCAGAAAGAGTTCTCTGCTGCTGCCGCTGCTGCTGCTGCTGCTGCTGCTGCTGTGTCGCTTCAGTCATGTCCAACTCTGTGCGACCCCATAGATAGCAGCCCACAAGGCTTCCCCGTCCCTGGGATTCTCCAGGCAAGAACACTGGAGTGGGTTGCCATTTCCTTCTCCAATGCATGAAAGTGAAAAGTGAAAAGTGAAAGTGAAGTCGCTCAGTCGTATCCAACTCTATCGACCCCATGGACTGCAGCCTACCAGGATCCTCCGTCCATGGGATTTTCCAGGCAAGAGTACTGGAGTGGGGTGCCATGGCCTTCTCCGGAAAGAGTTCTCTAGACACAGGTAATGGTTGTACAATGAAGGGAAGTACTTCCAGCTTAAGGAAGTAACCAGAGTCCTCTGTGGCTGGAGCCACTGCAGCCATGCCCCCATGAAGGTACCCATCCATCCATGCCCATCCATTCACCCATACACATCCATGCATCCCTGGATACATCCATGTATCTATTTGGGTATACCTATCTATACCCACTCATCATCCCTGTTCACATCTGTCCTGCGCCCAGGCACACATTCGTGCACCCATCCATCCATCCCAGAGAATGTACCCATTCACTCTTCTGTGCAGCCATTCATACATGCACTCATCCATTAACTCATTCATCCATCTGTGCATCCATCAATTATCCACGTGCACATCCGTCCACACATCCGTGTACCCATCCGTCCATTTAGCCATACATCTAACAAACTTTAGCTGACAACTTATATCAGACACATCTCTTTTCTTTTCTTTTAACTGAAGGATAGTTGCTTTACAGAATTTTGTTGTTTTCTGTCAGACCTAAACATGAATCAGCCATAGGTATACATATATCCCCTCCCTTTTGAACCTCCCTCCCATTTCCCACCCCATCGCATCCCTCTAGATTGATACAGAGCCCCTGATTGAGTTTCCCCAGCCATGCAGCAAATTCCCATTGGCTATCTGTTTTACATATGGTTATGTAAGTTTCCATGTTACTCTTTCCATACATCCCACCCTCTCCTCCCCTCTCCCCATGTCCATAAGTCTATTCTCTATGTCTATTTCTCCACTGCTACCCTATGCATTAATTCTTCAGTACCATTTTTCTAGATTTCATCTATATGTGTTAGAATACGATATTTATCTTTCTCTTTCTGACTCACTTCACTCTGTATAATAGGTTCTAGGTTCATCCACCTCATCAGAACTGACTCAAATGCATTCTTTTTTATGGCTGAGTAATATTCCATTGTGTATATGTACCACAACTTCTTTATCCACTCATCTGTTGATAGACATCTAGGTTGCTTCCATGTTCTAGCTATTGTAAATATGCTGCAATGAACAATGGGATACATGTGTCAGACACATCTCTCTTATCTGACTTAATCTCTCAGGAGCAGATACAACCATTGGCCGCATCTTCCTTTTGGAAACATTCTCTTCTCTTGGCTTCCAAGAAGGCACACTCTCCCAGCTTACTCCTACTTTTCTGGCTCCTACATGCCTAAAACAGAATTTGCTTATCTTTCTCTCAAATTGCTCTTCCAGTACTTTTTTTCTTCTTAGTAAGTGGCAGCACCAACTTGCTAGTTAAGCTGGGAACTTGGGAATCATCTGCATTTCAGCCCTACCCTCCCTCCTCACATTCTGTACCTCTCCAGGTTATGTTAATTCTGTCTCCAACATGTATCTCAAGTATGCCCACTTCTCACCACTACAGCTTTAATCTTCTGCCTGGATGACTGCAGCAGCCTCCTACCTGGTTTCCAGGCTTTCGTACTTGTTCCTCTCCACTGCCTTCTCTACTTAGAGTCAGATTAACCTCTTATAATCCCAAATCAAATCATGTGGTTCCTCTGATTAAAGTTATATGCCCACATTAAAAAATACATCAGGAAGGGAAGTTCGATAAAAGCAATTCAGACAATAACTGTATTTACCATGGGTTAATTACTCTGTGCCAGGCAGTGTGCTAAGTGCTTTATATGCATTATCTCACTTAGTTCTCCCAACAGCATGGTGAGGTAGGTACTATTATTAGTGTCCCCATTTTACAGATGAAGAGACTGAGACACAGAAAGGTGGAGTCACTTGTCTAAGCACTTACAGATCAGAGGCAGAGATGGGATTGGGACCTAGAGCTATGAGAGTCTCAAGTTCTTGCCTCTTAGGGCTTTGACATAGCGCAAGCTCCACAATCTACAGACTTGGAGGAGGGTGACGTCAGCGCTTCTGGTGGTCTTGGCTAAGCACGTGAATGTTCTTCTGCTTTGAGGAGAGAGGTAGACCAGATGAACCCCACTTGGGATTCTAGAACTAGTGCTCCTTGGTAGGCCCTAAGTGACAGAGGCAACCAGATGTTTTTTCCTTACACTCTGCTGCCAAGTTCTGTTGCAGATGTGAGGCCAGTCTGCCGCCGCCGAACGTCTGGGCTCAGGGCAGAGGTGCAGGTCTTTGCCTTTGGTGTCGGGTGGTCCTGGGTAAGAATGTGACCTTGTCGATGCCCCGAGTCTTTCCACTTCTTCCTATTCCTCCTTCCCCTTGGGATCTGGAGCCAGAGTCTGGTTTTCAAATTGCAAGATAACGATCTGATTTAGTGATTTATCCGATTAGGCTTAAATGTATTTATTACATGCTTAAACATATTCCAGCGAGCTCTGAAAACGAACTGCAGGACTGTCCTGGGATGAATTTCCGGGACCCATTGGAGTGAGTTCAAGAAAAGCATAATCTACTTAGAGGAAGACAGAACCAGACCCTAATCCAATCGGCATCTGCGTTAGGGAGCACATCCCCCACCCCCGCCCACAACCTCAGAGCCCCCAGACCTGGGTCTGGAGGTTAAAAGGAAAGCCTGCTTCAAAGGGGCCAAGGTCACCTTGACGTCAATACGCCTCTGGCTTCTCCTTCCCCACAGAAGTTTGTGGGGAGAACACCTTCATGCCCTTTACTTATTGTTCTAAAGTAATATTTATTTTTCTTTTTGATGCTAAAATCATTTTCATTTGTAAAATTCTGGAAAATAAAGAGAATAGAAAAAGCAAATCCATATCATCTATCCTCTTGCCCGTAGTCACATTTTATGGTGAGTCCTTTCAATATTTAAAAATGCTTTCAAAATTGCCCAAGTAACAGTGTGTGTGTGTGTGTGTGTCTGTCTGTCTGTCTGTCTGTGTGTGTGTGTGTCTGTGTGTGTGTGCGCACATGTGCGCACTCATGTTCAGTCACTTAGTCTTGTCTGACTTTGCAAGCGACCCCATGGACTGTAGCCTGCCAGGCTCCTCTGTCCATGAGATTTTCCAGGCAAGAATACTGGAGTGGGTTGCCATTTCCTCCTCCAGGGGATCTTCCCCACTCTGGTATCGAACCCATGTTTCTTGTGTCTTCTGGATTGAAAGGCAGATTCTTTACCACTGCACTGCCTGGGAAGCCTAAATAACCCAGGATTGCATTTAAATTATGATAATTTCTTGGTTTTCTTCTACACATTTTTTAGCAAAATTGAAACAGTACCAAATTGTGTAAATTGTCTTATGCCCTTTTTCCTTCACTCAGTTGTGTTTTTTTTTTGGCTATGTCATTAATTAACTTTTGAAAATATCACACCTGGTAGCTACACCTTATTTCTTCCTGTGGGTATGGTGAATTTGCATAACCACTGTTTTTTGGTTATCTTGTGCTTTCCTTTTTTATTATTATTAGCACTAGTGTCCTGAACATCTTTGTATCATCTGGTCTTGGTATCATCTACTCTTACTCTATTTCTTTTAAAGATGGTATATTTTTTAAGAGCTTCGTTGAGTTACAATCAGCATATAATAAACTGCACAGATTCAAGTATACAATTTGATGAGTTTTGACATATATATACTCATTGGAAAAGACCCAGATGCTGGGGAAGATTGAAGACAAAAGGAGAAGACGGTGGCAGAGGATGAGATGGTTAGATAGCATCATGGATTCAATGGACATGAATCTGAGCAAACTCCAGGAGATGGTGAAGGACAGGGAAGCCTGGAGTGCTGCAGTCCATGGGGTTGCAGAAATAGGCACGACTTAGCGACCAAACAACAAGACACGTGCAAAACTGATGTCACGAGTCAAGACAATGAATGTGTCTGTCACCCCCAACCTGTCCTTGAGTGACTTTGTTTTCCTTGCACTTGGCGGTGACCTCACTTGTCTAGGATGCTCTTAGCAACTGTGGATCCCCTTCTGGGTCCCAGGGCACAGCTTAGGACATGCCCTGCATGTAGAAGGTGTATGCCACAGTTCACCAAATGAAAGAATGCAACTTCACACACATCTGCCTTGAATGCCTTCAGTGACAGAGAGCTCACTACCCCCAAAGTCAGTCTCCTTTCATGGCTGACTGTTCTGCGTGTTTCTCCCTTGACCAGTCTCTCAAATGGGCCTCCTGACTCAATGTACACTCTATGGTTTTAATTCTGCCCTCTGATCTTTTCAGGGGACATTCCTTCTTTCCTTGCTGACTACAGCTTCTTTCCCTGTTCATTCAGTCCCCGCCCCGGGGCCTGATGTTAAATATTTTGACCACAGCTGTGACTGCGACATACATTTTGATCTCCTTGGACTCATGATTAGGTGAGGGAGATAGGTGTTCAACAACCAAGTATATAAATACAGCTTAACCCTGGGATGAACCTCACGCTGAAGGAGGGCGTAAGGCACTATCAGAGCTTATCACAGGGTGCTGACCTTTTTTGGGGGGTGGGGAATGCCTCAGTCAGGGAAGCCCTCTATAGAAAGCAGCATTTAATGTGCTTTTTGTTTGTTGGGAGGTAGCATCTTATGCTTCTTTTCAGTTTTCTCTTCTCGGGACCAAACATCCTCAGTTCGTCCAGCTGTTTCTCACTGGGCAGGACTTTCAGGCATCTCCATCCCCCTCTGCTTTTTGTCATCCTTGCATCCCGTGGCAGAAGGACACCAGGAGCTCTGTCTTGAGGACATTACCTGCCTAATCACCCAGTTAATGACCGCATTCACGTTCCTCCCCCAGACACAGGAAGTGTTCAGCAGGATCAAAGGCTGACCGAGAAGCAACAATAACCGCAGTAAGACACTGACACCCACGAACACCCATCAGATGCTCCTCTTACCTGTGCTAAGCCCCTTCCCGGGAACTCATTCACCTCACTGCTCCCATGACAATATAAACTTACTAGTAAGAGCCAACCCTTTATAGCACACGGTGGGGTGAAGCCTCCATTGTGAGCAGTTTATGCCTCGTCACTCACTTCATCCTTATAGACACCTGCCAAGGTAGGTATTTGGACTAGTCCCACTTCACAGATGAGGATGGTGAGGCCAAGGGAGAGGTTAAGCAATTTGCCCCAGGCCATCCAGCCAGGACCAAATCCCCAGAGTCAGTGACTGGAGCCAGCAAGCATTCTATGACCTCTGTTATGGCTCCTGTTTTCCAAGTGAGGATATTAAAGGTTTGGGGTGGGGGAGTGGTTGGGAATCTCCCCAAGGCCAAATGGTGACACTGGGATTTGGCCCCAGTGGTATGACTCCAGAGGTTGTCCTGAAACCCTGCTCTGTTCCACCTCCTCTTTGGAGGAGCATCTTGAGGAGAGGAGCTTGGGGGTGTGAGTCCCAGGTTCTGCAGAGAGAAGTAGTCTTTCTTTCTCCACTGCCCCAGCACCCGGGGTCTAATCCAGGTGCCTGGGAGCACAGTGTTGGCCTGCAAAGATGAGGCATCGGAGAGGACCCTTATAGCAAGAACCAGAGCTTGGATCCTGGAAGCAGGGTGCCCTTTTCTCTAAAAAGCGGCAGGCTTGCTGTGGGAAGGTAGCTCGTTCAGGGCTGAAACACGTATCCCCTTTTCTTTAATTATTGAGTCATTAATTAGAGCCGTCTAATTTCCTCTGCCATTTCCAGTTGGGGATGTGGGGAGGGTGGCAGAGGGAGGGAGAGATCAGATCATTGTCTCTTCTGCCACACTCCGAGTATAATGAAGTTTTGCTTGAACAGCTTAGAAATTCAGATGTGATCCAACAGTAGGTCTTAAGGGACTTCTCTGTGTCAGCAAACTTTCTCTTCCAGAGGAAGAGAGGCTGTCACGGAGAGGCTCACAGCCTCGAAATGGCTTATCAAAACTTGCACGAATTAGGAGTTGGTTAAAAGCTGAGTTCTGGGACTGTCGGCGACATTTGTCAAGAGGGCATTCTCCCTCGTGGACTAGCCACTCCAGACAGAAGCGTACCCGTCTGTCTGGTAGCTTCTTTGTGCTGCGTGTATGATGGTTCAGGGTGTAGATTACAGGACCCGCCAGCACAACCATCCCTGGGTTGGAATTTCTGCTCTGTCCTTAAGAGCCGATGAACCGCCAGCAAACTCACTTTGCTTCTCTAACCTTGTTGCCTTCTCTGCCAAGTGGGTGGTCATTCCTATGTGACAGGTGGTTGTATGAATTAGCTAAAATTGCACGAAGCCCTCAGCTCAGTGCCTGCTGCCCAGTGAACACCAAGGTTGGGCCAATTTCTGTGCTGGGCATCAAGGACATAAGGATGATCATGACCTAGACCTTAATCTTCAAGTAACTCACGCATTGCTAAGGGAGACAAAGATGTAAGCTAATAAATATAATGAAGAGTCACACCAGCTATACTCCAGGACTCTCCCCTCCAACCATCATGACTTTCCAGTTGTTCCATGAGGGCCAAGAAAAGACAAAGCCACTTCACAGACATTTGTGAAATGTCACAGTTACCACTGCCATGTAACAAACCACCCTAAACTTAATGATGTTAAATAGCAACCATTTTATGATGCTCATGGATTTCTAGGGTCAGGAACTGGGACAGGGTACAGTGGGGGTGACTTGTGTCTGCTTCATGATGGCCGGGGGCTGAAATCATCTAAAAATTGACCCCCACTTACATGTCTGGAAGTCAAAGCCAGCTATTGGCCAAAACCTAACCTAGGGTCCTCAATGAAACTCCTGCACTGACCTTGACCCGTGGCTGCTTGGGTATCCTCACAATATGCCACAAATGCAGTTTAAAGTTTCCTCATAGCCACACTGGAAAAGAAACAGGTAACATTAATTTTTGCTAGGTTTACTGACATATAATTAGCATATAACTTTGGATAAGTTGCCTCTTGAGAAACCTATATGCAGGTCAGGAAGCAACAGTTAGAACTGGACATGGAACAACAGACTGGTTCCAAATAGGAAAAGGAGTACGTCAAGGTTGTATATTGTCACCCTGCTTATTTAACATATATGCAGAGTACCTCATGAGAAACGCTGGGCTGGAAGAAGCACAAACTGGAATCAAGATTGCTGGGAGAAATATCAATAACCTCAGATATGCAGATGACACCACCCTTCTGGCAAAAAGTGAAGAGGAACTAAAAAGCCTCTTGATGAAAGTGAAAGAGGAGAGTGAAAAAGTTGGCTTAAAGCTCAATATTCAGAAAACGAAGATCATGGCATCTGGTCCCATCACTTCATGGGAAGTAGATGGGGAAACAGTGGAAACAGTGTCAGACTTTTATTTTTTGGGCTCCAAAATCACTGCAGATGGTGACTGCAGCCATGAAATTAAAAGACGCTTGCTCCTTGGAAGGAGAGTTGTGACCAACCTAGATAGCATATTCAAAAGCAGAGACATTACTTTGCCACCAAAGATCCATCTAGTCAAGGCTATGGTTTTTCCTGTGGTCATGTATGGATGTGAGAGTTGGACTGTGAAGAAAGCTGAGCACTGAAGAATGGATGCTTTTGAACTGTGGTGTTGGAGAAGACTCTTGAGAGTCCCTTGGACTGCAAGGAGATCCAACCAGTCCATCCTGAAGGAGATCAGCCCTGGGATTTCTTTGGAAGGAATGATGCTAAAGCTGAAACTCCAGTACTTTGGCCACCTCATGCGAAGAGTTGACTCATTGGAAAAGACTCTGATGCTGGGAAGGATTGAGGGCAGGAGGAGAAGGGGACGACAGAGGATGAGATGGCTGGATGGCATCACTGGCTTGATGGATGTGAGTTTGAGTGAACTCCGGGAGATGGTGATGGACAGGGAGGCCTGGCGTGCTGCCATTCATGGGGTCTCAAAGAGTCGGACACGACTGAGTGGCTGAACTGAACTGAACTGAAGGTGTATGATACGATAATGAGATATCATGTATGGTAATCAACAGTTACCACAATGAAGTTAGTTAACAAACACATCCTCCACCTCATGTAATTACCTTTTTGTTATAGTTGTTGTCATGGGAAAATATTATAGCTCTACACTCATACCAGCTTTTATGGATACAGTGTTTGATGATTGATGTGTGTGCGCACTCGGTCGTGTCTGACTCTTTCCGACCCCACGGACTATAGCCCTCCAGGCTCCTCTGTCCATGGGATTTTCCAAGCAAGAACACTGGAATGGGTTGCTATTTCCTCCTCCTGGGAATCTCCCCAACTCAGAAATCAAACCTGCATCTATTGTGTCTCCTGCATTGGCAGGCAGATTCTTTACCAACTGTGTCACCTGGGAAGCCCCTTATGGATACAATATAGTATTTTTAGCTACAGCCACCACACTGTACATTAGATCCCTGAAACTTATTCGACTTATAACTGAAAGTTTGTACCCTTTGACTAGCATCTCTCCATTCCCCCCACCTCCAGCCTCTGGCAACCATTATTCTGTTCTCTTTCTCTAGTTCAGTGTTTTTAGATTAAATGAGATCACACAGTATTTGTTTTTCTCCAACATATTTCACTTAGCATAATGGCCTTAAGATCCATCAGTATTATCACAAAAGGCAAGATTTCCTTCTGTTTATGGCTGAATAATATTCCTCTCTGTGTGTATGTGTGTATGTACATACACATATTAGACTGTACAAGTTTCTTATAAATTTTGGTTATTAAGTCCTTATTAGATTTATGGTTTGCAAATATTTTCTCCCAGTCTATATGTTGTCTTTTCATTTTGTTGATTGCTTCTTTTGTTGTGTAGAAGTTTTTTAGTTTGATGTAGTCCCATTTGTTTATTTTTGCTCTTGTTTCTTGTGCTTTTGGTGTCATACCCAGAAAATCCATTACCAAGACCAATGTCAAGGAGCTTTCTCTGTATGTTTTCTTCTAGGAATTTTATGGTTACAGGTTTTGCATTTAAGTCTATTCCATTTAGAATTAATTTTTGTGAGTGTGTAAGACAGGAGTCAGTGTTCTTGATACTATTATTGGAGAAACTATGTTTTCCCCATTGAGTGTTCTTGACTCTATTGTCAAATATTGATTGACAATGTGTGGGTCTATTTTTGGGTTCTCAGTTCTGTTCCATTGGTCTTTGTGTCTGTTTTTGTGTCAGTACCAAATTGTTTTGATGACTATAGCTTTGTAATATGGTTTGAAATCAATAAGCATCATGCTTCCAGCCTTTCTCAAAATTGCTTTGGCTCTTTGGGGTCTTTTGCAGTTCCATACAAAATTTAGAATTTTTTTCTATTCCTGTGAAAAATGATATTGGAATTTTGATAGGGATTGCATTGAATCTGTAGACAGGGAACTAATTTTAGTGTGTTTTATTTAACTCTGCATATCCAAGATATAAGTATTGCAATATGTCATCAAAATAAAAAAGTGTTGAGATATTTTACGTTAAAAAAAATATAATGCTAAGTCTTTGAAACCTGCTGTTTATTTTACACTTAGAGCCCATCTCAGTTCAACTAGCCACACTTCAAGGGCTTAATAACCACGCTTGGCTGGCGGCTACCCTACTGGACTGGGCAGCTCCAGAGCTCTCCAAGGTGGGTGGTTTGTGAACAACAAACATCTGCATTGGACTTTAGCCCAGTGTATTCCAAGCAGAATTTTGCTTCTCCCAGAACCCAAGCTCAGGGAGCTGACTCCCAGTGGGGACTTTCACCAGGCACGTTCAGCTGGCTTGTTGGATAAGGAAGCCAGTATCAGTTCAGTTCAGTTTAGTCGCTCAGTTGCGTCTGACTCTGCAACCCCATGGACTGCAGCATGCAGGCCTCCCTGTCTATCAACAACTCCCAGAGCTTGCTCAAACTCATGTCCATCCAGTCAGAGATGCCATCCAACATCTCATCTTCTGTCATCCCCTTCTCCCCTTGCCTTCAATCTTTCCCAGCATCAGAGTCTTTCCCAATGAGTCAACTCTTCACATCAGGTGGCCAAACTATTGGAGTTTCAACTTCAGCATCAGTCCTTCCAATGGATATTCAGGACTGATTTCCTTTATGATTGACTGGTTGGATCTCCTTGTAGTCCAAGGGACTCTCAAGAGTCTTCTCCAACAACACAGTTAAAAGCATCAATTCTTTGGTGCTTAGTTTTCTTTATAGTCCAACTCTAACATCCATACATGACCACTGGAAAAACCATAGCTTTGACTAGATGGACCTTTGTTGGCAAAGTAATGTCTCTGCTTTTTAATATGCTTTCTACATTGGTCATAACTTTTCTTCCAAGGAGCAAGCGTCTTTTAATTTCATGGCTGCAATCACCATCTGCAGTGGTTTTGGAGCCCCCCAAAATAAAGTCTCTCAATGTTTCCATTGTTTCCCCATCTATTTCCCATGAATTGATGGGACCAGATGCCATGATCTTAGTTTTCTGAATGTTGAGCTTTAAGCCAACTGTTTCACTTTCCTCTTTCACTTTTATTTGAGGCTCTTTAGTTCTTCTTTGCTTCCTGCCATAAGGGTGATATCATCTGCGTATCTGAGGTTATTGATATTTTTCCCAGCAATCTTGATTCTAGCTTGTCCTTCATCCAGCCTGGCATTTCCCATGATGTACTAAATGGCAACCCACTCCAGTATTCTTGCCTGGAGAATCCCGTGGGCGGTGGAGCCTGGTGGGCTACAGTCCACAGGGTCACAAAGAGTCAGACACGACTGAGCGACTTCACTTTCACTTTCACTCTGCATATAAGTTAAATAAGTGGAGTCACAATATGGAGGCTTGACATACTCCTTTCCTGATTTGGAACCATGTTCCATGTCCAGTTCTAAGTGTTGATTCTTGACATGTCCAGTTCTAACTGTTGCTTCTTGACCTTCATACACATTTCTCAGGAGGCAGGTAAGATGGTCTGGTATTCCCATCTCTTGAAGAATTTTCCATGGTTGGTTGTGATCCACACAGTCAAAGGCTTTGGCATAGTCAACAAAGCAGAAGTAGACGTTTTTCTGGAGCTCTCTTGCTTTTGCAATGATCCAACAGATGTTGGCAATTTGATCTCTGGTTCCTCAACCTTTTCTAAATCCAGCTTGAACACCTGGAAATTCATAGTTCATGTACTGTTGAAGCCTGGCTTGGATAATTTTTAGCATTACTTTGCTAGTGTGTGAGATGAGTGCAATTGTGTGGTAGTTTGGCCATTCTTTGGATTGCCTTTCTTTGGGATTGGAATGAAAACTGATGTTTTCCAGTCCTGTGGCCACTGCTGAGTTTTCCAAATTTGCTGGCATATTGAGTGCAGCACTTTCACAGCATCATCTTTCAGGATTTGAAATAGCTCACCTGGAATTCCATCACCTCCACTAGCTTTGTTCGTAGTGATGCTTCCTAATAACCACTTAACTTCACATTCCAGGATGTCTGGCTTTAGGTGAGTGATCACACCATCATGGTTATCTGGGTCATAAAGATGTTTTTTGTATAGTTCTTCTCTGTATTCTTGCCACCTTTTCTTAATATCTTCTGCCTCTGTTAGGTCCATACCATTTCTGTTGTAAAGTGCCCATCTTTGCATGAGATGTTGTATCTCGAATTTTCTTGAAGAGGTCTCTAGTCTTTCCCATTCTATTGTTTTCCTCTATTTCTTTGGGTTGATCACTGAGGAAGGCTTTCTTCTCTCTCCTTGCTATTTTTTGGAACTCTGCATTCAAACGAGTGTATCTTTCCTTTTCTCCTTTGCTTTTAGCTTATCTTCTTTTCTCAGCTATTTGTAAGGCCTCCTCAGACAACCATTTTGCCTTTTTGGATTTGTTTTTCTTGGGAATGGAAGCCAACATAACCGTGTCCTTTCCCAGGCTCCAGGCAGGGCTGTGAATCTCCAGACGCTGCCAGGAGATGCTCTGGCTTCCTGCAGTGTCTCCAGATGCTGAGCAGGCAGATCCACAAAGACCTCAACCCAACTTAGGACTCACCCTCTCCGTAGCTATCAAAACTTAACAACTAAGTAGTGATAACACCAGCAACGAGAACCACCGCTAGCCAACATCCTCACCAGGCTCCAGGCACCACGTTAGCCCCATCACACGCCTTATCTCACAACCACCGTGTGATGTGGATACTTCTGATGTGCCTATTTGAGAGAGGGGACACTGGGGCAAAAGAGGGTAAAGTAACTGGCCAAGGTCTTAATGTGAAGCAGTGCATTCTAAACTCGAGTGTGCGTCAGAATCCCCCAGAGAGCTTAGAACACCACAGGTTGCTGGTCTCTGCTCTCAGAATTTCTGGCTCTGTGAGTCTGGGGTGGGGCCTGGGAATGTGTGTTTTAAAACATTTGTTTGTTTTTGGCTCTGCTGGGTCTTCCTGCTATGCACAGGCTTTCTCTAGTTGGGGTGAGCAGGGGCTCCTCTCTGGTTGCCGTTTGCAGGCTGACTTCGGGAGCTGCGGCACATGGGCTCAGTAGTCGTGGCTGCTGGGCTCTAGAGCACAGTTCAGTAGGTGTGGTGCATGGGCTTAGTTGTACTGCAGCATGTGGAATCTTCTCGGACCAGGGATCAAACCCATGTCACCTGCATTGGCAGGCAGATTTGTTACCACTGAGCCACTCAGAATGCCCAGGAGTGTGCACTTTAAACAAGTTCGCAGGTGATGCTGATGCTGCTGGTCTGGGGGCCACAGTTTGAAAAGCACTGTGCTGAAGTCAACCCTTCCTCCAAGTCGCTTCCCTTGCAGAAGGGTGAAGGCACTGAAGGTGTTTATCCTGAAGCAGAAGCCAGGAGGGGCACAGCCACCCCATGGGTGTCACATGTGAAGAGGGCTGTCAGAGGGCACTGGGGTCTGTGCTGCGTGAGTATAGAGTGCTGAGCAGGGCCAGGAAGACAGAATTCACCCAGAGGTCTGTGCTGTGTGAGCATAGAGTGCAGAGCAGGGCCAGGAAGACAGAATTCACCCAGAGGTCTGTGCTGTGTGAGCATAGAGTGCAGAGCAGGGCCAGGAAGACAGAATGCACCCAGAGGTCTGTGCTATGTGAGCATAGAGTGCAGAGCAGGGCCAGGAAGACAGAATGCACCTTGACTGGACCTGGGCTCCAGAAAAGAAAGAGCTTTCTATTAGCCAGACCTGCCTTCCCTCCTTGTAAGAGGGTTTGAGCTGAGCCCTCACATTGGTCAAAAAGCAGGAGAAAAATCCTTTCTTTGTTTGCTACTTTCTTTAAAAAAAAAATCATAGCACATTTTAATTTGGATTTAATTTTATTTTGTTTCACAACATCATTGTTATTTATTCATTTATTTTTAGCTTTGTTCTGCTAAGCTCATTAACTCTGGCTTTTTTTTTTTTTTTTCATTTCTCTTTTCTCAAAGCAACCAAAAATAATACCCACAAAACAAAATAAACACAAAACAATGACTAGGTCCAGGATGGCTAAACGTGGTTTAACCATCTTCATATTGCAGTAGCTGTGTGTCATTTCTCCTGTATATTAGCTGGCTAAGACATGATGGTTTAATTGCCAGTCAGGTATCATCTTTGAAATTGAGAAAGGATTTATTTAATATTAAACTGGGGTTTGGGCTTCCTTGGTGGCTCTGCTGGTAAAGAATCTGCCTGCAATGTGGGAGACCTGGGTTTGATCCCTGGGTTGGGAAGAACTTGTGGAGAAGGGAAAGGCTGCCCACTCTAGTATTCTGGCCTGGAGAATTCCGTGAATTGTAAAGTCCATGGGGTCACAAAGAGTAGGACACAACTGAATGACTTTCACTTTCACTTTCAAACTGGGGTTCGATAGAGATACTGTAGAGTCAGGATTAATGGAGTGATAGCTCATGAATTTTGTGGACTCTTTGTTGTTTGACCTAAAAAAAACAGATTGGTTTGTTAGGTTCCATTGGCCAGAAGCTCACTGGTTGGTCTGTCCTTAAGGAGCAGATGCTTCAGCAAAATTTCCAGGGAAAAGAAACCACAGGTATAAACAAATCCCTAAGGTAATGTGTTAGTTAAGATAATGCTGGCTATTATAGAAGTCTCCGGAGAAGGCAATGGCACCCCACTCCAGTACCTCTTGCTTGGAAAATCCCATGGACGGAGGAGCCTGTTAGGCTGCAATCCATGGGGTCGCTAAGAGTCGGACACGACTGAGCAACTTCACTTTCACTTTTCACTTTCATGCATTGGAGAAGGAAATGGCAGCCCATTCCAGTGTTCTTGCCTGGAGAATTCCCAGGGACAGGGGAGCCTGGTGGGCTGCCGTCTATGGGGTCGCAGAGTCGGAAACGACTGAAGTGACTTAGCATAGCATAGAAGTCTCAGCAGCTAAATATAGTAGAAAAGTTTATTTCTAACTCAGTTATAATTTAAATGGATGTTTTTGATGGGAGGCTGGGCAGGGGCTCTGTTCATTCGGTAACCCAAGGCCCAGTCTCCACCATCTTCAACACAGAGCTACTGAGGTTGTCCTGCATATTGATTGACAATCAGAAGGTGGATGGTGGAGGGCAGGGGTGAGGGGAGGACTGAGCAGGTGGTTTTGTATTTTTTCAACACACCTTTCTCTCTGGTCTGCCTTGCTTCCATCCATGTTCTGCTGGCCAGAACTCTTAACTACAAAGGAGGCTGGGAAATATTCAGATGTGGGCCCACATCTGGAGGAGGTGGAGGTGCTTTCCATGTTCAGTCAGCCAGAGTGGGGATGAGCCTGGGATTTGGGAGGCCCAGTAAGGAGTTCACCAGGACTGGAATGGGTGGGAGAGGGGAGTGTGTAGGGGCTGAGGTTGAAGGGATAGTCATGGCTTCAGTCTGAGGTAGACAGACACTGTTTTCCTAGGAACACTGGCCAGTGAGAGGTAGCAGGCGGTGGGCCCCAGGCTAAGCCTCTCTCCATGAAAATATCATTTAATCCTCACACCAACTCTCTGAGATTGTTACTCATATCATTCCCCTGTGAGAGATGATAAGATGATAAACCTCTGAGGTTTAGAGAGATTAAATAACTTCCCATAGTCCCATGTAATAGCTAATAAAGGTTGGAGCTGGGATTTAATCGCAGACACCAAGAAGCCATGGTAGAGACCCTAGGTTAGTGTTTCCTAAACTTTTGTTGCATCAAAGTTATCTAGAAGGCTTGCTGGGTCCTGCCTTTCTAGTTGTGCTTAGACCGACGTGAGGGGTCCTTGAAGAGCACCATATGTGTAATATCGACTCACTGTAACCCACCCAGGGTTCTCCAGGAAGCCTCTCAGGGATTCATTCATTGGGGATCAATGGGGACGGGGGAGCAAACAGAGAGATTCCTTTCCCAGTGGAGTTTACAATTCAGCTGAGAATCCAGGACATAAAACAGGAAATGTTAACAACCCAAGAGATCATGAAATTTCTAACATCATGATCTGGGAGCTGGCACAGGCAGAGCACAAATGATTTCCTCCTGCATGGTGCCAACCATAAATATTATAGGAGCTCAAAGAGGAAGATGTCAGCGCTGATTGGAGGGGCCCAGAAAGGTTTGTTGTGGAGATCTTTCAGGCAGGCACTGAAAGAGTAGATTCAGGTGTTGTTATTTTTGTTCATTTATTTACTTACTGTGTCTCCACCTACCTGAATAGAAGCTCCTTGGGTGCAAGGATCACAACTCTTCTTGCTTCCACATCCCCAGTTCCTCAAATTGTGCGCGGCACATAGTAGGTTCTCAATAAACATTTGGAGAACAAAAGATTGAATTTGTGAATCCTTTAAGGACTTCTAAGATGCCTTTACAAGCGAGGGTCCACACATGCAGAGGAATATTTCTGTGATCGGATGCATTAAATGAAATGACCATAGTTTCCCTTCCTGCAGGACTTCTCAGGACCATAGATTTACAAACTTGCTTAGAGAATCTTCAAAATGGGGAGCGACAATCAGTGATACCCAAACTTAGAGCTTCTGGTCTCTCTTTTCCAGAACCCCTGACAACCTGCTGTGAAGCGGTATTGTTGTGGGAGTACAGCCTGGGGGATATTCTAGAGAGTGATGGTGGTTTTCTTCTGTATCTTCTCTGCCTCTCTCCCTTGCCACTTTCAAGCCCTGCGTGGTTTCCAGGTGGTTTGGGGCGGGGGGCACACTCTAATGTGCACATAAGTCAGCTGGGGATGTATCACCGTGAAGATCTGGGCTCAGCGGGTCTGGGATGGTGTGAGAATCTGCATTTTCCAACCAGCTCTTGAGTGATGCTGATGCTGCTGGTCCAGGGACCAAATTCAGCCAAGGTCTAAAATGCAAATAAATCAACATGTGAAAATTCAGGTCCGGAGACTTTTTAAAAAGGATTATTTTTGTCTGTCCCCATTTGTAGAACAGGGACAATCGAAGCACTTGCTTCAGAGAAAAGGCGTGAGGACCAAAATGACCGGAGCATGTAAGACAGTTCAACAGTCGCTCTCTGGTGCTACCTGCTTTTTAAAAAAAGGCTCCAGGGGTTTCCCCGGTGGCTCAGCAGTAAAGAATTCACCTGCCAATGCCGGTGATCCTGGTGCTATCCCTGTCTTATATGCTTTGGTCATTTTGAGGACGAATGAGGACAGTGAGGCTGAGAGGCGGGAAGTAATATGTCCATGCTTGTACAGCCATACTGTAGACCTCTGCCTTCCCCCGCCTCCAGGGAAGGGACAGAGGTGGTCCAGACCTGTGTGTCTCAGCTCAAGATGGTGCAGAGATGGCCAGGGTAGTATTCAGAGTCCAAATTCAGCATAGCCACTTAGTCCATAAAAAGGTGTGTGTGTGTTAGGATTCAACAAGTGGGTCCCCTGAATTAAAAGGTCTGTAGTTGGAGAGACTTCCATGGTGGTCCAGTGGTTAAGAATCCACGCTTCCACCACAGGGGGTGTAGAGTCGATCTTTGGTTGGGGAACTAAGAATCCCACAAGCCAGGCAGATTGGCCAATCAAAAAGGTCTGTAGTTGACCTCTGCAAGGCCTCCTGATGGAGCAATCATATCTCTGGGGCACAGGGGTGACCAGCTCATCCTGGTTTGCTGGGGACTTCCCTGATTTTAGCTCTGGAAGTCCCCGTCCCTGGAAATCGCCCCACTCCTTGGCCAGCCAGGATGATCTGTCCCCTACTGAGAGCTCAGGAGATCTTCTACAGCTTCCAAGGATGCTAGGTTGGCTATGGCTGGCAGGGAAAGATGTCTGAAGCTGCCCCTCTTTTGTCCCCACATATGGCTGGTCTTGGTAAATGACTTCTGCCTCTGTCAACCTGTGTTCCTTTGAACATCTCTGGAATTGTGCTATGATGGGGGAGGAGAGCAGCTTACATTTTCAGAAGAGCCTGTTGAAGGATGCAGTTGCAAACTAAATTCTCCTGAAGATGCTGTGCTGTGTTGAGTCGCTCAGTCGTTTCTGACTCTGCGACCCCATGGACTGTACTCCGCCAGGCTCCTCTGTCTCGGGATTTTCCAGGCAAGAAAACTGGAATGGGTTGCTATGCCCTCCTCCAGGGGATCTTCCCAACCCAGGGATCGAACTCAGGTCTCCCACATTGCAGGTAGATTCTTTACCATCTGAGCCACCAGGGAAGCCCAAGGATACTGGAGTGGGTATCCCTTCTCCAGGGGAGAAGAGAGCTTCCCTATTCCTTCTCCAGGGGAATGTCCCAACCCAGGAATGGAACTGGGATCTCCTGCATTGCAGGTGGATTCTTTACCAGCTGAGCTACCCAGGAAGCCCCATTAAGATGCTAGGAACGTTGAAAAACTTAAACTCTTATGTTGAAGGTTCTTATGATTTACTGTGGAAAACACAACATTTATTATCTTGAAGGCTAGCTCCATGATGGGTGGTTGGCAAAATCTGTCTTTCTCAAGGAGGTAACGATGGTAAAAGCAGCCTAATAACAACAGTAATAAGAAAACAACAATAATAATGATAATGATTATTTTGGCTGCTGTTTACTGAGCACACAGTGTAGGGTCTCCAAATGGACCGTGAACTTGCTGGCAAAGGATATGCAACCAGGAGTCAGCAGGCTTTTTCTTAAAGGGCCAGAGAGTGACTATTTTAGACTTTTGAAGGCCATCTCATCTCTGTCAAAACTACGCAGTGCTGCCATTGTAGGGCGAAATCAGCTCTAACAATCTGTCAACGAATGTGGCTGTGTTCCAATAAAATCAGTTACTGAAGTATTAGGTATCTGGTCTTGGGCTGCAGTTTGTCGCCCCCTTGTGGAGTGGAAAGAGCACCATCTTCCGGAGTCCGGCCTGGGTTCCAGACCCAGCTCTGAGGCTTTCTAGCAGATAACCCTGGACACGTGCAACCTTGTCCTCTCTGAGCCTCAGTGTGCTCATCTGTAGAATGGGGACAGTGGTGGGTCCAACCTTACAGAGTTGTAGGGAGGATGCATGAACAGAGAGCCTGCAGGGTAGCTAGTGTTCAGTAAGTGTTAACTCATTTATATAAGCCCCTCAGGGTGGAGTAGGGGTAGGTGGTGGGCACCCCAGGACCTCTTTCAGATCCCTTGGCAGGAGGGTGATGTATATCGTCCAAACTTGCTCCTGCATGGCCTGCAGACTCCCATCTCTCCACCATGCACCTCCTGGCTTTGGAAGGAAACACCATGTTCCTTCCCCCAGGTGCTGTTGGATGGAGGGGAGGCTGAAGTCCTTCTCTCTCTTTGTTTTCACACCCAATAAATCACTCTGACAAGGGCTTGTTATTATTTAACTCTATACATTGTTTCCGCAGTTGCCGGTAGGAGACAGGAGGGGAGAAAGGAATCATTTTGCCCAGAATTGCTTTAGGGATGGAAATATTTTTTTTGTGAATTAATATTCATCAAATAGATCAGGTAAACATCCAGTAATGACAATGCATGGGCAATTTATCAATTCTGGTTCAGAATGCAATTATCAGTCCAGTAACGCTGAGACACTGTAATGAAGCCTGCCTGAAAAATCCCATTACTCCCAGATCGGGGTTGGGGGGTGTGTGAAGATTCATTTTTCACTTTTATATGAAGAATGATACCCTCTTGTCAGAGGGTAAGTTTCTCCTGAGCCTCAGCCTTGGACAAATAGTTTGGCAAACCCCAGTTCTAAAGATGCAACAGGCCTCCTGGGGTTTTCCAGTAAAAGAGTGGGAGTGGGAAAGGAAAGGGGATGGCCCCCAAAAGACCCCCTCCCCACCAACCTGCTCTGTCCCTCGTGCTGTGCTAAGAGATCACTGCATCCTGTTGTCATCCTCACATAAACCCAGGGTAATTGATGCTATTATTACTACTGTCATTTTCATTGTCTCCATTTTACAGGTGGGAAAACTGAGGCTTAGAGAGGAGAAGGCACTTGCTTGCTATGGACTCCAGAGATGTTCTTGTTGCCCTAATCTCTGGAACCTGTGACTATGTCCCCTTACATGGCAAAAGGGACTTTGCAGATGTGATTAAGGGTCTTGAGGTGGGGAGATTATTCTGGAATGTTCAGTGGGCACAATGTAAGGGGTTGGGTGTCCCAAGAATCACAGGGGTTCTTGTAAGAGATAAAGGAAGGCAGAAGGGTCAGCTTCAGAGAGAGGGACCTGAAGGTGCTACACAGCTGGCTTTGAAGATGGAGGAGGGGGGCCGGGACCTGAGGAAGGTAGGCAGGCCAGAGAGGCTGGGAAATGTAAGGAAACAGTAGAGCATCCACTGTAGTGATGCCCTGATTGTAGTCCACTAAGACCCACTGGGGTTCTGACATCCAGAACTCTGAGACAGTAAATGGGTGTTACGTTGAGCCACTGACAAGTGATATTGAAGTCGCTCAGTTGTGTCTGACTCTAGCCTGCCAGGCTCCTCCGTCCATGGAATTTTCCAGGCAAGAGTACTGGAGTGGGTTGCCATTGCCTTCTCCAGGGAATCTTCCCGACCCAGGGATCGAACCTGGGTCTCCTGCATTGCAGGCAGACACTTTACCCATCTGAGCCACCAGAGCCACTGGGTTTGTGGTGTTTTGCTTCAGTGGCCACTGGAAACTGATACACTTACCTGAGGTTAGTGGCTAGTCCCACACCCCATCTATTACCTTCTCAGTCACCCTTTTCTTGGAAACAAGTTTCCATGGTGAGACACTCAGATCATGTAAACTTCTTCAGCCCCAGGGTCACTCAGGAGTCCCAGACCAGCTGCCTGATGGCCTTCACTCAGCTACAGGCACTTCTCCTCCCCTTGGCCCTGCCCACCCCCTTCTTCTCTATCTGGGTAGAATCTGCTTTTCCCCCAGCTGAGTGGCCAGCAGGCTTGGCACCCCCAGATCCCCAGCGGACAAGCACCCAGGCCTCTGTGACTCTTAGGGTTCTCTGCCGTGACGGTCAGGGCGAGCTGGTGAGGTAGCACTCATAGGGGCTCTGTCTTTAGAGCTCCTCACTCCCAGGAAGTGCCGCCATAACGGCAGCCTGCCTTCCTGGTTCCTGTGACCGTCTGAAAGGGTGTCCAGAGGGCCCTTGCAGCTTCTGCTGCCCCTTTTATTCCTAACTCTGGAATGAAGTTACCAGAGGTGAGCAGCAGGCGCCCCAAAGCAGTCTAACCACGGGTGGTGCTTGGGCGTGTGGGAGTGCCAGTGGCTCTTTAGAAAGGCTGGTGCCCATAGTACCTGGGCTCGGGTACGTCCTTTGTTTTGTTTTTAACGCTTATTTTATTGAAGTATAGTTGATTTACAATGTTGTGTTAATTTCTGCTGTACAGCAAAGCTATTCAGTTATCTATCTATGTGCATTCTTTTTCATATTCTTTTCCATTTTGGTTTATCACAGGATGTGGAATACAGTTCTCTGTGCTATACAATAGGACCTGGTGGTTTGCCCATCCTTTATATAATAGTTAGTATCTGCTAATCCCAAACTCCCAATCCAGCCCTCCCCCACACTCTCCTTGGCAACCACAAGTCTGCTCCTGTGTCTGCAGGTCTGTTTCTGTTGTGTAGGTTAAGTTCATTTGAGCCGTGATGTAGAATCTACATCTAAGTGATGTCATATGGTATTTGTCTTTCTCTCTCTGACTTACTTCACTGAGTATGATCATCTCTAGGCCTATCCATGTTGCTGCAAATGGCATCATTTCATTCTTCTTTATGGCTGAGTAGTATTCCAGTGTATATTACATACCACATGGAAGATGTCCTTTGGCTGTTTCTCCTAAGTCTCCGGGTGGTGCCATGATCACTGAATTATTAATACCACTCCACGGTCATCTTGGAGGCACATAGCCGCCACGTCTCAGGAGTCAGCCTCAGAGGCAGATTGCTTGCCCCGACTCTCGTTGCCTGTCTTTATTCTCAACATGGAAGGCTCCAGGAGGTGGGGAAGAGTTCTGATGTCTCTTAGACACACCAGTTCTTAACACTCATCACTATTGATTCAACATTTAAGCCAGGCACTATGGTTTAGATCTTTATTCACAATAACCCTCATCTCCGGGTATTTTCTTTTTACTCTGTCAGTTTATTTATTATAGCAGCTATCTTTGTCTAATTTGTTTAGAAAGAAAAGTAATCAAATTATATTTTTAATGCATGAAAAGAATGGATCCTTTTACTTAGAATTTGAAGGAGTCGTTTCAAATTCAACTTCAATAACCTTTACTGCTGGCTTCTGATGTTCTTAGGGAATGTACATGGAGGATGAAGAATAGGACCTATCACATATGGGAAATCAGGGTAGCTCTGAGTATTATTATAGATTGGAAAACTGGTTCAGAGACGTCAAGTGTCTTATACAATGTCACACAGCTTGGAGGTGGTTGCAGCTGAGCTGCAGACACTAATCTGCTTGAGTCCTGACACCAGTTCTCTGAATTTTGCGTTAAGAAACAATAAAGCCAATAACTGCCCATCATCTATTAATTTTTTAAAAATTTGTTTATTGTGCAAAATAGATTTAAAATAGCTCAGCTGGAATTCCATCACCTCCACTAGCTTTGTTTGTTGTGATGCTTCCTAAGGCCCACTTGACTTCACATTCCAGGATGTCTGGTTCTAGGTGAGTGATCACACCATTGTGGTTATCTGAGTCATTAAGATCTTTTTTGTACAGTTCTTCTGTGTATTCTTGCCACCTCTTCTTAATATCTTCTGCTTCTGTTAGGTCCATACCATTTGTCCTTTATTGTGACCGTCTTCACATGAAATGTTATATCTCTAATTTTCCTGAAGAGATCTCTAGTCTTTCCCATTCTACTGTTTTCCTCGATTTCTTTGGATTGATCACTGAGGAAGGCTTTCCTCTCTCTCCTTGCTATTCTTTGGAACTCTGCATTCAAATGAGTATATCTTTCCTTTTCTCCTTTGCCTTTCTTTAGCTTCTCTTCTTTTCTCAGCTATTTGTAAGGCCTCCTCAGACAACCATTTTGCCTTTTTGCATTTCTTTTTCTTGGGGATGGTCTTGATCACTGCCTCCTTTGTGGCTCAGCTGGTAAAGAATCCGCCCGCAATGCGGGAGACATGAGTTTGATCCCTGGGTTGGGAAGATCCCCTGGAGAAGGGAAAGACTACCCGCTCCAGGATTCTGGCCTAGAGAATTCCCTGGACTGTACAGTCCATGGGTTTGCAAAGAGTTGGACACAACTGAGCGACTTTTTCACCGTTTTTAACCATTTGAAGTGTACACTTCAGTGGCGTTGACGGCATTCACAATGTTGTACAACCGTCACAATCCATTTCCCAAACTTTTCCATCACCCCAAAAAGAAACTCTGTACCTGTTAAGCAGTCCCTCCCCATCCTTCTTTCTCTCCCACCCCCTGGCTAATCTACTATTCTGCTGTCTCTCTCTGTGACTTTGTCTTTTCCAGGTATTTAATATAAGTGGGATCATACGTTTGTCTTTTGTTTTGTGTCTGGCTTTTTTCCTCCACTTGGCATAATATTTTCCAAGTTCATCCAAGTTGTAGTACTTCATTCCTTTTTACGGCTGAATAGCTATTACATTGTGTGGACACTATTTTGTTTATCCATTCAACCATCAATGGAAATTTGTGTTGTTTCCACTTTGGGGCTGTTGTGAATCATGCCACGGTGAACAATGGCATACTGCCCCGGCGCTATACGAAGCACCTGGTGCTTCAAAACACTCACTCCTATTATGCACAACTCAATCTTTTATTTAAATTGAGGTGGAACTTACATAACATCAAAGTAACCATTTAAAGCAAACAATTCAGTGGCGTTTAGCTACACTCACAGTGTTGTGCAGCCGTCACCTCTATTTCCAAAACATTTTCATCACCCCAGATAAAACCCTGTTCCCATCAGACAGTCACTTCCCACTTCTTCCTTCCTGAAGCCCCTGGCAACTACCAGTCAGCTTTCTGTCTCTATGGATTCACCAATTCTGGGTATTTCATATACATGGAATCATTGCATATTTTCCTTTTGCGTCTGGCTTCTTTCACTCAACGTCATGTTTTCGAGGTTCATCCATGCTGTAGCATGCATCAATGCTTCATTCCTTTTTTGTGTCTGAATAATATTCAATTGTATGACTAGGGCACATTTTGTTACCCATCCATCTGGGTTTCTTTAACCTCTTGGCTACTGTGAATAGCTCTGCTATGAACATTTGTATACAGAGAGTTGTTTGAGCACCTGTTTTCCATTTTGGGAGTACGTACCTAGGAGTGAGATTGCTGAGTCATGTGGTAATTCTGTTGTTTAGCTTTTTGAGGACCCACAATCCAGTCTTCCAGCCATGATGATTTGCAAGGATCCCCCTGGGCACAGGAGATCCTTTCTCATCTTCCTTGAGCCACTCTGGGAAGGGGAAGCCAAGAAAGCTCTCCCCTTGTCCATTCTAAAGGAGATCAGTCCTGAATATTCACTGGAAGGACTGATGCTGAAGCTGAAGCTTCAATACTTTGGCCATCTGATGCGAAGAGCCGACTCATTGGAAAAAAACCCTGATGTTGGGAAAGATTGAAGGCGGGAGGAGAAGGGCATGACAGAGGATGAGATGGTTGGATGGCATCACCAAGCTGACGGACATGAGCTTGAGAAAGCTCCAGGAGTTGGTGATGGACTGGTATGGGTGGTGGTGATGGGAGGCCTGGTGTGCTGCAGTCCATGGGGTCAAAGAGTCGGTCACAACTGAGCAACTGAACTGAACTGAACTGTGAGCCCTTCCTGTGTTCCTGGTTCCGTGATGAGAAACTCTGTTTATCTTCACACCTACTCTGGGAAGTAGACGTGATTGGCTCCATTTTACAGCTGAGGAAACTGAGGCTTGGGAGAATTAAGGACACTGTGCCTGGAGAATTAAGGGCTGGGATTTGAACGTAGGTCTGTTTGAGTCCACAGGCCATGCTCTTTGCCCAATGGAACAGTACTGTTTCAGGTATAAGGCTTCACTGGGCACTCTCAGGTATGTAACATGGGTCTAGAAATTTACCGGGCAGTTTGCACCCCTTCCACACTTCCTCAGAGGTGATGAAGGGACTTCCCTGGTGGTCCAGTGGTTAGGACTCCGTGCTTCTGCTGCAGAGGGCCCAGGTTCTCTCCCTGGTTGGGAAACTGAGATACCACGAGCCGTGTGGTAGGGCCAAAAACAGAAAGAGTGATGAATGTGATGATGATGGTGATGAGGACAATTCGGTGTTTACCGTATGCCCAGCTGGTGATGAGTGATTTCCTTGCGTCATGTCATTTAGTCCTTAACCACTACACAGAAGATATTGTCCACCCTAGTTTACAGAAAAGGAAACTGAGGCTCACACTTGTCTTGTTCCCAAATGCCTAAGAGTAAGAGGCAGAGCTTGGATTCAATTGCAGGCTTCTGACCCCACCCCTGACTCGTCCTCACCCCACGTTCTCCTGCCAGTGAGTTGTCATAACCTCCTTCCTTCACCTTAGTGACAAATGTTGTTCTCTGGGCGCCAGGGACAACTGGGAAGTTTCTGGATGGCTCCCAGAACATCTCCGTGTACTGATAACCCAAACCCCGCTGTGCCTCCCTAGTCTTCTAGCCTGTTCCACCTGGCAGGCTGAGCTGTGAAAAGTTGGCATCGTTTTCCAGAGTGAGTGTCATTTGTCACCAGGAGGCACGGGTGATGTCCCTGGAATGGTGACACCACTGACAAGTTGGGCTGTCTCTCTTTTCTAAGAAAGTCCAGAGGTTTTAAAAAACCTTGTGCTCATGGCCCCTGATTTGTACAGGGAAGAAGCAAAGGGTCCCGTAGTCGAGAGTGAATTTCTTCCCCACCGCAGCTTCCCAGGCACTTTCAGTGGCAAAGGATGTGTTTCCAGTAGCTAAAGAAAGATGAATCCGCTTCCCTTTGTGTTGCAACTTGGGATGGCATGCCTGGGGGCCATTCCCCTGCTAAAGGAGGGAAGCAAGACACCGGCTTAGAATAGTGGATGCTCTCGTGGCAAATGAAGTCCAGAGAGGTCGCTAGAGCTGGAAGTCAGCGCCTCTGCTGTAGCTCCAGGGAAAATGTCACCTGGCCGTGTTCTCTGACACTGAGTCAGGCTGCCTTGTCCTGTTCCCCATCCGGGCTGGTTACCGGAGAGGCCTCTAATAAAATGTCACCGGCCTCAACTCACCATGAATGTGATAAAGGAGTAGAGGACTTTTCCTCCTTGGTTGAAGTTGATGTGTTTCCCCATCCCATTTAAAGTGACTCCCGTGTGTGTGTGTGTGTGTGCATGCACGCACGCTCATGTGAGGATGCGTGTGCCTGATGCAACCCAACATTCATCGTGTCGCCTTCACTTATAAGACGCCGGGTTATTTTTAGGGATGACGCACCCGACATCAAAAATAACTGGTTATTTTTGTGATTGGGTGCATCAATCACATTATGACATATTCCAGCTCCAGAGAAACAGCAGCTAAACAGCAGGCAAGACGTGGAAAGGGAGCAGAGTGAGTCAGACACCGGGACAGAGCCAGAGGGCCAGGGGCTGAGGGGCCGGGAGAGGCTGCCGAATTGATTTAAGTGGCCGACATTCCTAATAATAGCTCCCTAGGACGAGGGCTTGCTCAGTGCCAGGCTCAGCGCCGAGCCCTCTACACGTAGGGTCCTGTTTACTCCGTGCCAGCATCTTCTGTGATGGGGGGTCATTATCCCAATCGTGCAGATGCAAATACTGGGGCCCACAAGTTAAGTGAGCTGCCAAGGTGTTGCAGGGAGTGTAACCAGCTCCATCCAGAGCACCATAGTCCCTTGTGTCTTATTGAGAGAGTACTGGTCTTTTCCCTCTTATAAGCTCCATGTGTTTATAAAGTAGCCACTTTATAAAGTGTATAAAATAGTCCACTCACTGTGGACACTGAGCCATGCAATTTACCTTTTGGGGTGGAGAGAAGTACAGAGACAGAGACATGGAAAAGTCGTTTCTGTTTCTGAAATACACAGAGGGCCGTTGAGTCAGACAAACAAAATGTTTATTTCTATTGGCTACATGATTTGAGTATCTGGGCAGCATGGTGGGCGGACCGTATGGGGGTTTTGATCTTCAAGGCCTCCTTTCCTCGACCTCCTCCACATCTTGTCATTCATTCATTTCATCCAAACAACCCTCGAGCTGGTCTGTATCATGCACACCACATACATCACACACACCACAGCCACAGAGAACCTGGCCCTCCTAGCCTCTGCTGGATTTCCAGGTCAGTCTCCAAAATGACCTCTCCCACAGATCATCTTCCACAGATGCAGTTATCTGGTCACACTGAGTAGTGTGGGGTTTTATTGGCCATTTACTCCCTCACTCACTCGTGCAGTAAATATTTGTGGTGCTGTTGTGTGCCAAGCTCAGTTTGAGGTAGGAGAATGGTAAACAAAATAAAACAGAAGTTCCTGCTTTTCTAGAGCTCACATTCCAGCTGGGGGAGACAGACGGTAAATGAATAAACGGGCAAATAGAGAATGGCTCAGTGCTGCGAAGAAAATACCACTTTGATGTTATAGGGAGTGATTAGCAGGAGAGGGGAGGCCTCTCCGAGAAGCTGCTGTGTGTGAGACAAGGGGCCAGCTCTTGAAGGATCTGGGGAAGAGCTTTCCAAACAGGGAAAAGCAAGTGCAAAGGCCCTGAGGTCAGCTGGTGTGTTTGAAGGAAAGTAGGAAGTCCAGTGTGGCAGGAGGTCTGAGGGTGGGAGAGGAGGAAGGGAGGAGGAGGGGAGGCTTGTAGGCCCCGGGAGGGAATTTGGATTCTAGGAGTAATAGGGAGCCATTGAAGTTGACAGTAGGGAGGTGAGGGCTTTTTGTATGATTGTAAGATCAGTCGTCTTTGGAGAATGGTTTGTAGAGGAGCTAGAGAGGAAGTGAGGAGATCGACGAGGAGTCTGCTACAGCTATGTAGCATGAGATGGTGAAGCCTCAGACCAGGCAATGGCCATGTGATGGAGAGAATAGGGGGGTTTGGGATGTGTATGGAGGTGGCACGGACAGGTCTTGCTGTGGGGAGAGAGGGAAAGATGCATCTGAGCATATGACCCTGCTGTATCTGGAGTTGGGGAGTCATGGGGAATGATGGAGGTCTGGGGTGATGGCCAAGGAGTTGACCCAGGGCTCTGCTTTGAACAGCATGCCTTCCTCCAGCTAACATGACCTCTCCTCTGAGATTCAGCTTAGAATCCTCCTCCCAGAAACCCCATCTGAGCTGCCCTGTGTCAGCGTGTGAACAAGGGATGCATGCTTCCTGACAGTTGTCTGTCTCCATGACTTTGCTCTAACCCCAGCGGGGATGGGTGCCTGGTCTGCCCTGTTCACTGCTGTGTCTCAAGGTACCTGATGCTTAGTAGCCCTTTGAAGAACTGCATGGAATTGCTTACAGGAGGAATCAGGGAGGGGAGGGCCTTCTTCTCTCAAGAATCTGTTCCCAGGGATTTCCTTGGTGGTCCGGTGGTTAAGACTCCACACTTTCTATTGCAGAGGGTTCAGTTGGGGAGGTTTGGCATGTCGTTCAGTGTAGCCAAAAAAAGAGGAAGAATCTGTTCTCAATATAGGGCTTCCCTGGTGGTTCAGTGGTAAAAGTATCCACCTGCTAATGCAGAAGACGCAGGAGACATGGGTTCTCCTGGGTCGGGAAGATCCCCTGGAGTAGGAAATGGCAACCCACTCCAGTATTCTTGCCTGGAAAATCCCATGGTCAGAGGAGCCTGGCGGGTTACAGTCCATGGGGTCATAAAAGAGTCAGGCATGTCTTAGTGACTAAACAACATTCTAGATATAAACGTAGAGGGTTGGAGGAGAGAAAATAGGAGGGCGTGCCAGGTGGCAAGAAGAGGGTCATGTAGTAGAAAGAGCTCCAAACATAAGCTCAAAGGATCAGGGTTCACACCCTGGCTCTGCCTCCTTCTACTGTGTGACCTTGGCCAAAGCCACTTTACCTATCTGAGCTTCAGGTTTACCATCAGTAAAAAGGGAACCATGGTAGTTTCCTGGAAAGGTAGCCATAGTGGAGAGTTGAGAGCGTGTGAGTGAAAGCACCTAGATGAGGTCTAGGGAAAAAAGGAAGTATGTGACTGGATTAGAACAGGAGAGGTCTGAACAGGGCTGGGTGTCCTGTCCAGGCTAATAACACCCCTGAGTTTTCTCTGGACACACAACTGGCAGGCGAGGGCTTTGTGGACTAGGCCTCTATCACTAAGGATCAGATTGCTCTTTCTCTCCCCTCTCCACTTCCCACCTTTTGAAGTGAGAATAAAAGATCAGAATTATGAAGGCTTGGAGATTAAGTCAGTGAGATGATATGGAGCTCTCTGACTCCAGGTTGGTCTTCATCTCAGATTGTAGACAAACAGTTTTCAAAGTGTGGTTCCTGCACCAGCAACATCAGCGCTACCTGGGAACTTGTCAGATATGCAAAATATCAGACTCAATTCCAACCCAGGGCATTAGAACCTTGGGCTGGGCCCCACATTCAGTGTTTTAACAATCCCTACAGGGAATTCACAAGCATGTTCAAGTTGAGATCCAAAGCCTAGAGGTTCCAGCCTCTAATACTTCTTTTCCTTTAATGGAGAGAGAATCAGAATGTTCAGAATTATTTTCTAGTCCAGGTTATTTGAAACACATTTTATAGACCATGAGTTTCACCCATGTGTGGTGGAAGTTAAGTAATTTGGATTCTATGATCAAATAAGTCTGAGAAATGCTGAGTTTCTACTCTACAGGACTTGTCAGAGCCTTTAATATGCTAATTGTTCTTTGTGAATTTCCAATGGAGGGCTGTAGCTTGCAGTCGTTTTCAAATTTACTTTCAGGACTCATATTCCATGGCACGTGGTTTGGGTAACACAGATCTAGTTCAGTCTGCCATCACATGGACAAACCCCATCTGTGAATTTCTGGTTATTCAGCATTTTCTCCAAAGCTTCTGATACAGGGAGTATCAGTATCATAAGTATCAGACCTCATGAGGTCACCCATTTCTTATTTTAGAGAAGCTGTTGGTAACTACTAGCATTTTATTTGTACTAAGCCAAATTTGCTTTCCTTTAGTTTCCTCTTATTGGTTTTAGCAATGACCCCTGGAACCATCTGGGACAAATCAAATTCCTTTTCTGCCTGATGGTAGCAGAAAGATAGGTGTTTATCCTCAATCTCTTCCCAAGGTTTCTCTTTTCCATTTCCCATCCCATGAATATGGTTTGATTTCTGTGGTTAGGTAAGTACTGGGATGTTGCCTCTTTAAATTGGCTTCTTTCACAGAGGTGATTACAAAGAACAAACATTTATCATTGGGCAGACATGTATTTCAAGAATCTTCTGTAGTAGTTTATCATCATTCCATCCACCCAAGTAGTCCAGTCTATTAATAAAGATCTGGGGAGATCACAGTTTTCTTATTCATCTGTTCTGGTGAAGACCAGTAGTTTTGTTCATCTGAAATCTCCTTCATATGCCTAACTGCATGGTTTGCTTGCCCATCTGCTCCTAAACCATATTTGCACTTCACTTGTACTAAACAACCAATTGACCAATTGACTGACTTCTCTCGTTTGTCTATTTATTCATTCATCCCCAAATCTTTGGGTGTCCACTCTGTGCCAGGCATCTATCTACAAGGTGCGACAGAGCTGAGCAAGACCGATTTGATCCATGCAGTCTGTAGGGAGAAGAATGATGACAAAATGAAAAGAACACATGAATATACATTTTAAATGTGTACTGAGTGGCTAGGAAGTGATGGAGAATGACGAGGGGTGAGAACCAACCCAGAGAAGATGGTCAGGGAAGGATGCTTGATGTTAGAGCTGAGAGCTGATGTATGTAATCACAACCTTTTTTTGTTTTGTTTTGGTTTCTGATTGTATCGTTATAATCAGCCTTAGAGTGTAAGGACTGAGAGGCAGGGACTAGGTTTTCACACTGTGTTCAGTATAAAGGCATAAGCATTGTGGTGGACGTTGTGGGAAATTTGAACACCTCATGTACAGTTGGAACAAGCCTCTCCCTGTAGAAGAGCAATCCACAAGCTATTACCTTTCTTAAACATCAGAGTATACTAGAGCAAGAATAATGTCATCATTTATTAAGGGTCTTCTCTGGTCTGAGTTTCCCCTCTGACTTGACATTATATTAATAGTTGTCATATGCGTTATGCCTGCAAACATTGAAGTAGTCTTGGAGTATCTCTTGGGCATTTACAACTGGACATGGAACAATAGACTGGTTCCAAAGAGGAAAAGGAGTACGTCAAGGCTGTATATTGTCACCCTGCTTATTTAACTTATATGCAGAGTACATCATGAGAAACGCTGGACTGGAAGAAACACAAGCTGGAATCGAGATTGCCGGGAGAAATATCAATAACCTCAGATATGCAGATGACACCACCCTTATGGCAGAAAGTGAAGAGGAACTAAAAAGCCTCTTGATGAAAGTGAAAGTGGAGAGTGAAAAAGTTGGCTTAAAGCTCAACATTCAGAAAACGAAGATCATGGCATCCGGTCCCACCACTTCATGGGAAATAGATGGGGAAACAGTGGAAACAGTGTCAGACTTTATTTTTCTGGGCTCCAAAATCACTGCAGATGGTGATTGCAGCCATGAAATTAAAAGACGCTTACTCCTTGGAAGGAAAGTTATGACCAACCTAGATAGCATATTCAAAAGCAGAGACATTACTTTGCCAACAAAGGTTCGTCTAGTCAAGGCTATGGTTTTTCCTGTGGTCATATATGGATGTGAGAGTTGGACTGTGAAGAAAGCTGAGTGCCGAAGAATTGATGCTTTTGAACTGTGGTGTTGGAGAAGACTCTTGAGAGTCCCTTGGACTGCAAGGAGATCCAACCAGTCCATTCTGAAGGAGATCAGCCCTGGGATTTCTTTGGAAGGAATGATGGTAAAAGCTGAAACTCCAGTACTTTGGCCACCTCATGTGACTCATTGGAAAAGACTCTGATGCTGGGAGGGATTGGGGGCAGGAGGATGAGATGGCTGGATGGCATCACTGACTCGATGGACGTGAGTCTGGGTGAACCCCGGGAGCTGGTGATGGACAGGGAGGCCTGGCGTGCTGCGATTCATGGGGTCGCAAAGAGTCAGACACGACTGAGTGACTGAACTGAACTGAACTGAGATTCTGAATCTCCTTTGGAGCGTATCGATTACTGTTTGTTTTGTGTTGATTTTCTTAAGCGATCCATCTGGTTAGGTTCAGGCTGTCCGTTTTGCTTTACTTTCTGTGGGTCCAATACCAGGTGATTTCTCGGAGATGTTGCGATGCTTCTTTGGATTGGTCTGAGCAGGTGCAGTGTTCCACACACAAAATTAAGAAGCCCCTTCTCCTGCTCTTTCCTTTTGGGGAAATCTTCCCCGTTCTCTGTTTCTCCAGTTCTTCTGTCCGGAAGATGGGGTTCTCTCAGAGGGTAGTCTGCTGCCCTGGTGCAGTATTCTGAATGACTGAGCCTGATCTTGGGATGAAGTAGTGAGGAAAGAGAGAGAAGGACCCCCATGGATTCTCCCTCATGTATGCACATCACACAGACCCCTATTCCCAGCCCCTCCATCTGAGGGATGGGTTTTCTCTTGGAGTCCTAGGTGCCCATGTTGTTTCTGTGTCATAAGAGAGCGATTTTATGTCTGGGGTGACCTGGGGGCAAGGCTGGGAGAGGAAAAAGAGAGAGAGAGAGAGAAAAAGAAGATTCTCCCTACCTTCTTCTGTTCACTGGGCCCTGTGTCTCCATCCTTTGGCTAGAAAGATGGGCTGCTCTGGGAGTTTTATTCTGTGTGCCCGATTCCATAGTTGCTAGATCCTGCCCACTTTCAAGGCAAAACAGGGAGGCTAAGGAAATTCATCGTATTGGTCCTTCTTCAAATTTTTACTTTCCTCCCTTCTTCACCTGCTGTTATTTACTTGTTTGAATCTTCAGTTAGCTGCCTTTTTGCATTTTTTCTGAGAGTTTGGGGCTGTAATCAGTGCTCCTAAGATAGTCTCTCTCCATCATGGCCAGACCCAGAACCCACATAGGTATTTTGTAAATGTCAGCTTGTTAGACCTTCCCAACAATCCTGGGAGGTAGGCAATACTGCCCCCACTTTACAGGTGAGGAATCAAAGGCTCAGAGAGATGAAGTCATGAGATAAACCCTCAGCTGACTGATGTACTCACGCTACCTGGTGCCTTGCCTAAAGCATCCTTGTACTGTCAGAGCTTGGAGAAGGCAATGGCACCCCACTCCAGTACTCTTGCCTGGAAAATCCCATGGACGGAGGAGCCTGGTAGGCTGCAGTCCATGGGGTCACGAAGAGTCGGACACGACTGAGCGACTTCACTTTCACTTTTCACTTTCATGCATTGGAGAAGGAAATGGCAACCCACTCCAGTGTTCTTGCCTGGAGAATCCCAGGGATGGGGGAGCCCGGTGGGCTGCCGTCTATGGGGTCACACAGAGTCGGACACGACTGAAGTGACTTAGCAGCAGCAGCAGCAGTGTCAGAGCTGCTTACCTGGGCCCCTTACCTCCCGTCCTCCACTGGGATGCCCTTGGGGCCAGTGCCGATATCCTCCTTGCCCCTCATATTTAAAATGGGGAAATACTGGTGTCTACCACGTAGCAACACTGCAAGGATTGGATGCGGTGATACAAGTGTTTAGAATAGTGCCTGGCATGCATACACTTCCAGTGAAGGGTGACTGGGGTCATTGCCACTGCTGTTGATTCTTTCCTTGTGTATTAGACATTTCTCAGCACAATGACTGGCATACCATGGGATTCAGTAAATATTTATTGATTTCAGTCATTTGTGACACCATTTTATTCTTAACCACAGTGGATATTACTTTGTCGTTTCTCTTTCAGAAATACATTAGCACTTTGGGCCATTATTCCTTTTCCTCTCCCAGCTGCTGACATGGCCCAGAGGATGTGCCCAGAGGATATGCCCAGGGGGCTGAGTCTCATGTTCCCATTCTCTGCCCTTTCCCAGTTTTCTTCTTCTTCTTTTTTTTCTTAGATGAACTTCTCCCACTTCTTCCTTATCATCCTCCACCAGAAAAGGAAGAAAGAGGAGCTCTGGTTTCAGATTTTGCCTTTCTCATTCAATAGCAGTATAGCTTAGGACAAGTAAAACTTAGACCCGCACACTCCCACCCCACCCCCGCAACACCCAAAGCCTCATCTGTACCTTGTGAATAATTGCTTCTATTTGTGAAATTTAAAAATACAGGCAAAACGTCTCGCACGATGTCAGGCACATAGTAGGTCCTTTAAACATGTTCCTTATTAACCCCTGATAGTGTGATATCCGGAAGCTCCGACTGCAGTGTACAAGGAGTTATTCCAAATGTAGGAGGAGTTATGGTCCAGATACAGTTTGCAAAAAGCTTCCCAAGGCTTCTGACACCTCACAGGTGCTTGCTGCATAGTAAGTGTTCATTAAGTGAGTAAGCCACCTCACAACTCAATCTCTGTGCCTTGCCTGTCAGCATCAGACGGCCCTTTGGAGTGAGTAGCCATGAGGTCTGCATTGCTAATATCTAGACACCTTGAGTTCCATCTCAGGCTCTGATTTGTTTAAAGCAGTTTAAAATGTTCAATTATTGTTTAGACCTGGAGGGATATTTTTTAATTTTGCATTTTTAAAAAATCTATGGACTCGGCAGCATCTCCTTTTGAATATCCTTTGGAAGCATCATCAGTGTGATGCTCGGGCTCCAGTGGCAGCCTGGGCTCCAGCCAAGGTTAGTTGCTATGGGCCCGAGATGGTGTGAGGAAATGGGAAGTGCCAGGATGTGGCCTCTGACCTCCAGGAGTTGGTGGTCTAACTGCAGATGTGGACAGGTCTGCAGCTCCAATGAAGTGGGCTCACTTCCTGAGAGCTGGTCATCAGTGCCCTGAGAGCACAGAGGGCACCATCCTCTGGATGAAGTCTCAGCTTTCCACCTTGGCCCGTACCCCGCCTCATCTCCCCATCAGGTTACCATCTTCTAGACCCTGGCCCCATTGGCCCCTCAAATTTCCTCCAGTGGGCTCCATCCTTAGACATGCGTGTCCTGGTTGGGGCACCTGCCCCTCTTTCTTCACCTAATTAATCACTGCTCATCCACCAGACTCCAGCTCAGGGGGACCTCTTCCCAACCCTCTGCTCTCTCAGTTCCAACTAGATAATTAAAACACAGTTCAGTTCAATCAGTTCAGTCGCTCAGTCATGTCTGACTCTTTGCGACCCCATGAATCGCAGCACGCCAGGCCTCTGTCCATCACCTGTGTCTAAAGCCTGCCTCTTCTTTAGATCTGCTCTGGATCGTATATGTATGAGAGGACGGTAAGGCAAGCCATGTACGTATAGATAATTTAAAATTTTGTAGTTGTCACAGTAAAAAAGAAACAGGTTATGTTTATTTTTTATTCTGGCAAAGTATACATAACATCAAGTTGCCCATGGTAAACATTAGACGTATACTGTGTCAGAGGTAGTATTTTCACAATGTTGTCTTATCATCTCCACTATCCCTCCCTAAACTCTTTTTTGTCATCTCAAACTGTTACTCTGTAAACATTAAACAATCCCAGCTCCTGGCAACCACCATTCTACCTTCCTGTCTATATACAGTTGACTAGGGACCTTATATAAGTGAAAACATAATGATGTTTGTCCTGTGAATGGATTATTTCACTTAGCTTGGTTTCAAGGTTCATCCATGTTGTAGCAGTTATCAATATGCCACCTGTTTTTATGGTTGAATAATACTCAGTTGTGTGGATGTTTGTTTTTTCATTCGTTGATGGACGCATGAGTTGTTTCTGCCTCTTTGTGACTGTGAATAACACCACTGTGAACATCAATGTACAAGGATCTGAGTCCCACTTTCAATTGTTTTGGGTATATACCCAGAGGTGGAATTCCTGAATCATATAGAATGATGTTTAACATTTTAAGGAATGACATTAAATTTTACCATATATTTTATGTAGCCCAGTATTTTAAAAAAATTACCCTTTCAACATGCAGTTCACATAAAAATTATTAATGAGGATTTTTTTTAAAGCTTCTTTTTCATGCTAAGTCTTCATAACCCTGTTTGTAGGGTATAAATTCTGTGTGGATGGAGAGCCACTGGTTTTGTGGATCCAGGTGCCTTGTACATGTGTATGCTAACTTGCTTCAGTTGTGTCCGACTCTTTGCAACCCTATGGACTGTAGCCCACCAGGCTCCTCTGTCCTTGGGATTCTCCAGGCAAGAATGCTGGAGTGGGTTGCCATGCCCTCCTCCAGGAAATCTTAGTGACCCAGGGATTGAACTTGCATCTCCTGCAACTCCTGCACTGCAAGTGGATTCTTTACCGCTGAGCCACTGGGGTGGGTATCTAATCTGAAAGATGTATGTCTGT
This sequence comes from Bos indicus x Bos taurus, assembly GCF_003369695.1. Lineage (NCBI taxonomy): Eukaryota > Metazoa > Chordata > Mammalia > Artiodactyla > Bovidae > Bos > Bos indicus x Bos taurus. The sequence continues at coordinate 15,429,119 of NC_040092.1, read as the reverse complement.
AGCTTCCTGGAGAAGGAAAGAGGATTACAGCTAAGCAACACTAGCAACAGTCGTGACAACGAGGGCAGGAGGACTGGTTTATTTTCATGAATTTTCAAAACAACCCTACGGAGCTAGTGCTTTTATAATTCCCTTCTGAGATACGCAAATGGCAGTTCCGAGGTTAGGCACCTGACTCCAGGTCACACCACTGGTAATTAGCAGAGCTGGGATTCAGCTGGGTGCTGCTGTTCTGTGACAAGGAGTTATCGCAAGAGGTGCTAAATCTAGGGGTCTCAGCAAAGCCCTCTGGTGCCCACAGAGGTGTCTGCCTTGGTCAAGAGGGGTGATGGAGGATAATACAGGTTTTCCCACCACCTTTTTTCCTGGAAGCATCCATATTTCTGCCTATGTGGGTAACCTGAACAGATGGACTGCCTGCCACACCCCAGGCTCTAAAGCTTTCACAAGCAGTTTCCCCGCCGAGGAAAATTGGGAGAGAAACCAGGGCGGGTGCTGGTCCCACTGAATCCCCACGGCGAGGGAACCGGCAGGAGGATTAAGAAGACCTGCCGTCCCAGTCAGGTGTCTGGAGATAAAAATAGGATGCCTTGCTGCACCTAAGTTCATCTAAAGCTGCCTTCTGCTTTCTCGAATTTGCCAACACAAGAAGTTATAAAACTAATATACTTCCTGTCACTCAAAGAGAGATACTGTGATGGAGCAACAGAGGGTTCTGGAATCAGAGTCTCAGAGAGCATCCTTCTCTAACGTGGCTTGTTCCTTTGTGGGCTTTCTCCTCCTGCATCACTGGGAGCTGGTCCTAGCCCAGTGGGCACCTCCCCCAACTTCTAATCTCCCCTTCTCCTCCCTCAGAGGCCCATGGGGCAGACCATCCTTCTGCACAAGGCTGGAGCAGGGCAGAGACACAGCTGTTACTCAGAGGGTGTAGAACCAGAAGGAGGCAGGCTCAAGATAAGGACATCTTCTTTTTCTTTTTCTTTGGTCATTATTTCTTTAAGGACTTTATTTCTTAAGATTTTATCTTTCCAGGGAAGCCCTGGGCATCCCCAGAGACTTTAGCTATGGTAAGGCATTTCCCACCTCACCACTCGATGAATTCAGAATGGGTGGTATAAACAAGATGATCAATCATGGCAGTTAGAATGTATGAAGAATCAATTCAGTCTACAAATATATATTAAAGCAATGTATAATATATGCATTGAGACAAAAGTCTTTATTTAAAAATTTCCTCTAGTTTTGTGGAAAATTCTTAAGGAGATGGGAATACCAGACCACCTGACCTGCCTCCTGAGAAACTTGTATACAGGTCAAGAAGCAACAGTTAGAACTGGACATGGAACAACAGACTAGTTCCAAATTGGGAAAGGAGTACGTCAAGGCTGTATATTGTCACCCTGCTTATTTAACTTATATGCAGAATACATCATGTGAAATGCTAGGCTGGGTGAATCACAGGCTGGAATCAAGATTGCTGGGAGAAATATCAACAACCTCAGCTATGCAGATAATCAAAAAAATGAAGATCATGGCATCTGGTACCACCACTATATAGCAGATAGAAGGGGAAATAGTGGAAGCAGTAACCGATTTTATTTTCGTGGGCTCCAAAATCACTGCGGATGGTGACAGTAGTCAAGAAATTAAAAGACACTTGCTCCTTGAAAGGAAAGCTATGACAAACCTAGACAGCAGGTTAAAAACAAAGACGTCACTTTGCCGACAAAGGTCTGTATAGTCAAAGTTAGGGTTTTCCCAGTATTCATGTATGGATGTGAGAGTTGGACCCTAAAGAAGGCTGAGCACTGAAGAACTGATGTTTTTGAATTGTGATGCTGGAGAAGACTCTTGAGAGTCCCTTCGACTGCAAGGAGACCAAACCAGTCAATCCTAAAGGAAATCAACCCTGAATATTCATTGGAAGGACTGATGCTGAAGCTGAAGCTCCAGTACTTTGGCCGCCTGAGGCAAAGAATCACTTGTTAGAAAAGACCCTGATTCTGAGAAAGATTGAAGGCATGAGGAGAAGGGAGCAAGAGAGGATGAAATGGTTGGATTGCATCACCGACTCACGACAGGAAAGCCTGGTGTACTGCAGTCCATGGGGTCGAAAAGGGTCAGACACAAGTTAGTGACTGAACAGCAACAACCTCCAGGTCTATCAAGATATAACAACAGTTGATACATAACACGCTCTAAGTTTTAGATGTACCATATGATGATTTGATATACGTATGGTTTAGGGGAAAATACCTGTATTTGTTGCCAAGTGCTGTGCTATCTGCTGGGTGATGCAGTGATGGGAAAGTTAGCCCAGGGCTCTGTGTTCTTAGAGCTCGTATTTCAGTGAAGAAGACAGGTGATAAACAGTCTTTTAAAAATTTTTAAAAAAATTTTTTAACTTATAGCTGCGCTGGGTCTTTGTTGCTCTCCGCGGGCTTTCTATAGTTCTGGTGCTCGGGCTTCTTGTTGCAGTGGCTTCTCTTGTGGCGCACAGGCTCTAGGGTGTTCAGGCTCAGTAGCTGTGGCACACGGGCTCAGTTGCCCCACGGCATGTGGATTCTTCCTGGACCAGGAATCAAACCCATGTCCTCTGCATTGGCAGGTGGATTCTTAACCTCTGGACCACCAGGGAAGTCCAGTATAGTCAGTCTTCATTCTTTGTGGATTCTGTATTTATCTCCTTGAATTTGCCAACTCCCTAAAATTTATTTGAAATCCTAAAATCAATACTTGCATTTGTGGAGCGGGGAGAAATGTGAGTGACCTGACGTGCACATCCTCAGCTGAGGTTGCTATTTCAGCTCTCATACTGTCAAAAACGCTTTAAATTTTTTTTTCACCTTTTCATGATTTTTTTTTGGGGGGGTGATTTCTCTGTTTAAAATACCCCTGAGCATAGCGCAGCAGGTGCTGTCCCGTAGTCCTGAGCAAGGAGGCTGCCACATGCCTTATGGAGAAAACATATGTTATGTAAGATTCCTTTATTCAGGCAGGAGTGACGGTGCTGTTGGCCATGAGTTGAACGTTAATGAGTCAGCAATATAGATATTCAGTGACTTATTAAATTGTTTCTAAACAGAAATATTCATAAAACAAGATTATGTATGGATCAATAGATGAAAATGTGACCCAAGGCTCATAGGAACATAACCTTGTATTTCTTCTAGGAGCCATGGTTAAATATTGGCTAATTCTGTGCTTGCAGTGACTTTATAGATTATAATGATGGTGAATGATGAGAACACACGATATAAAAGAATAGTTCCACCAAGTGGTGAGGAGTGTGAGGAAAATGAAGTGGGAGGAGGAGGAGGGGAGAGAGAGAGAGTGGTAGGGTGGAAGTGAGGGTGGGTGCTTGGCGCTTTGGGAAGCCTGGAACCCAGGGATCCTGGTGTCCAGCGTGCTGTGCCATCCACTCTGCCTTTGTGTTAGGCTGCTCAGAGCTGCTGTGTGATGCTGACGGTCACCAGGGTTCAGAACCACGGTTCCAAGGAGACTGCAGTGTATGGTGTGAGAACCGTCCGTCCCTCCAGGGTTCACTGCTATCAGACATCCTAACCACAGGATCCTCTGGGAAGTGTTCTGTTGTAGTATTCTCCATGCAGATTTTCACCGTGTTACTCACCAGGAAGGGATTTTTTTTTTTTTTTTTCAGTTTAAAATGCCCAACAGATGGTGGCAGTTGCTCTCTTTATTCTGGAGACTGGATGCATCCCAGCTACAATTTTAATTGTGCTTAACAATTAAAACACTCCATATTGTAAAAGAATGTATAGCAGAGGGAAAAGAACATGGCGTTTGGAGTCCGAAGGACCTGGAACTTTCTAGATGGGTGGAACCTAGGGAAGGTCCCTGCTGCTCTGTGGGGCTCAGTTTTTCCATCTGAACAATTGGGCTGGTAATACATGTCACCTGCATGTCTGCGTGGATTAATTCAGATGCGCTATGTATGGCTGCCAAGAGAATGCAGTCAGTGGTTAGACTTACCAGGGTTTGGAACTTAGCCTCAAGCAAGTGTTTTAATTTTCCAAAGCCTTAATTTCCTCACCAACCCCACAGGGTTGCTGTGAGAATGAAGCGATGTTTCAGGATGAGAGATGGGGAGGTGTACAGGAAGCTATGGCCATGATTAAAAGTGCTTCGTTGAGAATGCTCTGAAGATCCAGTGGTTAGGACTCCACGCTTTCTCTGCAGAGGGCACAAGTTTGATCCCTGGCTTGGGGAACTAAGATCCTGCAAGCTGTTGGGGTAGGGGGAAAATATATATATAAATTAATTAATTAACTTAAAAAGAAGTACTATTAAAAAGTGCTTTGTTAAACATTCATTAGGATGGCAATAATAATATAATAATAATTTTAAAATAAGTAAATAATGAAACAAGAAAAAGTAAAAGGAATTGGCTAAGATTGGAAGAAATTAGACCCTCGGACATTGCTGGTGGGAATATAAAATGGTGCAGCCACTGTGGATAACAGTTTGGTGGGTTCTCAGAAGGTTAAACATAGAATTACCAGGTGACCCACAATTCTACTCCTAGGTGTATACCCCTAAAGAACTGAAAACAGTTGTTCAAATAAATACTTGTATAATATGTAAATTTTCACAGCAGTGCTACTCGAGACAACCAAAAGGTGGAAACAGCCCTCATATCCATCAGCTCATGAACAGATGAACAAAATGTGGTCTACCTACAGAATGGAATATTTCATAAAAAAGGAATGAGATTCTGATATAGACTGCAACATGAATGAAACTTGAAAACATGATGGAAAGTGGGAGAAGCCAGTCACAAAAGAGAACATATTGTTTGATTCCATTTATGTGAAATATCCAGAAGAGGTAAATCCAGAAAGACAGAAAATGGATTAGTAGTTACCAGAGGCTGGGAGAATGGGGTGAGGTGAGGAGTGGCTCTTTAACAGGTATGGCATAGTTTTTTGCGGGGATTGATGGAAGGTTTTTGAAACCGATAGAGACAATATTTAAAATGCCATTGAATTCTGCACTTTAAAAGTGGTTGATGTGAATTTTACTTCAATAATTTTTTTTTCAAAAGGAGCTTTGTTAGAACAGAAAAGCCACCCTAAGGTTAGTGACCAAAAATTAATCTATCTAGATCTCCTAGTGGGTAATAAAATGAAAAAAACCTCATAGAGCAAGACCTAGGAAGCATTACTGGGTCAGAGCCCAAGCTCCCTGGCTTGACCCATCTCCCAGACGACCTGCACAGACTGGGGTCAGTGCATTTTTTTGATCCTGCTTGGGATGTCCTGGGGGCAGAGACAGTGTCCAGCGGGACCCACAGTTTGACCAGATGCCAAGCTCATTAACGTGATCTTAGATTAAGATTCTTGCCAATGTTGAATTGCTTTGGCAACAGTGTGTTTTTCATTTGTCCTTATTTACTTCTCTTTGCAAGCACTCCAAACCAGAAACTTGAAAATCCGTCCTGGATTTCTGGTTTCACTCTTTCAGGCGCAGTGGCTGTAATGAGTACAGTATTTGACTTTGGAAGAGTCACATGGCATTTGCCTCTAGTGCTGATCCAAAAACACTGTGTAAAACAGATCAGCCTTTCAAGGGCTTGCTGGCTGGCTGTCTTGCTTCCTGAGGGCATTGGGAGGTTCCTAGAAAGACCTAGATGAAAAGGGGTACAGACCTGCATTGCAAACCCCACTGTACCACTTATTAGCTGTGTGACCTTGGGTAGTTCACTCTCTCAGATAATCCTCCATTTCCTCTGCTGTAACATGGAAACAATGGCAGAATTTTCTCCAAAGGGTCTTGTGGGGATAATGTCATGTGGTACATGAAAAATACTTGGAATACTCTCTCGCACATAGTAAGTGCTCAGTAAATAGTAAATCTTATTAGTGAATTCCAGTTGAGCTCTTTCAAATCCTGAAAGATGATGCTATGAAAGTGCTGCACTCAATATGCCAGCAAATTTGGAAAACTCAGCAGTGGCCACAGGACTGGAAAAGGTCAGTTTTCATTCCAATCCCAAAGAAAGGCAATGCTAAAGAGTGCTCAAACTACTGCACAATTGCACTCATTTCACACGCTAGTAAAGTAATGCTCAAAATTCTCCAAGCCAGGCTTCAGCAATACGTGAACCGTGAACTTCCAGATGTTCAAGCTGGTTTTAGAAAAGGCAGAGGAACCAGACGTCAAATTGGCCAACATCCGCTGCATCATCGAAAAAGCAAGAGAGTTCCAGAAAAACATCTATTTCTGCTTTATTGACTATGCCAAAGCCTTTGACTGTGTGGATCACAATAAACTGTGGAAAATTCTGAAAGAGACGGGAATACCAGACCACCTGACCTGCCTCTTGAGAAATCTGTATGCAGGTCAGGAAGCAACAGTTAGAACTGGACATGGAACAACAGACTGGTTCCAAATAGGAAAAGGAGTACGTCAAGGCTGCATATGTCACCCTGCTTATTTAACTTATATGCAGAGTTCATCATGAGAAACGCTGGGCTGGAAGAAGCACAAGCTGGAATCAAGATTTCCAGGAGAAATATCAATACCTCAGATATGCAGATGACACCACCCTTATGGCAGAAAGTGAAGAGGAACTAAAATGCCTCTTGATGAAAGTGAAAGAGGAGAGTAAAAAAGTTGGCTTAAAGCTCAATATTCAGAAAACGAAGATCATGGCATCCGGTCCCATCACTTCATGGGAAATAGATGGGGAAACAGTGGAAACAGTGTCAGACTTTATTTTTTTGGGCTCCAAAATCACTGCAGATGGTGACTGCAGCCATGAAATTAAAAGACGCTTACTCCTTGGAAGAAAAGTTATGACCAACCTAGATAGCATATTCAAAAGCAGAGACATTACTTTGCCAACAAAGGTCCGTCTAGTCAAGGCTATGGTTTTTCCAGTGGTCATGTATGGATGTGAGAGTTGGACTGTGAAGAAAGCTGAGCACTGAAGAATGGATGCTTTTGAACTGTGGTGTTGGAGAACACTCTTAAGAGTCCATTGGACTGCAAGGAGGTCCAACCATTCCATTCTGAAGGAGATCAGCCCTGGGATTTCTTTGGAAGGAATGATGCTAAAGCTGAAACTCCAGTACTTTGGCCACCTCATGCGAAGAGCTGACTCACTGGAAAAGACTCTGATGCTGGGAGGGATTGGGGGCAGGAGGAGAAGGGGACGACAGAGGATGAGATGGCTGGATGGCGTCACTGACTCGATGGCCGTGAGTCTGAGTGAACTCCGGGAGTTGGTGATGGACAGGGAGGCCTGGTGTGCTGCGATTCATGGGGTCACAAAGAGTCGGACACGACTAAGCGACTGAACTGAACTGAGCTGATTAGTGTTAATTGTAAATGTTATTGTTACTTTTTTTTTTTTTTTTGCCTTACCAATGGCTCCAGTGAAATGTTTTTAACCAGCATCTAAAAGTTCTGTTTCTTGTCACAAATTTAAAGGGATTAAAGTACAAACGCTTTGTTTTTGTTCCACCAAGGGCTTCAGTCTATTCTGTTCAACCAGCATCTGAAAGTTCTGTTTCTTGCTGAAAAGTTATGAGGATTAAACTGACAAGCATTTTGAAATAGTCACAAAAGTTACAGGCAGGGGTGATTCTGAAATAGTAGCATATATGCATTCTGATGCTGGCTCTGAAACTCAGACAAGGACTGAGTCACACGTTTGCCTGTTTATAAAATTTTAATGGAAAGGGACAAAAAAGGTAGACCCTTGCCTAGACTTTCTGAAATCACTTTCTCTCTTGATAATGGCTTTTATTTCTTGTAGACGCTTATCGGAGAATGTCAAAAGAAAAATCCCTGCACCTTGAAATGTCTTTAATCAATCCTCAGACCTTTCATTTCTTAAAACCTATTCCCTTCTCCCCGCCCTTTCAAGACCTGAAATAAAATGATTTTCCAGAAACGGATGACAAGATAGCAAGGGCAACGATTAATAACCCCAGAGCACCTTGGTGCCACACCTTCCCTATTTAAAATAAAAAATTACACTCTTCCCTCAGACTTTATTAAAAAGAGGATCAAGAGAGAGAGGGGAAGGGTTGATGTTAGTACAGCCCATCAGTGAAACACTTCTGAAGCATCAGCAGAGAGAAGTCGACAGTTGAACAGCTGGCAATTTGGATAATGAAATGAGGCTTTTTGCTTCTCCATCCCCAAACATTACATTTTAAATGTAAGAGTGAAGGAGAAGAGAATTTGATGGAGAAGTAAATTTGGAAAGAGTGAAGCTTTTTTTCCCTCTTTTTTATCTTTCAGAACTTTGAAACTTTAGGACAGGGATCCTTGGGGCCAACTTAGTACTTCCTTGAATCTCATGGAGGCATGTGTGTGTGTGTTTGGAGGAACTGTAGGCTGTGGAAGGGGGAGCACTGGATCTCAGCTCAACTTCAGTTGCTACATGATCAAGGTAAAGATTGAAGGTGAAGGTTACTACCAGCTATGGAAACTTTAGCCCTGTCCCTCATCTAGAACTTATTTATAAAACAGCTCAATGACACCTACCTCATAGGGCAGGTAAGACAAGCACTGAATCCCCTAACTGGGGATTAGTTGAGATAAACATTGAGATAAACACTCAGGAAATTAGAAGAATTGAGAATGATTGCCTCTCTGGGTTGGAGAAGGATTGGGCAGGGGACTGCTGTTAGCAAAAATGTTTTCATACCTTTTTGCTTTCAACCATGTAATATATTTCTTTGATTAAAATACAAACTTTTTTTTTTTTTTTCCTGCACTGAACAGCTTATAGGATCTTAGTTCTCCAACCAGGGCTTGAACCCAGGCCACCGCAGTAAAGGCCACCAAGTCCTAACCACCTCCAAAGGCTAACTTTTGTACTGTTACTCCCCAGTCTGGATTCGGTAAACACTGTTGACTCCCTGTTGAAGGCTCTGTTACTCTCCTAGATCTACTGTAACAAAACCACCACAAACTAGACAGCTTAACACAGCAGAAGTGTACCCTCTCACAGTTCCAGGGGACTCGAAGTCGAGGATCAAGATGTTGGTGGGGCCATGCTCACTCCAAAGACTGTGGGGGAGAATCAGTCCCACACCTCTCTCCCAGCTTCTGGTGGCATCTAAGTTCCAGTTCCAGTGGCTGCATCACTGCAGTGTCTGCCTCCGTCTTCACATGGCTTCCTCCTTTGTGTGACCTTTCCTCTTCCAATGACACCAGTCATTGGGGTTAGGATGTGCCTTAATCCAGTGTTCCCTCATCTTGACTCGATCATATCTGCAGAGACCCTGTCTGCAAATAAGGTCACATTCACTGGCCCTGGGGATTAGAGTTTCAACATAGCTTTTGAGGGGATACAGTTTAACTGCAGTAAGGACTCAGAGGCTTTTGTACCTTGGCTTTGCTTTCAGTAGGGGATGGCAGCAGGCAAGATCAGGGGTATGGGCACTGAAGGCCAGGCATCTATTTATTTTTTTATTATTATTACTACTTGGCTGCACTGTGTGGCATGTGGAAATCCCCCGACCAGGGATTGAGCCCTTGTTCCCTGCAGTGGAAGTGTGAGGTCTTAACCACTGGACTGCCAGGGAAGTCCTAAAGGCCAGACACATTATATATATGCATATCAATCTCATTTAGTCCTCACCAGCATCATGTAAAAATAGGTGGTTTTACTCCCATTTTCATTAACATTTATTCAGCATTGGCTGTGTGCCAAAGATCATGCTGAATGCTCTACCTGTACGGTCTTATTTAATCCTCAAAATAGTCTAATGTTATCTCCATTTTGCAGACTAATAAACCGAGGCACAGGAAAGGTAGGCACAAGTTAATCTCTACGCATCATGTTGCAAACTCCAGGGTGTTCTGTGCATATAAAAAGTCCCATTTCCTTACTTGATATTTACTTGGAACCAGTTCTTGTTCTTTTGGCTCAGAAAGCAAGTCTTCAATGTGCGGAGGCATCTCTTCTCTTTCTGGGGGAGTCAGTCACTGGGTGCTGTGCTCATTATGTCCCCTCCCTGCCCTATAATTCAGGGCCATGGATGTCTGCTCTGAAGATTCAGGGGTCAGATGGGAAAGGAGGCAAAAGGTGAAATGTCATGTCTTTCTTTAAAAAAAAAATTATAAAATGAGCCTGACACTCCTCGATAGACTTAGAAGGTTTTAGAATCCCCCGACCAATTCTTTCAGGCTCGACCAATAACTTCTTGAGCAGTGCTCCCAAGATTTCCAGGAAGCCAGAGGAGGAGGCGGAATTCTGCTGCATCCTGGGCATCGCCACCAGGTGTCCGGCAGGAAGCTCAGACTCGGCCGGTCTGACCCTGAACTTACGCCATGTCCTTCCCGTGCTCCTTGTGCTTCACTGCTCCGTGCGCACATCGCTCCATGTGCCCCGTTCCCTTCTGCACTTCCCGTTGCTGTGCTGACCCGAGATGAGGGGTGGAATCAGGACGTCAGCCTTGGCTTAGTGTCATGCTCAGGGGCACAGACTCCAAGCCCAGCTGTCCTTCCCTCCAACTGTCTTGAGTGAGTCATTTCAACACTCTGTGCCTCAGTTTCCTTGTCTACAAACTAGAGTGATTTCTGGCTACTTTGTAGGATTGTTGTGTGGCTATCAATTTGATACAAGTAAATCGCTTGAAACAACAGTGTCAGGAAAATGGTAAGTTCTCAGTCATGACAGCTGTTTGTTTCTCCTCCTCTTATACTAGTCATCCCAGCCGTCTCCATCTCTGTGGCCACCACTCCATTCCTGGTCCCCAGCATCTCCCATCCAGGTGCCTCAGCAGCCTCAGGCTAGGCTCCTGCGCTTGCCCTTGACTTGTCCGACCCTTTCTCCGTACTGTGGCCAGATAGCGCCTTTCCACAACACTCACCTGGTCGTGTCCCCTATGCACAGCGGGTCCCACTGAACGAGAATGGATGCTCACACAGCCCCATACCAGGGCCTCTGGGCCAGTTTTAATCACAGAGGGACAGGAGGAGTAGCCAGTGTGCACTCTGGGCCAGCACACTGGGTCCAGCAGGACTCCATGGCACATGGACCCACTCCCTTGCACTGTGTGGTTTTTAAGCTGTGGGATCAGAGAAGCACCAGCCCCTCCCCTGGTATGAACAAGGGCTGGGATATAACAGTGATATGAGGGCAAAAACTCTAGTCTCTAGCCCTAACCCGTTTCTCAGCATTTGTCCACCAGGAGAGCCAGCCCTTCCCTTGGCATGAGTAGGGGTTTGGGTCCAAGGCTTGGGGATATAACAGTGGCCAGGCAAGAACTTGGCTTCTATATCATCATCACTTATGGTTGGGGGAGTGCCAGCCCCTCCTTGGGCATGACCGTGAGGCTGGGGTCCAAGATTCGAGCTTACAGCTGCGTGGTGTGTTGGAACAGAGCTTCCCCCTTGTCATTACTGGGTTTGATGGCCTTGAGCCTTCAGCTGCCTCAGGTTTCCAGGAGCTCCACAGGAGCCCCATGCAGGGGATCAGCTTAGGAGAGTAAATCCCTGGACAGTCGCACTTTGCCCTTCTTTGCAGCCTCAGCTCGGATTTCTTCCTCCCTTGGAACATCTCCAGCCACACCAGACTCTCCGAAGTTCTCCAGACTCACCCTGGTCTGCCATCATCTGGCTCTTGACCCTGCTGTTCCCTCTGCCTGCACCCTTCCTCCCACACTCTCCACCCCACTCCTTCCCAGGACCTTCTCCCTCATCCTCAAGGTCTGGGCATAGGTGCCCTCTCCTCCAGGATGCGTTTCCGCCTCATTCCCCAGAGGGCTGGCTTCTTCCCCTCTGTTCTCACCTGCGCTTCCTCCAACAGGGGCTTCCCTATTTTGTATGGCAAGTACTTCTTTAATTGAGGTGAAACTCACAGAACATTAACAATTAACCATTTAAAAGAGAATGGGGACTTCCCTGGAGGTCCAGTGGTTAAGACTCTGTACTCTCAATGCGGGGGGCCATGGGTTCGATCCCTGGTCAGGGAAGTAAGATCCCATTTACCTCATGGGGTGGCCTAAAAAAAAAAAGTGAATGATTCTGCAGCATTCAGTGCATTCACAATGGTGTGCAACCATCATCACCTCCGTCAAGTTCCACAACATTTTTATCACCCCAAAACTCTGTACCCATTAAGCAGTTGCTCCCCATTCCTTCCTCCCCCTCACAGCCCAGCCCCTGGCAACCGCTTGTCTGATTTCTGTCTTTATGGATTTTCCTATTCTGGAAATTTCATGTAAATGGAATCATGGGCCATTCTGATCCCACTTGGAATCGTGTTTTGGAGGTTCATCCAAATCATAGAATGTAACAGTACTTAATTCTTTTTGATGGTGGAATCATATTCCATTTTATGGACACGCCAGATTTACCTTACCCATGTGGCAGTTGATGAGCGTTTGAGTTGTTTTCATCCTTTGGCTGTTGCGATGGGCATTGATATGAATATTCACATACAAACACTTGAGTGCTGCATTCAGTTCCTTTGGATCTATACCTGGGAGTGTAGTTTGCAGTAGGTGCTTGTTTCATCATTGATCTTCCCAGTGGACTGTGAGCTCCGTGAAGGTAGAGGAAGACAAACACCCGACCCCAGGGGCCGGCCCAGCGAAAGCCTGGGGAGCAGATGGGACGAGTCTCCGGCATCCAGAGTCGCTGTCTCACTCGTCCTCACCCGCCTGCCCGTTTGTCTGCATCATCCCATGGTCCAGGCTCTACTGACGGCGCGACTCATTTTATCTCATTATTTCACTCCCTGATTCACTCTGATATTTGTTCAGATGCCCACTCATCCTTTCCTGACTGAGGTATCCCCAGCACACTCTTGGTACCCAAGTCCAGCTTTCTTTTCCTCCATGGCATTTATTATCACTGACATATTGTAGACAACATATACATTATATATGACATCTTATAGATAATATACTGTCACTTTTTTGTTCATCCCATTCTCTTCTCTCTTTCTTTACCAAGAACGTGCACTCTGAAGACAGGGACTTTCAGCTCTTTTGATCATTGCTTTGTCGTGGTGTCTAGAACAGGGCCTGGTATATGAGAAGACTTCAGATACTTGTGAAATATACTTGGATGAATGAATGAGTGTGTTTAACCCTCGCTGCACCCTCCAAGGGAGCCATGAGCATTCTAGTTTCACAAATCCTGAAACAGAGGCTCAGAGAGGTCAGGTAACGGGCCCAAGGTCACGGAGCTGATCAGCTGGCTCTCTCTGAGTCATGGTCCCATCTTCTTTTCACTTCACTCAGGGGACCGTGAGGTCTAGTGATAATGCCCAAAGTGCTTCCTGTGGCCTTGGAGGGCAATATATGATCAAGATAACTTAAAAAACAGATTTGCCTTCCTAAACATGCTTTAATTAGGCCCATTTGGCAATATGTTTGTATTTCCTGAGCAAATACATCAGTCAGGAGTTTGCCGGGTGATGGAGAAGCTGATCTGGGCTCGATTCTCTGTCTGTCCCCAGCTCTCAGAGCTATTCGGCCTCTCTGAACCTCATACTTCCTAGAGGTACACAGAGTGGTGACGTCACCCGGTGTGTGGACAGCTCTCAGCACAGGTGCACACACTGTAAATGGGAGGTGGTGGATGTCACCATGGTGTGGGGAATGCCAATACAAGCAGCTAACATTTGTGGAGTGCCTGCTGTGTGCCAGGTGCTGGGCTCAGCGCACTGTGTGTGTTGTTGCATCTGAGCCCTACACCATTCCCAGGGGGCATGTCTGTTATTGTCCTGTCTCACTGCTGATAAAGACTCAGAGAAGCCTGATGAGTGCCAGGGTCACACAGCCAGGAAGTAGGTGAGCCAGAATTAAGGCCAAGTCACTAACAGAGCTAACTCTCTTGTCACGGGGCTGATGTATATGTGCAAATATTTTGAGAATTGACACCGTAATGATGGTGATATTGGTAGAATGTTCTGGCAAAGTCTTGGAGGAGGGAACAGGGTGACTCTTGCAAGAAAGAGCCCTGGCTCCAGCTCCTGCTCCTATTTGGCTCATTATGATGGTCCAGGGTCTTCAGAGAATGCAGGTCCCACTCTTTCCCAGATGCCTGGTCCCCTCCTTATTGGGGTGGCTGAGATCCTGGGTTTGAATCCCGGCTGCCAGTCCCCACTTCTGCTATAACCTTGGAAACATCATCTCTGTCCATACATTTCCTTATCTACAAAGTAGAGATCAAAATGGCCCTTTGCACACAGATTTATGAAAATTAAGTAAGATGTGGAGCAGTCTCAATATAACAAATGAAGAAAACAGATGACAAACCATTAAATAAGATCTTATGGCATTTCTTAAAAAAAAAAAAATGCACAGCAAACCATCTGGCAGGCTCCATAGCCGAGCGTTAATAGGGATGACGGCTAGGCTGTAGAACAGCATTGCCTTTCTCCTTATCTGAATTTTCTAATTTTCCTATAATGAATATGTAATAACAAAATGAGTTGTTTTAATTAAAAGGGGGGCAGTGAGCCAGTGTTCGTGAAAGCACTTTATAAACTGTCAGAGGCCCTGTGAATTAGCTCTCGTTATGGCCCTTATCGTAATTATTACTGTTAATGCTAGTCAGCCATGAGTTGGGATTTATTTCTGCCCCAAGTCTCCTTCCTTGGCCTGTGCTGGGAGGGCCCACTCAATTGCCTTCTGTCAAGTCCTACCACGTGGTCCTCCACTGACACCTGCCGACTTCTCTCCACCTCTGCTGCCACCACTCAAGTGGAAGGCAGTATTACCTCTTGCCTGGAGCGCTGTGATACCCTCTAACTGGGTTCTCCTTATCCGTGCAGCATCCCCAGTATCTTTAAGAAATGAACTTTCTTTTAATTTATTTTTTTGGATTATTTAAAATTTTATCTATAATCATCACCTATCATCAATCTATCCATCATCTATCAATCCATATATCATCTATTATCTCTATCATCTATCTATCCGTCATCTGTCTCTATCTATCTACATCTAAATATCTATCTCCCAGTTTTATTGAGAAATGTTTGACATACAGCATTGTCTATGTTTAATGTGTCCCGCATAATAATTTGACCTACATACATCATGAAATGATGACCACAATAGATTTAGTGAACATCCATCATCTTCTATAGATTCAGAAGAAAAGAAACAGAAAAAAATTATTGTCTTTCCTTGTGATGAGAACTCTTAGGATTTATTCTCTCAATAACATTCATATGTAACAAATGAGAGTGTTAATTGTATCAATCATGTTGTAATGACATCCCTAGTACTTCCTTATCTCGTAACTGGAAGTCTGTACCTGTCGACCGCCTTCATTCAGTTCCCCTCCTCCCCAACCCCTGCCTCTGGGAATGACAGATCTGATCTCTTTGTCTCCGAGTTTGTTTGTCTTTTGAAGGATAACTGACCTACAACACCATGTTAGTTCCTGGTATACAATACAGTAATTCAAAATTTCTATATATTACAAAATGATCACCGTGGCGAGTCTCGTTATAGTGTGGGGAATATAGTCAATAATAATGTAATATCTTTGTACAGTGACAGATGGTAACTTGAGAAATGAAGTTTTAGATCAAAGCCCTCACTGGCTTTCCACTGAACGTGGTATAAAATGCACCCTGCAACTAGGCCCGTGAGCCTGGAAGTCTGCCCTCACCCATCCCTGCAGCCGCCAAACCACTTGCCCCATTGTTGCCGTACATCACCTTCGAGACGAGCCCGGAAAAGAGACCCGGAGAAGTACCTGGCTTGATTTAGATGGTTTTGGATCCTGTAGTTTGGTATTGGTATTTGACTCTTATGCTTTTACATCTCCTTGCATAGACGGTGCGGAAGGACTGCACTTTGTGGCCTGAGGGTCTGTACATGTAGACCAAATTTGTGTTTGTACTCTCAATACAGAAAATGAGTGAAAAATGTTAATACACTAGTGGATTTATTTTTATTTTCTGACGTAGCTCGTATCAGGGCTGAAAACCTCAAGTTGTGTTCAGACAGTAGGATGTTTTTATTATATTACTTTTTCAGTGCTCCATTTTTTTTTCTAATAAACTGTTGTAAAACAAAACAAACAAACAAAAACTCCCCTTCCTACTGCTATGCTGTTGGCCTTGCCATCCTCCTCCTCTCTCCTCACACCTGCAAGTTCTTTCCTTGGACACTTGAGCTGTGGGCTCCCCAGCCCTGGACAGAGGAGGGCAAGGCTGTTGAATGAGGCTTATGGTGAGAGGGTCAAGGAAGGGTTTCTTTCTTTTTGTTGGGGCCAAGTGGGTGTGGTTGAATATATGTAAATTGTGCTTCCAACTCATGGTGCATAATTTATGTAAATATGCACACAGCACTTCGCTCTCACCCTGTACCCAGCCGGCAGTGTTCAGGGTGTGTATGGTATAATGTGCTTATGTGGTCAGGTGCAGATGGTGTAATTAAGCAGCTTTCTCATAGCTCACCTGTCGTCTTTGCTTCTTTGTTCCAACTCAGGAGGCAACCTTTCCAAACAAGACTGGACCATCCAGTGGCCCACCACGGAGACGGGGAAGGAGAACAACCCCGTGTGCCCCCCGGAACCGACCCCGTGGATCCGCACCCACCTCTCCCAGAGCCCCAGGGTCCAGTCCAAGTGCGTCCAGCACTACTGTCACGCCAGCCCCACCCTGGGGGCCCCCGTGTACACCCACGTGGACAGGCTCACCGTGGACGCCTACCCGGGCCTGTGCCCGCCCCCGCCGCTGGAGTCGGGGCACCGGTCCCTGCCCCCGTCGCCCCGGCAGCGGCACGCGGTCCGCACCCCACCGCGCACCCCCAACATTGTCACCACCGTGACCCCGCCGGGCACGCCGCCCATGAGGAGGAAGAACAAACTGAAGCCCCCGGGGACCCCGCCGCCCTCCTCCCGGAAGCTGATTCACCTGATCCCGGGTTTCACGGCCCTGCATCGGAGCAAGTCTCATGAATTCCAGCTGGGTCACCGCGTAGACGAGGCCCACACGCCCAAGTGAGTGCATTTGGTGGGGCCCCCCGGGGTGGCTGGGCCCCCCGGGGTGGCTGAGCCTCCCACTCAGCCAAGCCACAAATCGGCTGTATTCCCCTCCTCCTGTTGAAGGAAAGGTGGATTTTCTCTAATGGCTGGGCTGGAAAATGAATAGGAAAGAATTTCCCAGAAATGACCTCTTTTTATACTATTCGTGCTCTAAAGTCAGATTTGGAAAACTGTAGCCCAGGAGCCAATTCTGAATTTATTGCACCACATCCAGGTTCAGTCCCTTCTGTTTTGTCTGTGATTGCTTTCGTGCTGTGATGGGTGAGTTGAGTATGGCCCACAGAGTTGAAATCTTTACCATCCAGCCCTTTTGGGTGGAACACTTGCCAGTCCCTGCAGAGTCTATCCTAGTGCTGCCCTAGAAATAGGGTGCCAGCTGCACATGTGGCCTTATACTTTCTGGTAGCTGCCTTAAAGAAGAGTAAAAAGAAACAAGTGTTATTAGTTTTCAAAATATGTCATTTAACCCAATCTACCAAAACATGATCATTTCAGCACAGAATCAGTGTAAAATATTACTTTGGAAATATTTTTTTTCTTTTCTCCTTATTAAGTCTTTGAAATCGGGAGCGTAGTTTGCACCTCCAGCTCATCTTAATTGGTACTGGCCGAGCTCCAAGAGTGGCCGTGTTCCACCTGTGTCTGGTGGCCTCTGTGCTGGGCAGCACAGCGCTGATAGACCCTATGCGTAGGACTTGCTCTGGAAGTGGATGTGTTGTATACCTGGCTCTGGCTTGGAGGGGTCTTGCTGCCAGCACACAGTATCTGTGGCTAGTGCTGGCTAATGAGAGAAATGGGACAACTCTCTGCAGGGTCGCTCAGAGGCTGACTCTGACCTGGGTCCCTTGTAGACTTTGAGGTTCTCTGTGTATTAGAAATGGAAGAAATGCTAAACAGGATCACAAAAGTGGGTAGCATGTTTTAAATATTTACATTTAACAAAATTGCATCTGCGGCATAGCATAGAAGATAAAGTGGTTATGTATAATCCTGTTAGGAGATATGGGAAGGAGTCTACGTTTGGGGATTGTTGTTTATGAGAGGTGTGGATCTTGGTTCTGGGAACTCTGATGTGGGGGAGCACTGGGGAATGTTTCATTGTGTTTCCATCTCAACAGTTCAGCAGTTGTTTCATGAGCTCGCATTACCATGCATCCTGTGATAAAAGTTTAAAAATGTGCATCTTAGAATTGATGAAATTGGGTAGGTTCTAGGCTCTGGGCTAGTTGGCAGGGGTGTAATGGAAAGGAAGAAGAGACATAGCCTTTGGTCCTGTGAAGATCGACATTAATCAAATAACCACACGTAGGTGTTATACTCTTATGTTCAGTAATTACAAACAGCATTACAGGCCATCAGGAGAAAGTGTAGGAAGCTATCAGAGCTTACAACCAGATGGACCTGATTGAGTTTGCACTGGCAGGGAGGTGAGTGGCGGGGGAGGCGGGGAAGGGAACTGGGGAGGCTTCCAAAGGACTGTTCGGACTGAAGACTAATTGGGGATTAAGATGGAGCAAGGGGTGGGAGGTGTTCCAGGAAGGGAGTATGAGTGTGACCCTCTAGAGAACTCAACTAGAAGGCCTCTGTGGCTAAGGGAGCAGACAGGTGATGCAAGAAGAGACACGTAGCTTGGGCCGGTGGCACCACTGTTCACAACAGCCAAAATGTGGAAACAACCCAACTGTTCATCAGCAGGTGAAGGGATGAACCCAGTGTGGTCCATACAACGAAATATTATTCAGCCATAAAAAGGGACGAAATTCTGACACCTGCTACAGCAAGAATGAACCTTGAAAATGTTATGCTGAGGGAAATAAGCCAGGCATGAAAGGACAACTGTGGTGTGATTCTACTGATGTGAGGTGCCTAGAACAGGCCAATTCACACACAGAGAAAGGAGGACAGAGGTTGTCAGGGACTGAAGGAGAGAGAGAGATGAGGTTGTGTTTACTGGGGACAGAGTTTCAGTTTGGGTAGTGGAAAACTCCTAGAGATGGATATATATCTTCAGTTCAGTTCAGTTCAGCCGCTCAGTCGTGTCCGACTCTGCGACCCCATGAATCGCAGCACACCAGGCCTCCCTGTCCATCACCAACTCCCAGAGTTCACCCAGACTCACGTCCATTGAGTCAGTGATGCCATCCAGCCATCTCATCCTCTGTCATCCCCTTCTCCTCCTGCCCCCAATCCCTCCCAGCATCAGAGTCTTTTCCAATGAGTCAACTCTTTGCGTGAGGTGGCCAAAGTATATATATCTTACAACGATGACAAAAAACAAGTTAGGCAGGAAAGCCGGGCGTGGGCACGCTTTTTCTGTGAAGGGCCAGATAGTAAATATTTTCGGCTTCTCAGTCCAGGTGTTCTGCGGCATCCCTGCCCTTGTAGCGAAAGCAGTCCCAGACAGTAGCTGAGTAGGTGGACATGGTGATGTCCCAGTAAACTTTGCTTATAAAACTAGGTGCCTGGCTGCGTTTGGCTAACCCTAACCCTAATCCTACGGGCTGTGGTATGCCCTAACAGAAGCCCAGTTGTAAACAGTGAGGGATTCTCCCTCCTGAGGCCTGAAAGGGAAGCGCTTAAAGTGATTTAAGTGGAAGACACGATTGCATCTGATTTTAGGAAGGTTAGCAAGCTTCTGTGTGAGGTCTGTATTAGAAACACTCTGTTTCACCAGACCTATTTGGGACATCAGAGCCCGAGGCAGAGGGCCGATGCTTTTCTGATTGGAGGTCGGCTTGATTTTCATGGTTTCGTGAGATCCTGAGGGACTGGGAGTGCTGCTGAGACCTCAGGGTGAGGGTGTGGGGAGGGTTTCAGGAATGCAGGCTACCACTGTGGAAGATGGGAGAGGCATTGCAGGTTTGCTGGCCATGGTGTCCACAGATTATGCATCTTCCATATCCCTCCCTGTGTTGACCACAGAGCGAGGTGGAATTTAACCAGGAGGAGAGCCTGGCTGGACACATACACCATCTTCTAATCTATGAGGTGGGGGCAAAGTGAGAGAGGCTGCCCTTTGCCTGTTTGTTTTTTTCCCTAGTGTTATTGAGATGTAATTGACAAATAACACTCTGTAAGTTCAAGGTGTGCCATGTGATGACTTAGTACACACACATATTGGGAAATGATTACCACAATAAGGTTATTTAACACACCCATCACCTCGCATAATTACCTTTTGTGTGTGTGCAGTGAGAGCAGTTAAGATTTGCTCTCTTAGCAACTTTCAAGTACTAACAATACATATTGTTAAACAGTCAGCACACCGTGCACTAGATTCCCCAGTACCTATTCTTATACCTGGAAGCTGGTACTGTTTGACCAGCATCTCCCCATTTCTCTCACCTGCTTGCTCTTGGCAACCACCATTCTACTGTTTCTATGAATCCAGTGGTTTTAGATTCCCCATGTAAATGAAACCATAGTATTTGTCTTTCTCTGACTTATTTCCCTTAGCCTAATGCTGTCACGGTCAACCCACGTTGTTGCAAATGGCAGGATGTTTTCTCTTCTATGGTTGAATAATATTCTGTGTGTGTGTTGTATATATGTATATATGCCATATTTTCTTCGTCTGTTCGTCCATTGGTGTGCATGTAGGTTGCTTCCATGTCTTGGCTATTGTGAACAATGCTTCGGTGAACATGGGGGTACAGATATCTCTTTGAGGTGATAATTTCATCTTTGGATATATACCCAAAAGTGGGATTGCAGGGTCGTATGGTAGTTCTGTTTAAGTTTTCAAGGCATCTCCATACTGTTTTCCATGGTGGCTGCGCTGTTTACATTCTTATCAACAGTGCCTAGGGGTTCCCTTTGCTCCACCTCCTCACCCACACTTGGTATCTCTTGTCTTTTTCTTGGTAGCCATTCTAACAGGTGTGGGGTGATGATATCTCATTGTGGTGTTGCATTTCCTTGATGATTAGTGATACTGAACCCTTTTTCATGTAAACACTGGCCTTTTGTAAATTTGTAAATCTTCTTTGAAAAAATGTCTACTCAGGTATCTTGCCCATGTTTTAATTGGATCTTTTTTTTTTTTTTGGCTATTGAGTTGTAGGAGTTCCTTAGGTATTTTGGATATTAACCCCTTACCAGACATATGATTTGTAAGCATTTTCTCCCATTCTGTAGATTGTCTTTTCATTTTTGTTTCTTTTGCTTCTGAGTTTGATATAGTTCCACTTACTTTTCCTTTTGTTTCTTGTGGTTTTGTTATCATACTCAAAAAATCATTGCCAAGACCAGTATTAAGGAGCTTATTTTTTTGGTCTATTTTTTAAATTGAAGTATAGTTGCTGTAGAACATTGTATGTTACAGGTGTATAATATAAAGAATCACAATGTTTAAAAGTTATACTCCATTTATAGTTATTAGAAAATATTGGCTATATTCCCCATGTTGTGCAACATATCCTTGTAGTTTATTTTATACCTAACAGTTTCTACCTCTTAACCCCCTACCCCTCTATTGTCCCTCCCTCCTTCCCTCTCCTCAGTGGTAACCACTAATTTGTTTTCTATGTCTGTGAGTCTGCTTCTTTTTTGTTATAGTCAGTCACTAGTTTTCTTTTCTTTTTTTTTTTACATTCTGCATATAAGTGATATCATGCAGCGTTTATTTTTCTCTGACTTATTTCACTTTAGCATAATGCCTTCCAAGTTCATCCATGTTGCTGCTAATGGCAACATTTTGTTCTTTTTTATGGCAGAGTAGCATTCCGTTGTGTACATATACTGCATCTTCCTCATCCTTTCATCTGTTGATGGACACTTAGGTTGTTTCCATATCTCGGCAGTTGTAAATAATGTTTCTATCAACACTGGGGTATATGTATCTTTTTGAATTAGTGTTTTTAATTTTTTTGGATATATACCCAGGAGTGGGCTTCCCTGGTAGCTCAGTTGATAAAGAATCTTCCCGCGGTGCAGGAGACCCAGGGTCAATCTCTGGGTTGGGAAAATTCCCTGGAGAAGGGAATGGCTACCAGTATTCTTGCCTGGAGAATCCCATAGACAGAGGAGCCTGGTGGGCTACAATCCATGGGGTCACAAAGAGCCTGACACAATTGAGTGACTAACACACTCACACCAGGAATGGAATTGCTGAGTCACATGGTAGTTATCTTTTTAGCTTTTTGAGAATCCTTTATACTGTTTTCTGTAGTGGTTGTTCCAATTTACATTCCTACCAACACTGTACGAGGGTTCACTTTTCATGGGCTATGACCAGTGTTGAGAATATGAAATAGACTATCCCAGACTCAATTATGTTGGAATGCATTGCCTTTAATGAGGCTAAGTGTTAGTATTGCCTTGTGAAACTTGTGTCTGATATACAGTCATCCCTCTGTATCTGTAGAGGATGGGTTCTGGAACCTGTGGAGGAAGTCCCAGAGGTGGCCCTTCATTGCCATGGTTCCAACCACAGTTTATGTATGATTTATTGAAAAAAATGTGTGTAAGTGGCCCATGCCGTTCAAACCCGTATTGTTCAAGGGTCAACTATATACAGATTTTTTCTTTCTCTGGGGGTTCTTCTTGTTCTGGACAGCTTTGGTTTGGGGATAAACCCCAGCAGGGAGCAGGTGAGCAGGTGAGAAGATGGCCTTTCATCCTGTGGAATGTGGCCAGAGGCACGTCCAATATCGCTCAGCTCATTCCGGTTTCAGTTAGTCTGATTAGTATCTAATTTCTTCTCTCCTGTCTGGTAGCCTTGCTGGGGATGGTTCTTTGCCGCCAACTTGGCAGTTTTCAGCCTGTCTTTATTTCCTCTCAGTGGGATGTGGGGTTTCAGAATGTCTTTCTCACCTTTTTAGAGGTCTTTCTAAACAGAATTGAATCTTTCAAAACCATCTTTTCCTATGAGTTTTTCAGCACCAACACCCTGCTAGGTTGTGGGTTGGAGGAAGGCTATGTTTGAGATCATTTATCCTGGGTACTCTCAGGTATACCCACGGTGGTATTTAGCAGAGATCTGGTGGGGTTCAGTCTTGTCCCCAGTAGCATCTCATGGGCATTTGTAGGAAAAGCACCGCAAGAAAACAAGAATATATTTGCAGCAGTCCGTCTCTCATCACTGGAAGCCTTGCAGCCCAGGTATATTGGCTGGATCACAACTGTTGTGATCAGTCTTGGCCAAAACCATTTCTCCTGCTTTATATGCATTCTCAAAGATGTTTTTATGTACTCTTGCCGGGAAAATCCCATGGACGGAGGAGCTGCATAGGCTACAGTCCATGGGGTCACAAATAGTCAGACACGACTGAGTGACGACACATTTCCTTTTTTCTTTTCTTTTGCATTTGAGTTTATGAGTGTGATTTTACTCCTACAACATTACTAAACACACACGCATACACAGAGGGGGAAAAACTATTTTTTTCCTCTGGTAAAGTAATACCTGATTATTGTGGAAATTGAGACAACACAGGAAGTATGATGAAGACAGGGGAAAGTATACGCTACTCCTTTTGTTTTACACATGCACGCACACACACCATGCGTTCTCACAGGGGTGAAGTCACTCCCAGTGGGGCGCAGGTTGACTTTTAGGAGAGTGAGGTGGGAAAAAAATCCTTGATATAATCATTTGCAAATCTCCATAGAGCAATATACATATAGATACTCAGTATATCTGTGGTACTCACGTTTCCTCGGGAGTTGGGGGTGATGATTAGAAGAACCATCTGTATAGTTTCTTTAGGGGTCATTGAAAAAAAGTCTGAGAAATGCAGACATAGATCTGTGGATATAATCCTGTGGATAGAGTTAGGCATAAACACTGAGGGCTGTTAAGTCTCCCCAGTGTTCTTAGTGGTCTTTTTTTTCTTCTCCATCAGCCTCCGTGGTCACATCTACATAGGTAAACTGGCGCTGGTTCCTTACAGTCAGCCGTGTGAAAAGTTAAAAGTTAAGCCAGCCTCAAAGACTCTGGTTGTCTTGGCCTTCAGTACATGGATTCCATGGTCATAGTGTTGGAAGAAAGAAAAACCTAACCATTCTTAAGAGTGTGATGAGTTGTCTGTCTTTAATCCCCCCATTTGTCCCCCCATCACATAAATGACTTGCTTTCTCTTGTCAGAGCATCTGAAAGGGTAAACTGGATTTCTGTAAACTGAATCAGCTTTTAAATGCATAGGAGTAGCTCAGTATTAAAAAAGAATTCTATTGTAACCCTCTCCCCCTTTTGGCAAATTCCTTTTTAAAGGTAACTTCCAATTATAACTTTGTTTTAATTACACAGTTAATTCCCAAGTACAGCTTCATTTAGAAAGTAAAAGCAATATAAAATGTAAACCATCCAAGGTCAGAGTCCCCCTCCCCTTGCCACAGAGAACACCTAGAGCTTCTCTTAATAAGAGTCCTTGTGTGCATATGTTGTGCTTGTACGCATCTGTAATATCTCTACTTCCCTCTCTTCATAATTGGAACCACTCTGTATGGCTTTTCCAGTGTGACTTGCCTTAATTAGTCCTACATAAATATAAACATCCCACTTATAACTTTTTCACACCTTATATCTTTTAGAAATTCTTTTGTCTCCCCAAAGCTCATCTAGAACATTGTTCCTATCTCCGCTTTCAGCCCTCTGTATCATTTCTGTATGAGCACAATTCCCCTCTGCCCTTCTGGGACAGAGTATGAAAACCTCAGCTGACCTGGGAGCAAGGACAACAGGCTGGATGAAACCCACACTCAGTCCTCATTCTGACCCTTCATTCCAGTGAGTTCACATTTCTATATCTGAGATCTATGCCATTTGTAGTTTGTATGAGAACAGACTTTTCTTGACAGATTCCTTATGTAAATAAGACTTCAAGGGGGCTCTCTTCATTTATTTTAGAAAACTAATTATGGGCAAGCACTTAGAGTCTCTGACACACACCTACAGATCATTGTGCTAATTAATACGACACTCACTAATATATTTATAAGGGCAAGAGTGAGTGATTAGTTTATATACCATAGCATATTCATTAAAATAGGAAGGCTTCTGCTAGGCTCATGCATGGGATTCTTTTAGGTCTAACTAAGCATTCAGACACACAAGATTAATACTAATCACACTTGGCATCCGATTGATGCCAGGCAGCATCAGGCATCTCTTTGGTGGGTCCCTGGGGGCTGTTCTTCCTTGCCTTCATCTCCAAGTGGCAGTTCAAGTGCAAGGTGGTGAGATACACATTAAGCAGGTGTGGGAGCCATCCTGGCTTAGGGCACAAGAACTCGGGTGAACACTCCATCAGTATAGGTGCTTGGGTCTCCACAGGGGACGTGCCCAGTAGAACAGTCATGCTGCTCCAGGATCCCCGAAGGCTGTGGACTCCTCATCAGGTGTTTCAGGTTCATACCAAAAACTCCCAGTCTGTATGCAGTTCACCCATCACAGGCCGGTTCTGCCACTAGCAACGGGGTCTACTGACAGAGTCAACATTCCCCCTTGAGATTCAAAGGATTAGGGCTAGAAAGTCAACCCAAGGTCACATTCCCACCTGCAGAAGATGAAAAGGTTGAGTTCACCCTTCACCTACAGCTTCTCTTGAAAAATCCTGTCATTTTTAAATGCCTCTGATTCGCAGTGAATTTCTTATTTTGAATCAGTGAGGTCTTTAGCAAGGTCTTTTATAATTCATATAATAATATATAACATGTATACATTATATACGGTCCCATTGCTTCATGGCAAATAGATGGGGAAACAGTGGAAACAGTGGCTGACTTTATTTTTTGGGGCTCCAAAATCACTGCAGATGGTGATTGCAGCTGTGAAATTAAAAGACACTTACTCCTTGAAAGGAAAGTTATGACCAACCTAGACAGCATATTAAAAAGCAGAGACATTACTTTGTCAACAAAGGTCCATCTAGTCAAGGCTATGGTTTTTCCAGTAGTCATGTATGGATGTGAGAGTTGGACTATAAAGAAAGCTGAGCACTGAAGAATTGATGCTTTTGAACTGTGGGGTTGGAGAAGACTTTTGAAGAGTCCCTTGGACTGCAAGGAGATCCAACCAGTCCATCCTAAAGGAGATCAGTCCTGAGTGTTCATTGGAAGGACTGATATTGAAGCTGAAACTCCAATACTTTGGCCACCTGATGCGAAGAGCTGACTCATTTGAAAAGACCCTGATGCTGGGAAAGATTGAGGGCAGGAGGAGAAGGGGATGACAGAGGATGAGATGGTTGGCTGGCATCACTGACTTAATGGACATGAGTTTGGGTAAACTCCAGGAGTTGGCAATGGACAGGGAGGCCTGGAGTGCTGTGGTTCATGAGGTTGCAAAGAGTCGGACATGACTGAGCGACTGGACTGAACTGAACTGATACATTATATATAACATTATTATAATTATTTGCCATAAAATATATGCTTATTAGTTTTTTTTGGTTAAATATTATCATTACTTTACATAAGAAAGTTATATTCACAGCTGAGACTTCCCATTCACCCTTGACCCATGTCCTCTGGTCTAGATGCCAGGCCCTCTTCCCTAGGGCTGGAACAAGAGTAGGCTCTTACTCTCATGGATACCTTTCCTTTCCCTCAAGCTGCTGAACCTTTCAGTCCTGTGATAACTCCAGTGAAAGTCATTTAGAATAAGTTTAGCTTTCCAGATATTAATAAGACTGTCTCTCTCTGTTTGCTCCAGAGGCTTTTAAACACACCACAATGAATTATCATTGCTACACTCCTATTGACATAGCAACTTAGAAGTTCCACAGTGAAAACTCAGCTAGACAAATGTGCTGATTGTATTATGACATCTTGTGGTGAAGCGTGCTGTGGGTTGGGGAGCAGGTATTTTGTTTGAGGTGCCTTGTGCAAGGAATAACTGAATTTATTGTAGGTGAAATTTGTTCTATGTAGAGTCATTCTGCTTCCCCAGCTCTGCCTCTGTCTCTTGTTATTTCTTTTTAAGAAGTTGAGAGTTTCCTCAGATCTCTCATAACAACTCCACCTGAGGTAGCTCCCAGTTTTAGAAGGAGCCTGGGGCAGCCCCAGGGCTTCCCAGGTGGCAACTAGTGGTAAAGAACGCACCTGCCACTGCAGGAGACGTGGGTTCAGTCCCTGGGCTGGGAAGATTCCCTGGAGGAGGACATGGCAACCCACTCCAGTATTCTTTCCTGGAGAAATCCCCATGGACAGAGGAGCCTGGTGAGCTATAGTCCATAGGCTTGCCCAGAATTGAACACAACTGAAGCGACTTAGCATGAGTGCATGGGACAGCCCCAGTGTTGCTCTGACTAGCTTGTGACTAGCAAGTCTCATAGGAGCTACTGCTTCCAGTGAAAGGAAGATATGTATGCTCACATCTCAGGGCAGGTGAGGCCCTGCCCATCCCCCCCGGGTTGGATGTTACCTGCAGCTTTGGTGGGCAGACCCTGTGCATACCTCTCACATGGAGTCTCTGTCTGGGGGCCTTTTGGGGCCGGTGGGCATGTCTTGCTTGAGTGCAGGGCAGCCCACGGCCCCAGGAGCAAGCTTCAATCAACAGGGTTGAGAGTTTGTGTATAAATTTGTCCTCAGTGAGGCCATTCTGATGTGTTCTCTTGGAGGGTTCTCGGAGGGGCCATGCCCCAGTTGCCCGTGGTGGTACAGACCCATCATAACACATTTTCTGTAAGCTTCCTTCCATCTCTGCCTCACCTCTCCGCTTCATCCTGTTTCCAGGGGCCACTTCCCAAGTATCCTACTTGTATTCCAGAACCTCCCTCAGGGTCTGATTTTGGGAGAAACAGAACTAAAACAGGAATAAAGGTAATCATTTATATAATCACATTAAGCTCTACACAGAGCTGTGTGGACACGTTTCTACTTAAAAGATTGGATGACTGTTATAATAATGCAAATTATAGCTGTCACATATTGTGTATTGTATAGCTTACTGTTTGCTGGCACTTTATGTGGTGTATTTTATTTAATCCTCAAACATTCCGCTTTACAGGCAAGGAAATTGGCTTTAAGAGAATGTACTGCCTCCAAACCCATTCAGACTAGTTAAGTACAGAATTGGGGTTCCTTCTAACCCAAAGTCCACGGTGCCATTGGGGGATGGGGTGAGTAGGGGCCGTGGGCCCTGGAGTCAAGGGACCTGGTTAGCGTTCTGACTTTACCACTTGTTGGCTGTGTGACCCTGGGCAAGTGGATTACCCTCTGTCAGCCTTGATGTTTTCATCTATATAATGAGATTCATATGGTTCCTGCTGCTGCTGCTAAGTCGCTTCAGTCGTGTCCGACTCTGTGTGACCCCAGAGATGGCAGCCCACCAGGCTCCCCCGTCCCTGGGATTCTCCAGGCAAGAACACTGGAGCGGCTTGCCATTTCCTTCTCCAATGCATGAAAGTGAAAATTGAAAGTGAAGTCGCTCAGGTTGTCTACTTGAAAGTTACAGTCGTGTCCGTCTCCTAGCGACCCCATGGACTGCAGCCCACCAGGCTCCTCCATCCATGGGATTTTCCAGGCAAGAGTACTGGAGCGGGGTGCCATTGCCTTCTCCTATGGTTCCTAGTTCATGGCATTGTTGAAAGAATTAATATATGTCAAGTGCTTAGAACAGTGCCTGACCCACAGCAGGGGCTAAATAAGTGTTCCTCATAGTCACTATTTAAAAAAAAAAAACCAGAATCCATGATAATAACCTTGGTTATTTGTAGGTTTCCTGCAGGGGAATAATCCATTAATAATACTGTGAGGCATAGAAAAGAGGATCTCATAGGACCCCTGCTGCTTTTAAGGCGCTTCAGTTCTAGTTTGAGACGACCAGCATATCGTTAAGGCCTAATCTTAATAATGTAAGGCAGCTCAAACACAGAAATAGATTTGGAAGTAGAGACAAAACTTAACTACTTTGTCACCCCTAGCCCCGGGCTCCAGGTGCTTCCGTGAGTGGCCGCATTGCCAGGGCTTTCCTCTGCTCCTTCCCTTCTTGCGGGCTGACTTAGAAAACTTCTGTTAGATCTTGGGCTTTCCATAAGCCAAGCTCTAGGCTGGAACCACAAAGTTCCTATCAGGCTTTAACTGGGGCACTGCTTTCCTTTCCTCCCATGTTGTGGGACATATAATGTGACTGATACAGTCTTATGAGTCTACCAGCCCACCGTCTGTACCCTAGTTTACAGGTGGGGTAGGTCCTGGTACTCAAAGTGCATGGATGCATGGGAAAAGCATCACTGTAAATTCAAGGAGGTAGAGAACTGACAATTACTGAATATGTATATGGAGGACCTGACACTCCGTGTGTGTGTGTGTGTGTGTGTGTGTGTGTGTGTGTGTATACTCACGCACTTAGTTGTTCAGTTGTGTTCAGCTCTTTGCTACCCCGTGGACTATAGCCCAACAGGCTCCTCTGTCCATGGCATTCTCCAGCAAGAACATTGGAGTGGGTAGCCATTCTCTTCTCCAAGGAATCTTCCTGACCCAGGGATTGAACCCAAGTCTCTTGAATTGCAGGCAGATTCTTTACTGTCTAAGCCACCAGGGAAGCCCGACACTCCACATGTGGAAGGGTAATTACTTCTCATTGTAAACGGGAGAGGTCGTCGTCTTTATCCCCATTTTACAGATTAGAAAACTGAGGTTCAGGGAGGCTGACCAGTGTCGTGCAGCTTTGTATGCAGCAGAGGCAGGATGGGAACCCAGCCTGACACCAGAGCTCTTGTTAGTGTGCCATGCTGGATGTGGTTTGCACCGAGAAGATGGTGTAGAAACCAAAGATTATGGGAATCATATGCACTAGGGAGCATGGGGCGTGCTTGCTGGCTTGGGACAGTCAGCACCTACAGATGGGGATGTTTGGTAATAAAGTGAGGGGGCCAGAGAGTTCAAGCGATGCTCTTGGCACTTCCCAAGAGCATCTTGATTTGTAACCTAGTGGCCAGGTTGAAAGCATCCAGGCAGTAGAGAAACTTCTGCTCCCCTGAGTCCCCCCAAATTAAAAGGACTCTACCATGCTTCTGAAATCCTTACCATTTTAGAGCCAGCTTGTCCATCAGTGACAGAAAAGTAGGAAGCCTCAAGGCTAAGCATACAGGCAGTAGAGCCAAACAGGCGTGTGTTCACATCCCAGTCAGGTGACCTCCTGGCCAGATTTCCCTGGAAAGATAACTCGTCTGAGCATTCATTTTCTCTTTTGCAAAATAGGGGCAGTTATAGTATTTAGAGTACAGAGTTACTGATGCAGATTCAGTGCTATGGGCATATTGTAGGGCACGCACTCGCAGAATATACCCACGCACTTCCCTGTGTGTATAGACTAGCATTGTAGTCAGCCTGGAGGCAAGGGAGGAGCCCTGTGCTCCTTTTGTCCTCCTTGCCATTTGTAATCCAGTTCTTCTCATCTCTGGTCTGCCCTTTACCCCTCTGAGAAGTTCATCGTGGCCTGTGATCCAAAAAGAGATTCTTCTACAGCAAGTGACAGAGCTGGAGGGAGACTCCAATCCTCAGTGAAGATGAGGTGTCCTGCTTGCTCAGCTTCTTCAGCAGAGGCTGGTGGTGATGAGGCGCTCTGCCAGGAGCCTGAGCGGTGTACCGAAGACTTTGTTATTAGGATTTCTATGTGTTTATGGGGGACACATGGTGATTGGCTAATTGCATTGTGTGGGAGAGACAAGTCCTTGACCTTGACCTGGAGAGGCTGGAGGTTCAGATTCTCCTAGAGGGGAGGGGTCTAGTTCCCTTCAAGAGCTCACAGAGGTGACTGAGTAAATGTCATGGCCCCAGGCACACACTCCCATATTAGCCACACTTTGTATAAGTGAAGTAGGATATTTATCAACTGCATTCTGATCACAGATTTTGGCTCAGTTATCTGGTATGTGGGTTTCCTCATGATGTAACTATTCTTGCAAGGGGTGGATGGCTTTGGTTCAGTGGAGAGGGACTCACTGATGAGCATTCTTCTACTCCTGTCTAGATTTTAAAGACTGACAGGGTTGGTTGTGTTTTCAAATACTTGGGAGGGAAAAGTCTCTTTAAAGGTCCCTTAAAATCTGTTTAAAAAATGTTTTTGAAATTATTTCAGGCTTGTAGAAAATTTGAAAGAATACAACAAAGAATTCCTTCCTAATTCTCTTCACCCAGATCCCAAACATTAATATTTTATCACATTTGCTTTCTCCCTTGATACACCCATTTATCCATCTGCCTGTCCGTCCATCCATCCATCCATCCATATTTCTTCCTGAACCATTTCAGAATAAGTGGCAGACAAATACCCCTTGGTCCTACCTTCCTCAGTATGTATTTCCTAAAATCAAGAGCATTCTCTTAAATAATTACTATATAATTCCCCAAATCAGAAAATTAACACTGATGAAGTACTTTCATCTAATCTCAGACTTTATCCAAATTTCAGTTGTCTTCATAATGCTCTTAATAGCAAAAGAAAAAATTCCAAATCAGGCATTGAATCCAGTTATCATGACCCCTTAGATTTCTTTAATTGAAACAGTTCCTGAGATATGCTTTATCTTGTAGACCGTCTCTCAGTTTAGGTTTATCTGATGTTTCCTTATGTTTGGGTTCAGGTTATACAGTTTAGCAAGAATATCACAGAAGCCATGTGGAATTCTCAGTGCATCACAGCAGGAAACACATGTTGGTTTGTCCTATTCCTGGTGATGCCAGTTATGGTCATCTGGTGAAAGTGGCATCTGAGGGAGTGCTCCATAATAAAATTATTTTGCCCATTAAAATAAATAAGCATCTTGTGGGGAGATACTTTGGAACTATGTAAGTCTTTTGTTCTTCAAAATCTCACCACTCATTTTAGCATCCATTATTGGTGATTCTTGCCTGAATCTGTTATCACGATGGTTTCCAAATGGTCCTTTTCTAATTCCATCATTTCTTTTACATTTGAAGGGAAAAGTTTTCCTTCTCCTTCTTGATTTATATCAGTGGGGTCTCATGGATTCTTAGCTTATTCATTAGGTTATAATCCTTTACATAATATCAGTATTTATCTTGCTACTCAAATTGTATCAGATTTGCCTAGTGGAAGCCCCATCAAACTGGCTCCTGCATCCTTCAGACACGTTCTCGTCTTTCTTTGAGCATTGCCTTATTTTCTGGCACGGAAAGTTGTGAAATCTCTATCTGAAGGCAGGTGGTTTTTATTTTTTCCCCAAGTATAAGATACTGTGTGTACAGAGCTGAGCACCTTGCCTCATGCAAAGTAAGTGTTAACTCTTACCATTCATGTCATCACTGTGTTGTTATGATATGCAAGCCCTTGATTCTCCTCCCTTCTGATCTTTTTCTAGCAGCAGCGGGCAGGCAGGCTCTGCCAGACAGAGATGTCTGTCACAAAGGCACAAAAGCTGTCTCTTCTGGTACCCAGACTCTTAACTCACTCCAATACAGTCTTCAGGGGGTATCCCCTTGCTGCTGCTGCTGCTAAGTTGCCTCAGTCGTGTCCGATCCTGTGCGACCCCATAGACGGCAGCCCACCAGGCTCCCCCGTCCCTGGGATTCTCAAGGCAAGAACACTGGAGTGGGTCCACTATTTTTTTTGAGAAATTAGCAAGTTTATAGAAAGATGTAATGACTCATAATGGACACTTAGGTTCTCATTACTCAGAATGAATGTGCCTTAACATTTTGTTCTATTTGCACTGCCCCCCAAATAACAACAATAGCAACAACAGAAACTGACAGATAAAGTTGAAGAGCCCTCTGAAAACTCGGCCTCATTCCTGCCACTTCTCAGAGGCAGCCACAAATGCATTCCAGAGCGTGTCTTTCCTGTGTGTGTGTGTATTATTTTTGTGTACTTAACATTTTTATGTGACTGGTACGTACATATGTGCATATCATTGTTTCTTGCTTTCCTTCAAGATGTTTTTGAGACCTTTCCATGCTGATATATACACAGCTTCATGTTATTCACATTTCAATGGCTGTATTGTATATTATATAAATATATAATATGTGTATACAAATATGTATACAAATATACCATAGTCACATATTTATTGATTCCCCTGTTGATGGACATCTAGGTTGCTAGTAAATCTTTACCATAGCAACTAGTGAGAGGGTAGACACATCCAATGTGGGTGACACACATGTACAGGTTCATGGAGGCAGAAAGCTGTGTTTTGAGCTGAATATAGAAGATTTTGGATTGCAGACTGGGGAGAAGTACAGTGTTCCTGTGGCTTTCCAGTTGGTTAATCTTCATGCTTCCCTCTAAGCCGTGGAGCATGGTTCTTGGTGGGGAGGAAACTCTCCTACTCTGGAATAAACTTATTGGAATGTACTGTGGAAATGTATCCATACACCTTATTAATTTTAAAAGTTCTTGGGATGGGATGAGAATGGGATGGAATTTGTTCAAATGCAACATGAATTCAACAAATTATTTACTGGGCCCCTTTCCTGATCCAGCCATGGTGATAAGCATGGTGGACAGAGAGACGAACACGGAGGCAAGTTTCCCTAGTCAGTGTCAAAGTGCTATAGAACGAGTAGAGTTTACTTTGTAAAAAAAAATTATTTTATTGAGATAGTTGATTTGCAATGTTGTGTTAATTTCTGCTGTGCCGCAAAGTGACTCAGTTACATATACATTCTTTTTTAAACTCTTTTCCATTATGGTTTATCACAGGATATTGAAACTGGTTCCCTGTGCTATGCGACAGGACCTCGTTGTTTATCCATCCTCTGTATAACAGTTTTCATCTGTTAACCCCAAACTCCCAATTCACCCCTCTCCTCCCTCCCTCCCCACTCGGCAACCGCATGTCTGTTCTCTGTGTCTGTGAATCTGTTTCTATTCACATGGATGAACTTTCATAGATAAGTTCATATTTTAGATTCCACACATAAGTGATATCATATGGTAGCTGTCTTTCTTTGGCTGACTTCCTTCACTTAGTATGATCATCTCTAGGTCCGTCTATGTTGTTGCAAATGGCATTCTTTCTTTTTTTATGGCCGAGTAATATTCCAGTACACACACACACACACACACACACACACACACACACCCCACATCTTCCACATCTTCCTTAACTGTTCATCTGTCTGTGGACATTTAGGTTGTCTCCATGTCTTGGCTATTATGGATAGTGCTGCTATGAAAATAGGAGTGCATATATCTTTTTGAATTATAGTTTTGTCTGGGTGTATGCCCAGGGCTGAGATGGCTGGATCATATGGCAACTCTATTTTTAGTTTTTTGAGGCACCTCCATTCTGTTTTCCATAGTGGCTGCACCAACTTGCATTCCCATCAAAAGGATGACTTTACATTTTTGAAGAAAGAAATATTTGTTCTCCACAGGCAGAAGGGAACAGTGCCAAGGAAAGCTCAAGTGAATAAGTGATACTAGGTTACCATTTAATGGCACCTTGTGGGGTGTGATTGACTTGGCTGGGCACAGAGAATGGGGAGAAATTTCAATACCCATTTTACTTGATTCGGCTATGGTCAAAGGACCAACGGTAGGGTTGGCATGTCTGCTATGTGTAAGACTGGCCATTCCCTTCCAGTTCCGGGGCAGGCATTTTTCATGGACCCTGCTAATGACTTCAGAATCCTTCTCAACATAACACCTTGGGAAAGTCACTATCAGTCAGTTGAAGCTGGAATGTTCGATTAATTAATGTTTGTGCATTTCCATCCTTCCCCAAAGCCCTTTGTTCTGTTGATTAGAACAAATGGTTCTTCTCTTGATGAGCATGTGACTTCAAATATGAAACAAAGACAGATAAGAAAAAGCTGGAGAAAGGGTGTCACCCTTAAGCTGTTAAAAGTGTTTCTTACCTACTGTTATACAGCAGTGGTTTTTGTGGTGCCATGATTATCTTATAGATGCACTCTCCCCAAATCATCCAGAAATGTCGTCCTGTGGGCCCATTGTTCATGTAAGTCCAGAGCTGCTTGGCCGCAAGTGGAATGAGACATTTTGCACGGCACTGGTATCGGAGCTGTGTGTCCACACAGTGAAATCAGGCCCCACCTGACACTCAGTACCCCTGTATGCCAGAGGGAAGGACTTGATGACTGAGTTTCATTCATTCATGCATCCTTTTGAATGTATAACAATAGTTATTGTTATTACCAGGATTAAAGGGAAAGCATTAGAATTAAACTCAGGATTGAGATGCCTAGGAATAAAAGTCCATCTTGCATACAGAAAACTGCAGGGTTTCCTGATTGACCTCATTTACTGAGTAGAATTTATGGGTCTTTTTTATCTTTCTTTGTGGTAATGATGTTGAGTTTTTGCTTCTCTTTGCTCTGCCTCCCTCTCTTTGCTCTGCCACTGGCAGGCGCCAGGCTTCTGGGAGGGAATGTCACTTGATTGCCAGATTAAATACCCCAGATCTATTCACTCGAGAGAATGGTATCATTTCTGGAAAAAACAAACAGGAGGCACTGTTCTCTATCTTGCTATCTGGCCTGTCTGATAGAATTTGAGACAAACCTTTTAT
Organism: Bos indicus x Bos taurus; assembly: GCF_003369695.1. Lineage (NCBI taxonomy): Eukaryota > Metazoa > Chordata > Mammalia > Artiodactyla > Bovidae > Bos > Bos indicus x Bos taurus. Next base: position 15,393,669 of record NC_040092.1, on the reverse strand, counting down.
TGTGATAAATGGGAAGACAGAAAAGTTCCTCCCTGGGCCAACTTCACCCCTCTGTTTGGCTCCCAGATGGCAACTTGAGTCATAGAGGGCAGCTGCCCAGCACTTTGATTTAAGATAATGGGGGCCGGGATGCAGGAGTGATATCAGCGTGGGGTGGAATGGTCACAATGAGGCAGGCTTATAAGTGAGGCCTTTGAGAGCCAAGGCAGAAGTCGGGAACAAGGCTGGGTACAGCTGAGACCCCAGAAATACATCCAGAAAACTGGAAGCCATGATGGAGAAGCTGTTGGAAGCCAAATGTGTGGCCTCAGCATGCAGGTGTGAAACAGCCATGAAACAGTCATGACTGTCCTTATGGAAGGTACTCTGTGTTCCCTCCTGTGGCCCCTGTGGTCAGGGGCCAGTCATGGGTCCATTGCAGAGTAAAATCAGGCCCCGTCTGACATTCTGTACTGCTGTATACCGGATAGAAGGATTTGATGTTTTATGGTTCATTCATTCATGTATCATATGTTTTTGCCTACCTGGTACCAAGTCCTACAGGGATTCCCTGATTAGCAAATGACCCTCACTTTCCAGGAGCTTACAACTGAGCAGAAAGAAATGGTCAGTTAGCAGACTAAAATAGTAGTGTGTGCTGAGCCTTGGGGGCTGTCTTGGAAGGGACAGTAGGATTTAAAGTATGGGTCCCGCCTTGGAACAGTCCATCCCCAACTGGTAGTGACCTTTTCTTCTCTTCTTTCCTTGTGTTTGTCCTGAAGCCATTCCCCAGGACATATTTTAGGGCTTCTTTGTTCATTGGATGGGCTAATATTTGAGCCTTCCCTCTTTTCTCTGTTTATCCCAGGAGAATAATGCTGCTGGGAAGTGTCCTGACCAAGTTGCCAAGAGCCTGAATCAGTTGTACCCTATTTAATGGTATTATTGGGCTCTCCAGCCCTGCATCAAACACTCACTCATTTACTGATTCTTTCATTCAGAAAAAATGTATTTTTCCAGCACTTAGGATGTCTAGGATCTGTGTGAGAAGCTGGGGAAGCAGAGTTGCAAAAAGAAAACAGTATTCCTTTCAAGGAACTCAGGATTTAGAGGATACAGACTCAAAACCTATATTATAACTCAGTGGGGAAGGATCTGGAGTAAGGGAAGTAAGGGTAGGACTGAAGGAGCCCAAGTGAGGATAACCCAGAACATTTGAGGAGGTCAGGGACAGCTTTGTGGAGGAACCGTTGTCTAAGGCAGCAGTGGGAAAGCTTTCTGTAGGGGTCAGGTAGTAAATACATCAACCTCTGCAGCCCAGTGGGCTCCCTGGCATCCACTCAACTCTGCAGTTGTAAGCGAAAGCAGCCATAGATGGTATGCAAATGAGTGGGTGTGGCTGTGTTCCAACAAAGCTTTATTTACGAAAACAAGTGAAAGTCGCTCAGTCTGACTCTTTGCGACCCCATGGACTGTACAGTTCATGGAACTCTCCAGGCCAGAATACTGGAGTGGGTAGCCTTTCCCTTCCCCAGGGGATCTTCCCAGCCCAGGGATCAAACCCATCTCCTGTATCGCAGGAGGACTCTTTACCAGTTGAGCCACAAGGGAAGCCCGACAGAACTGGAGTGGGTAGCCTATTCCTTCTCCATAGGATCTTCCTGATCCAGGAATCAAACTGGGGTCTCCTGTGTTGCAGGCAGATTCTTTACCAACTGAGCTATCAGGGAAGCCCTACAAAAACAAGTGGTGGGCCAGACTTGGCCTTCGGGCTGTAGTAGTGTGCCAGTTCCTGGCCCAAGGTGAGACCTGCAGAGTGAGTGGAAGTTGTCCAGGTGAGGAGAGAAGGGGAAAGGTGTGCAGGCGGAATGGCAGGTGCAAAGGCCTGGAAGGGAGGGCTGCCTGGGGAGCTGAAAATATTTGTGTGACCAGACTGTAGCATGTGTGTTTGTGTGTGCGTGTGTGTGGTGTGGTGTGTGTGGTGTGGTGTGTGTGGTGTGGTGAGAGGGAAGATTAAGGATAAGCTGTTGGGGAGTTTGGAGTGTCTCCCCGAGGTGATTGGTAGGGAGCCTCTGGAAGGACTCTCGGCGCTGAGGAGCAGGACCTGTCATGAGTCATTTTAGCTGAGAGGCATTTTGGCCTCGAGGCCTCGGTCCAATTGCTCCGAGCGCTTTTCTTCATGTTTTCCATTAATTAATTCTTTCAGGTATATGGTGTCCCTTCCAGGACACAGGAGAGTATGGCTCTGGTAACTTGGGAGGTCGTACCATCTGCTCCTGGCAGCTGATAGTAGAGAAGGGGGCCCCTGACCCCACTTCTAGAGCTGCCCATTTCATCTAGTGCCTCCTGGCTTGCAGTCCCCTTTGGGCCCTGTTGGGACTGTAATTTAGAATGAATGTGGCTGGGGCTCTCCCCCGGACAGCAGTGAGTTCTCCGCCCCCTGCTCTTGCTTTCCTCAGACTAGAGGTATTTGTCAATACTAACTCAAATTAACGGAGTAAGAATACAAATTTTAGTAACTCTTGAGGCGTCCAGCTGGGGCCCCGGATTTTGCGAACAGGCGAGGTTAACGTTCTAGAATGGTGCTTAATGATTGTTAGGAAGCTGTCAGCAAATCCTTCCTTCTAACCCTGGTTGTGTTTCGGGATCGTGACTCTGACATTAGAAAGAGATGGCCTTTAGGTGTCTGGCCACTGGATCAGGCACAGGTGTGTGGCTATCACTTCACCAGCCTGGATTTCAACCACCAAATAGGGGTGTGCTGTGTCTAGGGAGCCCCAGCTGTCAGGATGTCATCTCCTGGGACCCGAGGTTGGCACCGGCTTTGATGTCACTTTCCAAGATCCTGAGACTGAAAACATTTGTCTTCTGTGAAAATGAGGGGGAGTATCTAAGGAACGTGTTTGCACAGGGAAGGCACAGATTAATTTTCTTATACCCTTGTTTCATCAACAGTTTGTGTGTGTGGACCTGAGAAAGTTCCAGTTTTCAGAGAGCTTCCCCCGCCCCCCCCCCCCCCGCCCCCCAGAGAGCTTTTTGGACCACTACTGAGCCCTGCAGGGTAGTTAGGTGGGTTAGTCCTTGTTCTGACACATAGATATGTTATTGTCGTTCATTCACTAACTTGTGTCTGACTCTTTGTGACCCTGTGGACTGCAGCACACCAGACTCCTTTGTCCTCCACTGTCTCCCAGAGTTTGTTCAAATGTCCATGGAGTTGGTGATGCTATCTAGTCATCTCCTCCTCTGCTGCCTGCTTCACCCCTTGCCTTCAGTCTTCCCCAGCATCAGGGCCTTTCCTAGAGAGTTGGCTCTTCACATCAGGTGGGCAGAGTTTTGGAACTTCAGCTTCAGCAGCAGTCTTTCCAGTGAATATTCAGAGTTGATTTCCTTTAGGGTTGACTGGTTTGATCTCCTTGCTGTCCAAGGGACTCTTAAAAGTCTTCTCCAGCACCACAATTAGAAAGCATCAATTCTTTGGCACTCAGCCTTCTTTATGGTTCAACTCTCATGTCTGCACATGACTGCTAGAAAAACCGTAGCTTTGACTACACAGATCTTTGTCAGCAAAGTGATGTCTCTGCTTTTTAATACACTGTCTAGGTTTGTCATAGCTTCACTTCCAAGTCTTTTAATTTTATGGCTACAGTCAACATCTGCAGTAGATTTTAGAGAGACTCAAATAGGTAACATTGACTGTGGTTTCCCTCACACCAGATGGACCCTCCACTCCTTTCTGCCTCTGCCAGCATAATTTTGTATTAATACTGTAATGCAGTGAGTAACAAATAATAAATAATAATTTATTGCACCCTTACCATATTGTGAGCACTGTGCTAAGTGCTTTACATGTCGTATCAGCTTCTGCCACCCATGCAATAGGTAATTATTATCATCTCTCTTTAGTATTGAAAGAAACTGAGGTGAAAGGAGATTATATAGTTCACCTAGGATGACATCTTCTCCATCAGATATTGACAAACTACCACCTAAGAGCCAAATCTGGCCCTCCACTTATTTATGTAAATAAAGTTTTATTGGAATCCATCACATCCATTCACACTACAATGCCAGTGTTAAGTCATTGAGACCAGAGCCTGAAATATTTGCTCTCTGGCCCTTTCAGAGAATGCTTACAGACTCCTGTCTTTAGCTGAAGTCGTGATTGTAATGTTTCAGGCCCAGAAGCTGAATTCATGACCTTACACACACTAGGCCGCCTCTATAATTGCCATGCCTGCACCTGGCACTTTTCCTCCAGCAGGGTTTAAGTCTCTCTTCTTTTCTAGACCCTGGACTGTGAGTTTTTTGAGAGGAGGGATGCTGTCTCATTCATCTCTTTCACTTCTCTGCTTAACACAGCACTGACTGCAGAGTTAAAGGCTCAATAAGTGTTTGTTGAATGACTGGATGAATGGGTAGATGGATGATTCTCCCAGCACCCCCAGTATTGGAAGCCCCCACTTCCTACCCTCAGTCTAGTACTCTTCCCATTACAGAGTAAATGTGAGCAAAGATGCATAAGAAGGGCCCTTGTCCAGTTTGCTCCTGTACGTCAGGGAGAGAGGGGAGTGGTGATGTCCCTGGCAAAGACACCTCCCCCATGGTTTCCATCTCCCGCCTGCTGGCAGAGTAATGTGGAAGCAGCTGGCAGAAGCCAGAGTAAGCAATCTTTACTGTTCATTTGGACAAATCTCATGGAGTTGTCCTTGTCTGGAATTCAGATTCTGAATATTCCTGACACCCTATTCTATTCAAGCAGCGTGTGTCAGCCAACATGGTGAGCACAGTCCCGATTGTGAACTCGTGGGGAACCTTTGCTGGAACTTTTGCACTAGGCCTGAAGGAGAGGGGGGCTCTGTCACTCAGCCAGGAATCCCAGGAAGCGGCCAAAGCAGTGTCACCCTCCTCAAAGGGCAGCTGTGAGGCCAAGCCCAATGGCGAGCCCAGAAGCATTTCAGCCAATCCTAAGGCCACAGAAAATGAAGTCTCTAGCAGACAGCTTTTTTTAAAGCAGGGAATGTAATTCACATGGAATTTACAGTCTTTAGAGAGCTGCTAACCTTTCATAAGAGGAACCCCGTGTTTCCTGAGCACCAGTTCCCTGTCTGTGTGCATCTTAGCATCTTCCCATTTCTCAGGTTGGGAAATGATGGTGTAAAGAGCCCAGGGAGGAGGCAGTCCGGACCCTTGAACTCTGGGCTATCTGGAGCCAAAGTTAGGAATTTTGGCCTCTCCCTGTGTTTGCAGTGACTCCTGGTGTGGCTTGGCTGTAGGTGAGGCAGCAAGGAAGGCTTTGACCTCAGACGCTGCTTCCTACCTGAGCCCTTAGGTGTCTGCAGCTCCACGCAGGCCAAGTTCCCAGCACTGCCCGCTGCTGTCTGGGCGGTGATGGCAGCATGGTCGTTGGCCTCACTCAGAACGTTTCATGCTTTGATGCCAGCGAACCTCACAGGTTGCTCAGCAGGCACTGAGTTCTGAGTTTTTCTCCATTGTCCATTTATGTTTTCAAGAAAATTCCCGAAGTGTGGGGTGGCTAGGGGCTCTCTGGGAGCCAGAGGGGCCTCTCAGAAGTTAATGTTCTATTCCAGGTTATAATGGACAGCAGCTGGGATGTCTGCCTGGGCCAATTTGCTGTGAACAGCTCTGCAAACTTGGCCTCCAGGGGGGAATTTTCGAGTTTACTTACCCGTGGCGAGCACAGGTGTAACAGAGTGACAAAACTTGTTGGAGGTGGGGACACAGTGGCTGGCGTGTTTGCAGTTGGTCTTTTTCTGATGCAGCCACTTACTTTCTTCCTCTCTTTTCCTTCTCTGACCCTTATCATTGTGAGAACATCCCATGCTTCCCAGTTTTCTTTTCTTTTGAGCCTCTTTACTTCCAGTTTTAAAAACTTAGCATTAATTTACATACAATCAAAAATACAGGTTTAAAGTTCAGTGAGTTGTAATAAATGTATATCCTCATATGCTCACCACCCCAATCAAGGTACAGAATATTTCTCATCCACTCTGGAAAGTCCCCTTGTGCCCCATTCTCCAGTTGTTTTCCCCTACCTTGAAGGCAACCACCATTCTGATTTTTATTACTTTAAAAGAGGCTGAGATATCTTATAAAACTTCATTGCAAACAGAATCCTGCATTGAACATATACTCTTTCATGTCTGGCTTCTTTCACCCAGTGTGATGCTTTTGCGCTTAATCTATGTTGTAATGTGTATCAGTAGTTTATTCTTCTGTATCACTTTATTGCGTGTGTGCTCACTCAATTGCATCTGACTCTTTACAGCCCCATAGACTGTAGCCTGCCAGGCTTCTCTGTCCATGGGATTTTCCAAGCAACAATACTGGAGTGGGATGCCATTTCCTACTGCAGGGGATCTTCCCGACCCAGGGATCGAACCTGAGTCTCTCACCTCTCTTGCATTGGCAGGTGGGTTCTTTTACCACTAGCACCACCTGGGAAGCCCATCACTTTATTATTATCTGTTAATAATGCCTCATTGTGTGACAACACCACAGTGTATTTATCCCTTCTCCCTGTATTCTTTTTCCTAGGGCTATTATAACAAAGCAATACAAACCTGGAGGCTTAAAACACCAGGGGAAAAAAAAAAAACACCAGAAATGTATTAACTCACAGCTCTGGAGGCCAGAAGGCCAGGTCAGGGTGATTACCGAGCCTTACTTCCTCTGAAGGATCTAGAGAAGAATCTGTCCTTGCCTCTTCCAGCTCCTAGCAATCCTTAACATTTCTGGGCTGGTGGCTGCATCATTCCAATCTCTACCTCTGTCTACACAGGGCCTTCTTCTTCCCTCCTCTTCTTTTAAGGACAGCAGTCAGTAGATGTCAGGCCCCCTCTAATCCTATATGACCTTATCTTAACTTGATTATATCTGCAAATACCCTATTCCTCAGTAAGGTCATAATCATAGATCCTGTGGGGTTAGGGCTTCAGCGTATCCTCCCCCCCAATCCCCCCCCCCACCCCACCAAATTGGGTTCATTTATTTATTTATAGCTGCGCTGGGTCTTCATTGCTGTGCTTGGGCTTTCTCTAGTTGCGGTGAGCGAGGGCTACTCGGGTCTAGTACTCACAGGGCACAGGCTTCAGTAGTTGTGGTGCACGGGCTCTGCAGAATGTGGAACCTTAGTTCCCTGACCAGGGATCAAACCCACATCCCCTCCGTTGGCAGGCAAACTCTTAACCACTGGACCACCAGGGAAGCCCCTAACATGTCCTTTGGAGGGTACAATTCAGCCCCCTACACTCACATAGATTGACATTTGGGGTGTTTCCAGTTTGGGACTATTGAGAATAAATCTGCTATGAACATTCCGTACAAGTTGTGTGTTTTTTTTTCTTTTTGTCAATGTATATTTTCATTTCTCTTGGTTAAATACCTATGAGTAGAATTCCTAGGTTGTAGTGTATGTATAAGACTCTGCCAAACTGGTTGTACATTTTACAGCTCACCAGCAGTGTAGGGAAAGTCAGCAAGTCTGCATCAGTGGTTCTCGGTGGTGCGGGACAGCTCTGCCTCCCAGAGGAGATTTGGCAACATCTGGAGACATTTTGTGTTGTCACAGCCTGGGGGGAGGGTGCTGCTAGCATCTGGCTCCTGGGTGAAGACCAGGGGTGCTGATAGACATCCTGTAATGCATGGAGCAGCCCCCACCTTCACCCTCCCCTCCTCAGCAAAGAATTTTCACACCCAAAATATCACCAGTGCTGACGCTGAGAAAGTGTTCTATATCCTTGTCACCACTTAATATTGTCAGGCTTTTGATTTTGTCCTTTTAATAAGTATGAAGTGGTATCTTATTATGTTTTTATTTGCACTAATTAATTGATTTGTATTTCCCTCATCCCTGGAGGCACAGAAGGTAAAGAATCTGCCTGCAATGCAGGAGACCAGAGTTCAATCCCTGGGACGGGAAGATCCCCTGGAGAAGGGAATGGCAACCCACTCCAGCATTCTTGCCTGGAGAATCCCATGGAAAGAGGAGCCTAGTGGACTATGGGATAGCAAAGAGTCAGACACAACTGAGCAACTAACACTTTTTGGGGCTTAAAAGTGGCTCAGCGGAGAAGGCAATGGCAACCCACTCCAGTACTCTTGCCTGGAGAATCCCAGGGATGGCGGAACCTGGTGGGCTGCTGTCTATGGGGGTCGCACAGAGTCAGCCATGACTGAAGCGACTTAGCAGCAGCAGCAGCAGAAGCAAGTGGCTCAGTGGTAAAGAATCCACCTACCAATCCAGGAGACACAGGGGAGGTAAATTTGGTCCCTGGGTCGGGAAGATCCCCTGGAGTAGGAAATGGCAACCCACTCCAGTAATTTTGCGTGGAAAATTCCATGGACAGAGGAGGCTGGCGGGCTGCAGTCCATGGAGTCGCAAAGAGTCGGACACGACTGAGGACAACACACATGACTGGAGATGTTAAACCTGTCCTTGTCATTTAATCTCTCTTTATGTGAATTATCTGTTCAAGTCTTTTGCCTATTTTTTAATTGTTTATCTTCTTACTACTGTATTGTAGACCCTTTACCACGTTACGCTTTATGGCTACTGTCTCTCAATCTGTAACCTCCCTTATCACTTTCATACAATTAGTTGTCTTTCAAACAGCTGAAGTTTTCCATTTTAAAGGAGTCAGTGTATCATAGTTTTTGTTTAATGCTTAGTGCTTTCTATATCCTGAGAAATCTTTGCAAATCCCAAAGTCACTAAGATAGTCTCCTGTTTTCTTTTAGAAGTTTACAGTTTCAGCTTTTATAATCTAGATTTATTATCCATCTTACATTAATTTTTGCACATGGTGTGAGGTAAGGGTTAAGGTGTGAATATCCAGTTGTTCCAGCTATTTTGCTGTAAAGACCCCTATTCCCCATTGAATTACCTGGTAACTTTGTTGCAAATAAATGGGCCATGTATATGTGAGTCTATTTCAAGCCTCTTTTTCTGTTCTATGCTTATGCCAGTCTTACACTGTCTTGATTACTGTAGTCTCCTTGGCCCTGCTCTGCTCATCCATCTCTTCTGTTTTTTTCCCCTCCCTAAATTTCCCCTCTTTCACTGGGCTTGGGATAAAGGCAATTGGGAGGAAAAAAACTATTTATTTCTTCCATTTTCATGCCTCTTTGCCTGCCTCTCTCCCTTTTCATCTTCTCTCTCTCCTGTGTGTCTGTGTGAGTGAGAAAATTGACTTAGCCAGGAGTGAAAAGCAGTACCTGACTGCACCCAGCATCCTTGTTCTTGTTAACCAGTTTCCTTATTTTTTACACATCCCCTGAGTTCTCACTCACCCCAAGAATGTCCTGCTTAAGCAGATTGGCCACAACTTATTCTTCCCCTTGTCTTTTGATTCTGTTGACTTCTTGAAATCCTTGCCCTCCTCCACCAGTCTTCCTGGAATCAACAGAAAAAGGTCATGTTTCTCTCCTAATGAATGACTCATCAAGCCAGGACTGAAAACTCACAAACAGCCATCCCTATAAGGGATCAAAAATGTTTCTTGTCTCCGTTGATTCTGTTTATTCTTGGCATGTTCCTGTGCATCTGGGCTGATGCCACTGGTTATGCCCTGGCATTGCAGACCCCCTGCCTGTTTGACGTGGCTCATGGAGTATCCAGCAGCTCAGAAATGCACAGAGGGAGGAAGGGGGCAAGGCTATCTTTTGCTAATGATCCAGAGAGTCGATGCTTGTTGTGTAGCTACCAGCAGCAAAGCCACCTAAGTCCCATGACTCTGCAGGACTAAAGGGAAAGATTATAGTGCCCATCATATCTGGGAAAGTCTGGTGCTTTTATATGGAAATGATCTTTAGAACCTGCCCTGATTTCCTCAGTATCTGAGAGGCATTGCTGCTTATTTCCAGGTATACCACAGCGGTCCCCAACCTTCTTGGCATGAGGAACCAGTTTTATGGAAGACAATTTTTCTACAGACCAGGAACGGGCATTAGTTTTGGGATGATTCAAGAACATTGCATTTATTTTGCCACTTTATTTGTGTTATTGTTACATAAGCTCCACCTCAGATCATCAGGCATTAGATCCTGGAGGTTAGGGACCCCTGGTTTAAAAGATTTACAGTAAGTCCTGTCCCCCAAACATATTATGTTTTAAAGAGTAAAAAGTGAACGTTAGTTGCTCAGTCATGTCCGACTCTTTATGACCCCATGGACTGTAGCCCACCAGACTACTCTGTCCATGGACTTGTCCAGGCAAGAATCCCGGAGTGGGTAGCCATTCCCTTCTCCAGGGAGCTTCCCTACCCAGGGATTAAACTCGGGTCTCTCACACTGCAGGCAGATTCTTAACCATTTGAGCCACCAGGGAAACCCCATTTTAGTGTACATTGAAATAAACAGTAAGAGCAGGCTTTAAAGACAGCTTGAATCTGGAATACTTACCTGAAAAATTTAGGATTTCCATTATCTTTAAATGATTTTCTTTCTTAAATCATAGACTAATACTTCAATGTAAAAAACATACAATAAACATTTTGCACAACTTCCAAAAGACTCAGCTTAAAAGAACTTTTTATTATAAAATGGTTTAGGACTCCCTTTGAGAATTCCTTGGTGGTCCAATGGTTAAGACTTGGTGCTTTCACTGCTGTGGGCCTGGTCTGGGAGTTAAGATTCCATAAGCCAGGTGGTGAGGCCAAAATGAAAAAAAAAAAGGTAGAACATAAAAATGATTTAGGACTCCCAAGAAGTTGTAGTGCAGCTTCTCCTAGCTTCCCCCTGCATGGATGGTGTCTTACTAACCACAGTATGTTGTCAAAACCAGGACATTGACATTGGTACAAGACTGCTCACACAAGTGTGGATCTTATTTGGATTTCATCAGTTTTACATGAATGCTTTTTTTCAGCTTAAAAAAACCCCACAATTATCATATTGCCCAAAAGATGACTTAAAAAAATTAAAAATTTTGGAGCAAGAAAACCTGGGGGCAAATTTCAGCTTTGCCACTTATCTGTGGGATCATGGGTGATTCACTTAAACTTTCTGAGCCTCAGTTTCTTCCTCATAAAATGGGGTAACTGTAGGGTTATTGTGAGGCTTAAACAACTTTTATGAGCACATAGTGCTTGGACACTGTTATAATCGGTTTGTTGAAAAGTCTAAACTCATCAGAGTGTGAACATGAAGGAAGCAGTTTGTTTTTCCTGTAGTTGAGATAAACTGAATGTCTCCTTTCCCATCCTTAATGACAACTTGGGCAGGTTTGTTCACTTTTGGTTGGAAAAACTTAAAACCAGGCTTGGCTTCTGGGTAGTGCTCTGGTTTGGTCTTCTGCTGTGAGTGGTTTCCATTATAAATGGGGAGCATGGTTTTCTCTGACCTGTCTTCGTGTTCATACTGACAGCCTCTCCCGTCCTGAGAACCACCCTCCTCAGAGGATCCTGTGGGCCCCATCTGGGGCACCACCCTTGGCCCCTTCTCTGGTGGCCACCTAGACATGGACAGATGCCACTCACCCACTAACCTTCAGGCTCCTTCTCCTGGAGCCATGGAAGCACTGGGGTCCCTTCTCACACTGTCTGAGGGGGCAGACATCTGGGATGAAGTAGAAAGTTTTCCCATTTCCTCCCCAGGCTCACTACTTCTGTGTCATCCATGGAAACACCTTGACCTGTGCTGTCCAATATGGTAGTCACTAGCCACAGCTGGCAGTTATTTAAATTGAAGGTAATGAAAATGAAATAAGGGCTTCCCCAGTGGCTCAGTGGTAAAGAATCTGCCTACCAATGCAGGAGACCAGGGTTCAATCCCAGGGTTGGGAAGATCCCTTGGAGTAGGAAATGGCAACCCACTCCAGTATGTTTTGCTTAGAAAATCCCATGGACAGAGGAGCCTGGCGGGATACAGTCCATGGGGTCACAAAAGAGTCAGACTTTGAAACAAAATTAAACTTTCAGTTCCTCAGTTACACCAATCACATTTCAAGTACTCAGTAACCGTGTTTGGGCGGGGGCTGCCATATTGTGTAGCACAGGTATAGAACATTTCCATTAGCACAGAAAGTTCTTTTGGACATTGTTGGTCTAGACATCCTTCACCTTCATCTCTTCCAAGAACTGTCCCCCACCCTTCTCTGCTTGGATGGTGGCATTAGAGCATGGCTGTAGCATCAATATTTCAGCAGCTGTCTATTCAGGATATGAGATGCCTGTTTCCCTTTTCTTGCAGACACCCCAGGGAACCAGATTGCACACACTTTGTGAATTCTGTACCCTCACAAGGGCAAAGACCACCCCATACCCCTGTAGAGGAGGAGGTGGCAGTGATCACTGGGGTATGGGGCTGACTCTGTCCCCTCTTTGCTACCCTGGTGGGAAGGAGACTGGTCCCACCTTTAGCTTGTGGGCAGTTCTCTTTAGAAAGTGGAGTTATGTGTTTTATTTTTAACTTTGGGGCCTAAGCCATAATTCCAGGATAGTAGGAGAAATCCCCCTTGATATCCTATTACACTGTCATTATTAATAAAATCATTCTGACCATATATCCTTCTAGACATGCCTACAGGTATGGAAATATCTTGCCCCCCACTTCTTCTCTACACTCTTGTATAGCTGTTCATTTCTCACATGCATGTCCCCAAATTCCTACTTCAACTAGAATTTCCCTTTTTAGATAATATCACATCATGTTGATGCCCATGGTTCTCTAGTGATGCTTCTTTTAGTTGGAGATTTCCATTCTTTCCAGAGCTTTGATGTTATAGATAGCACGACTGCAAGCATCTTGGCGTATATAGCTCCTTGATTTGGATGATTTCTTTGGAGAAATTCTCCCAGAATTGGGACATGGGATTGAATTTATGAACCTCTTAACTCTGTCAGAGCTTAAGGTGGCCCCCCTCCCCACACCAATTGTGGATCTAGTGGCCGAATGGGGCTGTAAGGGTCTATCCTGACATGTCTGTGTGTCACCTGTACTGCACACACCTGTCTTTCCTTTCCAGTTCCATCTCATTCCATTCTCCCAGCCCTCCTACCCCAGAGATTTTGCCTATGCTGTCTGGATGCCTCTTATATGTGTTCCTTGCTGCTACTGCTGCTGCTGTTAAGTCGCTTCAGTCGTGTCCATCTCTGTGTGACCCCACAGACGGCAGCCCACCAGGCTCCCCCATCCCTGGGATTCTCCAGGCAAGAACACTGGAGTGGGTTGCCATTTCCTTCTCCATATGTGTTCCTTTCTCCCCCTTTAATTAATTTCTCTTTATCCTTTAGATTTCTGATCTAGGCTCCAATGTCATTCTCTTTGAGAATCTTTCCTCACTCCACAACCTTCAAATACATCAGACTGCCTTGTCAAGAATGGTGCCCATTCTTCTCCATCATAGCATTTGGCATGGTGTGTGCTTGGAAGTTCATTTGTGTAATAAGTGGACTGGTGTTTGAGTCCTTTATTAGGACACACAGTGGAGCTCAGCACCATGTGCCTGGTGAGTGCCTGGCATTGGGCGGTGTTGAATGAGTACCTGCATCTGAATGCCAAACAAGGAGACTGCCAGTCAGGATGTCTGGGCTTTTATCAGTCTTGTCTCTGCCTCATCTCACTTTGAATAACTCCTCTTTGGGAATGGAAACCAATCAAGGATTAAAAACAATCTGAAGTCTATGAATGGGCTTCGGGGGCTGTGAGCACCAGGACATTATGTGTACAAGTGTGGTGTGAACAGGTGTGTAGCTTTCATCAGATTCTCAGAAGTGGGGGAAACAAACCCTCCAAGTGATGATAACTGTCATCCTAGATGATCATCAGGGTCTTTGCAAAACTCAATAGCTAGCTCTCCTTCTCTCCTTCCCTGCCTGAGCTTTGAATCAGTTGAGAAATGTGAGTAAAGAAAGATGCAGATGGAGATCAAAATACTCCCAATCTGGAGTACTTTACTACTCTCAATCTGGAGGAGGGTGAGGAAGCACAGGGGACACACTGGCCCAGTTCTTCCTCCAAACTTCGAGTTACTGAACCTCCCTCTCTCTGCGGAAGGAGTGATGGTGGGTGAAGGGGGACCCTGTGTGGGATGTGGGTGGAGCTTCTTTCATGTGAAAAGATATACTAAAGGTTTGAGAAGCACCTGCCTCCCTTCTCCCTGCCTCCTCCCGCCAGTGGTCTCAGAAAGCTTGTACAAAACACACACACACACACACACAAAGCTTGTACAGTTCTGGTATCTTCTGAGTCCAAAGGGGTCTTAGAAGCCTCATCTTTTTTCACCTCCTGGTTTACTTGAGTTTTACCAAAACAGTTTACTATGCAGTTAATTCATGTGCATTTTGCAGAGCTTGTGAACTCCAGTATTTAATAGGGCCAGGCAGGAAATTCAGACAGACAGAAAAGGCCTGGTGTAAGATGACAAATGGCAACTCACATTCTGCTTCAGACTCAAGGAGCACAATAGGGCAGGGTGGGGAGTGGGGCCAGCCAGAGAGCCCATGCCCCCATCTGCACTCCCCATCTCCAGCTGACTGTTGCTGTGGAGAATGCAGGCTGTGCATTGCTTCAATTTATCAAGTGAAGCCAGAAGTATGGCATTTTTTTCATGTGAAATTTCTCTGTTAATAAAATGTTGCCAGCAACTCCAAACTTAAGCCTCGTATTGAGCCAGATAAAATTTGTCTGCTGTCCAAATGGTACTGTATAGGTCACCCCGTTGCTTACTAAATTTAAAGTCTTATGCCTTCATTTAACAAATGTTTTTCTTGAAGTCCACCAAACTAGAAAGCCTGCTGGGTCCACTGCAGGGTGGTTTGTTGAAAGATTGAAAGTCCTCTTGGGACTTCCCTGGCAGTCCAGTGGTTAGGACTCTGAGCTTTCGCTGCTGAGGCCCAGATTCAATCCTTAATGGGGAACTAAGATCCCACAAGCCTTGCAATGCAGCCGGAAAAAACCAAAATAATAATAAAGGTTGGAAGTCATCTTTGTCAGGGAGATGGTGACTCTATGACATCAACTGGACCTTGTCAGTGTCTCCATGTTCAAGTTATATATGGCAGAAGGGACACACGGAAAACCAGCTGAAAGGCCATACTTTGCCAGGTCTGCTGTTGGCATATGTCTTGAAGCCCATGCAGAAGAAGCTGAAAAATAGTCTTGGTGTTGGGTGATTGTTTTAACCCCTCCCAGGTCCTTGACAATTGTCACCTTATTAATCTTCATGTCATGGAGTCTGGCTTGGAGGGCAGAGCTGGACTTCCGAAGTCCACACATTTATTTCTGACTGGGCATGGCACATGTGACCCTCAGTTTCCCCATCTCCCCATGAGCCATCTACTCACTAACCTTGTGAGGTGGCCAGGAAGGTGACCAGCAGGCCAGGATTTCAGGGTAAAAGTGGAGGTTTCTTGGTGGCATTCCTGGTGGCAGAAGGTTTTTCTCAAGTAACACGACTAAAACCCTGAAGCCCACATTAATTTAAAACCCCAGTAATCCAATTCTGAATTATTCCAAGTGGAGTGACTTGTCTGAAGTTTATTTCTGAAGAGCAGTACCTTTCCTTCCATGGACAGTGAACAGTTGAGTTTCAGTAAAATGATCCCAGTGAAAGCGACCCTTTCATGAACTTCCATGCATTCTCAGTGACTTTAGAAGAGGCTGTTTGTGGTTAATTCATGATCTAGTTATAAAGGATTCTTAGTGGCACCTATGGACAATACTCTGTTAAACCCAGATGGAGTTGTTGCATTAATTGAAAGTTATAAAAGTAAAATTCTTTTAAATGCACTGTATTTGATCTCTTTTTGTTTTAGAAAGGTGTCTTTTGGTTGCAAGTGATTACATCTCAAGTTAAACTGACTTCTCCCACAAAATGCACTTGTTGGCTTTTGGGACTGCAAAGTTCAGAGGAATTCAGAACTCACTGGCTGCAGGTATAGTGGTGTCTAGGTGACTAAACAGGGTGGAAGAGACTGTCTGTCTTGACCCTTTCTCCATGATAGTTTCGTCTAGCTTTCTCATGGTGGCCTGCTTCCCTCAACTCCATGTCTCAAGTAGTTGCAGACTTATCATCCAGTGGCAAAGTCAACTCTTCTTTCTTGAAAGTTCCTCTAGATCAACTTCAGTCTTGTACCCTTCCTCAAAACCATCACTGTGTCCAGGGGGATGGAATAAACTGATCAAGACAGGCATACATACACCTGTCTGCCCTACACTGACTATGTGGGTGAAGACCAGGGAAAGAATGGGTCCTTAATAGAGTAATGATTATCCATTTGTGGGAACCAGAGGAAGTGGATGATAGGCAGACTAAACCTACAAGGTTTCTACATTTTAAAAATAATTGAAACCTCAGCCCTGGGTCAGCCTAATTAATATAGAGCTCTCTCAAGGGTACAGTTGTCAATGGGCAGTTGTACTACAAGAGGAAGCTGTCCGAATAATTAAGTTTCCCTTGACATCACTGTTACTTGAAAGAGCACCCTGAGTGGCGTGGGAATGTGCTAACACACTGACATTGACGAACTTGAGAAGTGTGACAGTGGACTTGTCTCGCCAAACTCTTCAGCTTCTGGAATTCTGTCCCCAGGGCAGGAGGGATGTGTCACTTGGGAGAAAGAACCAGTATTGATTCCAGAAGTCAGACCATGAAAATCAGAATTTGGAAAGGATGGAGCAACTTAGGTCATAGTCAGGAGCCAGGGAGGCAGGGAAAAAACGCCTTGGGGATTTAGAAACAGAGTCAGAAAATCTCATTACAGAAGAGCTTACATCTATATAGATTTTTTTCCAGGCACTTTCGTATCCATTATCTCATTTGAGCTACACCACAACCCATGTGTTTGGCAGGTCAGAAATATTCATTTGTTGCATAAAGAAACCAAGACCTGTTGAGGTTAATTGACTGAACCAACATCAGAGAGCTAATTAGTAGGAAGTCTGGGAATAGAATCGGGGAGGTCTAAACCAGTGCTACTTAATAGACATATAAAGCAGATCCCATATGTAATTTTTAAAACTTTAGTAGCCACATTAAAAAAAAGGTAAAAAAATTACCCAGTGAACAGATGAAATTGATTTAAATAATTTATTTCATTTTGCCCTGTAAATCTCAAATACCATTTCACCATAAAGAAAGCTGAGCGCAGAAGAATTGATGCTTTTGAACTGTGGTGTTGAAGAAGACTCTTGAGAGTCCCTTGGACTGCAAGGAGGTCCAACCAGTCCATTCTGAAGGAGATCAGTCCTGGGTGTTCATTGGAAGGACTGATGTTGAAGCTGAAACTCCAATACTTTGGCCACCTGATGCAAAGAACTGACTCATTGGAAAAGACCCTGATGCTGGGAAAGATTGAGGGCAAGAGGAAAAGGGGATGACAGAAGATGAGATGGCATCCTGAGGTTGGATGGCATCACTGACTCAATGGACATGGGTTTGGGTGAACTCCGGGAGTTGGTGATGGACACGGAGGCCTGGCGTGCTGCGGTTCATGGGGTCGCAAAGAGTCGGACACGACTGAGTGACTGAACCGAACTGAACTAATACAGTCAGTTTAAAAACTTGAGATATTTTACATTATTACTTTTTTCCATATGAAGTCTCCTAAATCTGGTGTGTGTCATATACTTATAGCTCATCTCAACTCAGACTCCCCATATTTTAGTTGCTCACTAGCCGCATGTGACCAGTGGTCACCATACTGGATGGCACAGTCTAAGCTGTACTTGCTATAATGGGTGGAGGTCATACTTTGGCATCAACTTTTCTGGGTTTATCAACTTACCAATTCAGTTCAATACCTATCTGTTGAGCATCTGTTATGTGCCAGATGCTGAGAATATAACGGCAAATGAGAAAGACTTGATCTCCACCTCTGTGGAATCGATGTGCTAATAAGGGAGGATGACACAAAGCTGATTTAAAATGAAATAAATAAAATCATTTAAAGTATACCCAGTGCTATGAGAGAAACACACACGGTGCTGAGATGGAGAATGACAGGGCTGTCAGGAAGGCCTGTCTGTATCAGAAGCTAAGATCAGAAGGATCACAGCAGTGGCCAGGCAAAGAGCTGGTTGTGTGGGGATGGTGGAAGGTGTTGTAGGGGGAAGAGAATAGAGGCCCTGAACAATATTCAAAGGTCCTGTGCAAGGAAAGCACTCACATGTTCCAGGAGCTTTCTGACAACCTGTGTGGCCAGAGCTACCTGGAGAAGGAGTTGGAGGAAACTCATTTGTCTTGATATCCAAAGGTTCTGACACACGATAGGTTGTCAATGAATGTTCATTGTATGGATAGATGGATGGACACATGGATAAATGAATGGATGGATGGATGGTTTGTTGGATGGTTGGATAAATTAATGAATAGATGGATAGCTGGATAAATAAATGAATGGATGGACAGCTGGATGGACAGAAGAGTGCATGCCGTATGTATTGTCTACAGCTGCTTTTCTGCCAAAAAGGCAGAGTTGAATAGTTGGAACAGAGATCCTACAGACTACAAAGCCTGAAATATTTACTATCTTGCTCTTTACGGAAAAAAAGTTTGACGATCCCTGAGTTATAAAATGGGGTCAACAATAATACTGACCTCTTTGAACAGTTGTTGTGATTAAATGAGAGGAGGCTGTCCCTTGCCTGCCTCAGTGACTAGGCTTAGTTTACCCTCAAGGAGGTGGATTTTCTCCTTTGCATCCCCTCCCTCATCCTTCTCTGAACTCGCTGTTCATCCTTCCGTGGACGGCTCACGTTCCAAGGCAGGTGAAATGGGAAATTGACTTCTCTGTCTGGATCAGAGTTTCCTCCTGAATGTGGTGTTTCATTTGCTTGAGGGGGTAAGGGTAGGATGGGGTGGTCTGTAGCTCATAGACCCTGCTGCCGTCACCCCGTGCTCCAAGGCATGTGGACTGTCTTAGGGGTTTCATTAACGTTAATTACAGCCTCGCTTCATTTCAAGGGAGCCCAGACTCTTCTTACTGCTCTCGGTAGAGAGAAACTTTGACTGCACCCCTTAATGAGAAAGTTGTGCTTCTCTCGCCACCGTGAAATTGTGAGCGTGAGCATGAATTTAGATGAGAATTTATGTATCCAGGGGCAACGCAGAGAGGCAAGAATTCCCCACATACCTGCTCACTACCAGATGAGTTTTGTCCCAGGCATTGGGCAAAAATATAGGAGCACCGGGCAGAATTTCTAGGTTCCCAGGGTGAAAGCCAGGGGGCTGTGGGAGCGATTGCCCATGGCCTCCACATAGTTCAGACCTTCTCAGCCTTGACACTGTGGACATTTGGGGCAAGGTAATTAAGGGGCTTTCCTGTACATTGGAGGGAGGTTAATAGCTTCCCTGGCCTCCAGTTAGGACCCCGCCTCCCCCCAAGTTGTGACAACCAAAGACATCTCCTGACATTACCTAATGTCCCCTGGCGGACAGCTCTGTCCCTGGTTGAGAAGCAGTGGTATAGAGGTAACCATTGGCTGTGGATACCTGTGTGAGTTAACAGACAGCTGTTCCCGATTTGGGGTTAGCGGTCAGACCAACTGGCTTCAAGTCCCTGCTAGCTGTGTGACCCTGAACACACGACTTAACCTTTTGGAGCATAACTCCTGCTTGAAAGGTCATTGTAGAGATGCTATGGGATGGTTTCAGTGAAGTGCTGGGCACCAGGGAGGGCCTCTGTGAGTGTGGATTCTTTCTTTCCCTGCTTCCTGCCCCCGACTGCTGCTGCCTCCTTGTCTTCCCTTCTCCCCAGTTCCTTGGAGTCTTTTCCCCTCTGAGCTGATCCGTAAGGGCAAATGGGTGCAGGCTTCATTCCAGGTTTTCCCCTATTCTTCTTTTGCCTTTCTTCAATGAGATCCAGCATAGGAGAGCACCTGTTGGGGTGAAGAAAAAGTTGCATTTGATTACTTAAAGTTCTCTTCAAAGAATGGCGCGGTTTTCTGATTTGCAGCTGCATGAGAGAGTTCCACCTGCGGCTCCAAATAGAATAATAGATCAGTGAGATTCGAACCTTAAATCCGATCATCCTCCTGGAACAGTGACAGGCATCCGGATGAATATTTAATGAGCCCAGCTTTGATAACGAAAAGCTGCTGCTTCCCCTGATCCTGCCCCCAAATCAGAAAAGAAAATTCCTCTTCTTCATTCCAGACTCTTAGATGAATGAGGAAAGGATAAAGTAAAATAGTGGGGAATAATTTGCCCTCCCCAGCCCCCAAACATCACAAGTAATATCATGCTGCCCAACTCATTTAATTCTGACTTCAGAGCAGTGAGTTGCTGGCATCCAGGGAGCCCGAGGAGTCGAGATTGAGTCAGCCTCCAGGAGTAATTTGTGTTTTTGCTGCATCCCCGGGGGAGCAGCCCCATTTCACCTCTCCCTCTAGAAGCCCTTTCGCTGGTATTTGCTCATCAGCGCTTACAGAAAACAGGAGGGAAGAGAGGGCAAGGATATGGTTGTGGAGGCTGGACCGGCTTTCCTTTGCTTATCCTGCTCTGTCCTCTCATCCCTTCCTCTCACTGTCCCTGACCATCCCTCCCCTTCCTCTATTTTAAATGATAAAGGTAAGCTGTGCTTCTGTAACAGACAGATGACACACAAGTACGTAGAGTAAAACAGTGATGAGTCCCCCTTCCCTCTAGCCCCAATTTTACTCCCCAGATGACTGCTTTTAATCCTTTGCTGTGCATGCTTTGGGGGAATAATAGCCAACATGCCAAAAAATCTGTATTAGGGTTCCTAGAGAAACAGAGCCAAGAGGCTATGTGTGTATAGCTCTATCTCTGGATTGTCTTTGTCTCTGTCATTTCTATTAATATCATCTCTATCAGTATCATTTATATCTATATCAATACCACCTACGTCTATATCGATATAGGTATCTATATCAATATCATATATATCTATTCAGTTCAGTTCAGTCGCTCAGTCGTGTCTGATTCTTTGCGACCCCATGAATTGCAGCATGCCAGGCCTCCCTGTCCATCACTAACTTCCGGAGTTCACCCAAACTCATGCATCAAGTCGGTGATGTCTATAGCACCTGTATTTATATCTATTCAGAATTTGAGGGATTGGCTCATGGGACTGTGGGGGCTGGAAAGTCAAAAATCTGCAAGGCAGACTAGCAATTCCAGAGTTGATGCTGCAGCCTTGAGTCCAGAGGCAGCGAGGTGACAGAATTCTTTCCCACATGCTAGGTGCTGTGTTAAGCCCTTTAATGGCATCGTATTTGCTCCTAGACATACCTGGAGTAACAGGCAAATTTGGCGTTGGAGTACATAATGAAGCAGGGCAAAGGCTAACAGAGTTTTGCCAAGAGAATGCACTGGTCCTAGCAAACACCCTCTTCCAACAACACACGAGAAGACTCTACACACAGATATCACCAGATGGTCAGTACTGAAATCAGATTGATTATATCTTTGCAGCCAAAGATGGAGAAGCTCTGTATAGTCAGCAAAAACAAGACCATGAGCTGACTGTGGTTCAGATCATGAACTCCTTATTGCCAAATTCAGACTTAAATAGAAGAAAGTAGGGAAAACCACTAGACAACTCGGGTATGACCTAAATCAAATCTGTTACTAGATTATACAGTGGAAGTGACAAATAGATTCAAGGGATTAGATCTGATAGACAGATGGACAGAGGTTTGTGACATTGTACAGAAGGTGGTGATCAAGACCATCCCCAAGATAAAGAAATGCAAAAAGGCAAAATGGTTGTTTGAGGAGGCCTTACAAATAGCTGAGAAAAAAAGAGAAGCTAAAGGCAAAGGAGAAAAGGAAAGATATACCCATTTGAATGCAGAGTTCCAAAGAACAGCAAGGAGAGAGAAGAAAGCCTTCCTCAGTGATCAGTGCAAAGAAGTAGAGGAAAACAATAGAATGGGAAAGACTAGAGACCTCTTCAAGAAAATTAGAGATACCAAGGGAACATTTCATGCAAAGATGGGCACAATAAAGGACAGAAATGGTATGGACTTAACAGAGGCAAAAGATAATAAGAAGAAGTGGCAAGAACACAGAGAAGAACTATACAAAAAAGATCTTCATGACCCAGATAACCATGATGGTGTGATCACTCACCTAGAGCCAGATATCCTGGAATGTGAAGTCAAGTGGGCCTTAGGAAGCATCACTATGAACAAAGCTAGTGGAGGTGATGGAATTCCAGTTGAGCTATTTCAAATCCTGAAAGATGATGCTGTGAAAGTGCTGCACTCAATATGCCAGCAAATCTGGAAAATTCAGCAGTGGCCACAGGACTGGAAAAGGTCAGTTTTCATTCCAATCCCAAAGAAAGGCAATGCCAAAGAATGTTCAAACTACTGCATAATTGCATTCATCTCACATGCTATCAAAGTAATGCTAAAAATTTTCCAAGCCAGGCTTCAACAGTACGTGAACTGTGAACTTCAGATGTTCAAACTGGATTTAGCAAAGCCAGAGGAACCAGAGATCAAATTGCCAACATCCGTTGGATCATCCAAAAAGCAAGAGAGTTCCAGAAAAACATCTATTTCTGGTTTATTGACTGCGCCAAAGCCTTTGACTGTGTGGATCACAAACTGTGGAAAATTCAAGAGATGGGAATACCAGATCACCTTACCTGCCTCCTAAGAAATCTGTATTCAGGTCATGAAGCAACATTTAGAACTGGACATGGAACAACAGACTGGCTCCAAATAGGAAAAGGAGTATGTCAAGGCTGTATATTTTCACTCTGTTTATTTAACTTATATGCAGAGTACATCATGTGAAATGCCAGGCTGGATGAAGCACAAGCTGGAATCAAGATTGCCAGGAGAAATATCAATAACCTCAGATATGCAGATGACACTACCCTTATGGCAGAAAGTGAAGAAGAACTAAAGAGCCTCTTGATGAAAGTGAAAGAGAAGAGTGAAAAAGTTAGCTTAAAAGGCAATATTCAGAAAACGAAGATCATGGCATCTGGTCCCATCACCTCATGGCACATAGATGGGGAACAATGGAAACAGTGAGAGACTTTTTTGAAGGGGGGCTCCAGAATCACTGCAGATGATGACTGCAGGTGACTGCATGAAATTAAAAGATGCTTGGTCCTTAGAAGAAAAGCTATGACCACCCTAGACAGCATATTAAAAAAGAGACATTACTTTGCCAACAAAGGTCCATCTAGTGAAAGTTATGGTTTTTCCAGTAGTCATGTATGGATGTGAGAGTTGGACTATAAAGAAAGCTGAGCACTGAAGAATGGATGCTTTTGAATTGTGGTGTTGGAGAAGACTCTTGAGAGTCCCTTGGACTGCAAGGAGGTCCATCCAGTCAATGGTAAAGGAAATAAGTCCTGAATATTCATTGGAAGGACTGATGCTGAAGCTGAAACTCCAATACTTTGGCCACCTGATGCAAAGAACTGACTCATTTGAAAAGACCCTGATGTTGGGAAAGATTGAAGGCAGGAGAAGGGGATGACAGAGGATGAGATGGTTGGATGGCATCACCAACTTGATGGACGTGAGTTTGAGCAAGCTCCAGGAGTTGGTGATGGACAGGGAAGCCTGGTGTGGTACAGTCCATGGGGTTGCAAAGAGTTGGGCATGACTGAGCAACTGAACTGTTTGCTCCTATAAATGACCTAGGAGTTAGGGGTGAAGCTCAGTACCCCATCTTACAGGTGGAAGGAGTGAAGCCCAGTCGTGAGAGTGTTCCTGTGACTGGGCAGGGAAGAAAGCCCCTCCAGCCAGGTTTCTGAGGTTCTCCACTGTGGATTCCCTGACTTGTTCCTAGTAGCCCCTGCTTTCTTGGAACTTAGAGGCAGCAATAGTCTTTAAACAGACAATTGCACAGAGAGTTATATACATGATAAAATTGTGTTAAGGAATAGGAAGGGAAATAATGGGCATGATGAAGGATGAAGCCAGGAGGATCTGACTTAGATGGGACAGATGGAAGAAGCATCTCTGATTAAGTGACACTCAAGACAATCTCTAAAGGAAATGTTAGACATTAAGTGTTAGTTGCTCAGTTTTGTCCGACTCTTTGTGACCCCATGAACTGTAGTCCACCAGGCTTGTCTGTCCATGGAATTCTCCAGGCCAGAATACTGGAGTGGGCTGCATGCCCTCCTCCAGGGGATCTTCCCAACTGAGGGATTGAACCCATGTCTTCTGCACTGGAGGTGGATTCTTTACTGTCTGAGCTACCAGGGAAGGCCAAGAATAATGGAGTGGTTAGCCTATCCCTTCTCCAGGAGATATTCCCAACCTAGAAATCAAACCGGCGTCTCCTGCATTGCAGCTGGATTTTTTTTTTTTTTTTTACCAGCTGAGCTACCAGAGAAAGCCCAGCATAATGGTACTTACCATTTATTCTGATGAAAGTGAAAGAGGAGAGTGAAAAAGTTAGCTTAAAGCTCAACATTCAGAAAACGAAGATCATGGCACCTGGTCCCATCACTTCATGGGAAATAGATGGGGAAACAGTGTCAGACTTTATTTTTCTGGGCTCCAAAATCACTGCAGATGGTGATTGCAGCCATGAAATTAAAAGACGCTTACTCCTTGGAAGGAAAGTTATGACCAACCTAGAGAGAGTATTCAAAAGCAGAGATTACTTTGCCAACAAAGGTCCGTCTAG
Source organism: Bos indicus x Bos taurus (assembly GCF_003369695.1). NCBI lineage: Eukaryota > Metazoa > Chordata > Mammalia > Artiodactyla > Bovidae > Bos > Bos indicus x Bos taurus. The sequence goes on along the minus strand of NC_040092.1, from coordinate 15,369,098 downwards.
TCAAGGCTATGGTTTCTCCAGTGGTCATGTATGGATGTGAGAGTTGGACTGTGAAGAAAGCTGAGTGCCAGAGAATTGGTGCTTTTGAACTGTGGTGTTGGAGAAGACTCTTGAGGGTTCCATGGACTGCAAGGAGATCCAACCAGTCCATTCTGAAGGAGATCAGTCCTGGGTGTTCTTTGGAAGGAATGATGCTAAAGCTGAAACTCCAGTACTTTGGCCACCTCATGCGAAGAGTTAACTCATTGGAAAAGACTCTGATGCTGGGAGGGATTGGGGGCAGGAAGAGAAGGGGACGACAGAGGATGAGATGGCTGGATGGCATCACGGACTCGATGGACGTGAGTTTGAGTGAACTCCGGGAGTTGGTGATGGACAGCGAGGCCTGGCGTGCTGCAATTGATGGGGTCGCAAAGAGTCAGACACAACTGAGCAACTGAACTGAACTGACTGAATATGTTTAGGCCCTGAGCAAAAAGCTTTTTTGTAGCTCCTTTAATTCTTACAACCCCAAATAAGATTATTCTTAGGATATAGATGAAGAAATGGAGACTCCCAAAGGTTAAGTGACATGTCCAAAGTCCCACTCCCACAGCCTGCAGGCACAGACCCAAATTTGAATCTAGAACTCCAAAGCTTTTAAATCCCACAATGCACTTGTTTCTGTCTACACTTTGTTACAGGATCAGGTTCCTCTGCCCCAGCATCCAAAGCCACCGGAGGTTCAGGGAGGTATGAGCATCCCCAGCTCCCCTGTAATCCACTCCAGGAACCAGCTTTCTGCCCAGCCCTAATATGGACATTTTTTCCATTGGCACTCAAATGTTCTATTATTTTCATTCCCCCCCAGTGCTCAGAAACTCTCTCATTTCCTTGTGGTTTCCCCCCCCCCCCCCCCCATTTCCTTGTTAAATAAAAGATGAGAAGCAGATAATGAAATCCAGATGCCCTCAAGGCCTGCGATGTCACCTGCCAATTTTTATGTTGGTCATTTTTTTTTTTTTTTTAATTCTTTGAACAAACAGCAGTGATGGTTTGATGGTTCGGAGCAAGAGGCCATATTCAAATGGCATCATTACCTGTCGGGCCTCGCTATATTTTATTCACTCATTTCTCTCCTTGGATTCAGGGCTCCAATTCAATATTCCAATTGCCTTGCAGACAATTGTTCAAATATGTCTCAAATGCCAAAGGTCCTGTCCAGATCCACCCCCTTGAGGGCTGAGAGCCATCTCACTCTGTGACCTTCTCTCTGAGGATAAGAACGGTGTGGAACTAGACTCTTTGTGATCAAGTGTATTTAGTACCTCTCTCTCCCATGGGCCGGTGGTTCTCAATCTGGATGGCTCTGCTACTCAGGGGACTTCAGGCAATGCCTGGGTCCGTTCTGGCACTGTTGGCATCTGACGGGTATAGCTCAGTGATGCTGCTTGATATCTTTTTTTTTTTTGCTTGATATCTTACAATGCATGAGACAGCTCCTCTCATCAGAGAATTTTTGTTGTTTAGTTCCTAAGTCATGTCTGACTCTTTTTTGCAACCCCCATGGACTGTAGCCCGCCAGGCTCCTCGGTCCATGGGATTTTTCTAGGCATGAATACTGGAGTGGGTTGCCATTCCCTTCTCGAGGGGATCTTCCCAACTCAGGGCTCGAACCTTCATCTCTTAAGTCTCCTGCATTGGAATACGGGTTCTTTACCACTAAGCCACCTGGGAAGCCCCAACAAAGAATTACCTGACCCCAAAAGTATCGAAGCTGAGTGATCCCGAATCAGACTGTGACTCCCAAGGGAAGCTGTTGTCTTCAGCACTGTTTCCCCAGGCTAGTTCTGGGCACTCAGCAGAGACTCAATAAATGTTGGTTGAACAAATAATCACATTTGGCCACTCTCAGCTGGAAGTTTGGGAAATGGCCCACCTACATCCCCCATCCCTCCATGGTCCACTCCAGCAACCCCCAACTCTGTGTAGTTTCTTCACCTGTTCCTTTCCTCATGCCCTTCCTTATCTTCATCTCCTGGCTAATTCCTGTTTACTCTTTAACACTCAGTTCAGGGAGGCCTTCTTTGACTCCCTCAGGCTATGCTGGTGTCTGTCTTCCGAGCCCCATCACACTCTCCTCTCACCCAATCACAGTGCTCATCACTATGTGAAGTCCACTAAGTTGTGAATAAGTCTGGCCCCTTCCCTCCCAAATGTCCCCTCTGTATTGTAACCTACCACCTACGTCCCCCCCACTTCCTGTTCCTGCTGACCACCATCCCCTGATCCCCTTTCAGGAAAAAAAATCATATAGAGATTAAGAACTGATGTTTCTGGATTTGCAAGCTGTATGAGTCTCCCAGGACTGCTGTAACCAATGACCACAAAGTTCATGGCTTAGATAACAGACATTTATTCTCTCACAAGTTTGGAGACCAGAGATCTGCAATCAAGATGACCTCAGTGTTGATTCCTTCTGGAGTTCATGCCTCTCTCCTAGCTTTTGGTGGAGATTGCTGGCAATCCTTAATGTTCCTTGGTTTATAAACTTATTACTCGAATCTTTACCTCGTCTTCATAAGATCTCCTCTGTGTGTCTGAGTCTCAAATCTCCCTCTCCTTTTTCTTAAAAGACACTAGGCATTGGATTTAGGGCCTGTCCTAAATCTATGATGATCTCATCTTGAGTTCCTTAATTACATCTGCAAAAATCTTATTTCCAAATAAAGTCACATTCCTGCTTTTTGAAGAACTTGGCCTGTACATCTACATTGGCAGTTGCTCCTCACTCCTTCCCACCCCAGCCCCTGACAACCACTAACCTATTTCTGTGTCTGTAGACCTACCTGTTCTGGGCCTTCCATGTAGATGGAATCACATACTAGGTGGCCTTTTGTGTCTGGCTTCTTTCACAGAGCGTGATGTTTTCAGGGCTCTAGCATGTGTCGATACCTCATTCCTTTTTGTGGTTGGATACTATTCCATTGTATGGATGGACCACATTTTGTTTATACCCTCTTCAGTTGAGGAACATGTGGGTTGTTTTGACTTTTTGGCAATTATGAATAACGCTGCTGTGAACATTTATGTAAAAGTTTTTGTACGGACATACATTTCCATTTCTATTTTAACCCTCCTATTTGTGATAGTATACATTTTATCTTTATAGCCATTTACAGCCACGTTGATCAGCTCACTTTTGGGGAAATATAATCATATTTGTTTATTTTTTTGGGAAACAAAATCATATTTGTTCATGTTTAACCTACATACCATAAAATACATCCATTTTAAATACAATGAATGCATTTTTAGTAAATTTACAGAATTGTGCAACCTTCACAATATCCTAGTTTTAGATTGCATGCATCAGACCAAAAATATTTCTTACATTTGCTTGCAGTTAATTCCTGCTCCTACCCCAGATCCGGGCAACTGTCCATCTGCTTTCTTCACATTATGTGTCTCCACATATGTGACTCAGCCATGTTAATATCTGTTTTGCAAGCAGAACGGTTACTACTTAGAGAAGACGCTCTGCTTTCTGAATGTCTATCCATGATGGAGAATGTGGATCGGGGACAGGTGACTTGGGCAGGTGATTTTGCCTCAGTTTCCCTAGATGTGAAATGGGATTGATTACTATAGGATTGGAAGTTGTAACCAGTGAATATATTCAAAATACTCAGCTTGATGGTCTTCGTGTGGGAGGTGCTCAGCAAATTTGGGGCATCCTGATTACCTCCTCACCTTCTCCTAACAGCTCTGTGAGGTGGGTGTCATCAGCCCCATTTTACAGATGGATATACTGAGACTCAGAGCAGTAGATGGAGGTACTGGGAATGAATTCCAAAATCAGTAGCTTTCAGAGTCTGGGCCCTCTTGCTTCACTGGCTTCTCAGATTTTGCAACAAGAAGAGTTCCCAAAGAGGAGGGGAAGCCCCCACCCCAACCTTGCCTGGCGGGTTCTGAGTGCTTTGTTATGGCCCCATCTCTCAGGAACCAGTTAGGGCCGAGAGTACTTAGCTGTAAATGTGGTTTCTGGGTAAGGATAGTAATAAGGCAGATGGGAACTGTCATATGCAGCTGCTCGCCACCAAGCTAAGGCCATCCTCGAGGCTGGGACTGTGGGATCTGAAGATATCAGGATGAGGACTGGGTTAGGCACCTCTGCTCAGTGTCCCCTAGAGCCCTGTCAGGGAACCTGCCATCATGCATGGAAGAGCTAGGAAAGGGTATCCCTGAGCCACATTGCCCTATGTCCCCAATTCCAGACTCCTAATGGCTTCTTGACAAACAGGGGGCCCTGTTGCATAATCCAGAGAGTGTGGGAGCAAACGGACAAAGCTGACGTTTCTTAATTCAGGTTGAGAAACTGCACATGTATGCATCTCCCACTCTGGGAACATCCTTTGCCTAACCCCATCTGGTCGTAGCTTTCTTGGGGAACCTTCCCTGGCCCCCTTCACTAGGCTGTGTGCCCCTGATCCTCTCTGAGAGGACCACCCTTCCATAGCACTTTCCGTGGTTTCAATGAATCCATGCTTTATGGAATGAGCTCTGAGTCCCTCGGAGGGGCTCTTGGCTAGTCTCGTCCACATCACACCCCCAGCATTTAGTCCAGCATCCCACACAGTCTAGGCCCTTTGTGGGGCAGGTGATGAATAAAAGGCCAGACATCAAGCTCTTGAGACCTTGCCCTACTCTTTAAATGTAGAGTTAGTAGCTTCTAATGGAAATCACCTCAGCTCTAGATCCTTTTCCATTGTGTCTTGAGTGTGGTATATTACAGAGGTCAGCACACTTCATTTGTAAAGAGACAGATAGGAGATACTTTAGGCTCCATGGGCCGTTCGGCCTCTGTTGCAACTAAGTGCATTTACCATGTGCAAGCAGTCAGAGATGATATGTCAGTGAGCGGACTTAGTTGAGTTGCAATAAAATTTATTTACAGAAACAGGTTGTGGGCCAGATTTGGCCAGAGGGCCACAGTTTGTTGACCTTGGGTGTGGAGGGCCATAGACAAAAGATTGGAAGATCTGGCATTGTGAAACCTGGGCCCAGAGGAGAAAGGTGGTCCAGATCATATCTTTGAATTTGGAAGGGGATTGTTTTCAGGGCGTGTGTGTGTGTGTGTGTGTGTGTGTGTGTGTGTGTGTGTTTTCGGCTTATCAGATCCTATGCAGTGATTTCCAATGGAGGGGTCAGAACAAGTGAAGTGGACCCAAGTTAAAAAAATCTTTGGTTGGAGATAAAGAATTCTTGACCCTATGGAAGCCTTGGCTTAGAGAGTGTTTGTCTCAGTCAAGGTTGTAAAGGATGTAAGGAGCAGAAGTCCCTCCTTTGTAAGAACATTCATACTTTTACACACACAGTGACATTGGTTGGAATGGTAAGGGTGCCCCAGGGAGGCTGAAGTTGGGAACCCAGGGGCTACTGCTCCCCTGCTCCTCTGTATAATCCCTGTTCCTTTATAGGTCAACCTTCCTAACTCTCTGCCCATTCTGAGTGGCAGCCTCAACCCCAAGTTCATGTGCCCTCATAGTGCAGCATCTGCAGCTAGCCAACCATATGTACTAGGTCTAATGCCAAAAATCCCAGGAGAGAGACTCTGATTGGCCCTTCCTAGGTCCAGAGCCCTCTCTCATCCAATCACCTGTTGCTGGGGAGGAGTGGGCAGGGACACATATTGCAGTACTGGCTGAAGTGGGTAGGAGTCTTCACAGCGGGAGATATGGGTATCTTGAAAGATGTCTGCTAAGAGTAGGTGCTAGGGTATTCTTCCTGGTGATTTTCAGGACCAGAAAGAGCATGAGCAGTGAGCGGATTGAACAGTGACCCATCCCCTTCCAAATCATGTCCATCCGGAACTACAGGATGTGACCTCATTAGGAAGAAGAGTCTTTGCAGATAAGAATCAAGTTAAGGTGAGGTCATTCTGGATTAGGGCGCACCCTAAATCCAGTGACTGGTGTCCTTATCAGTAGAGGAGTGGGACACTGGGAGACACAGAGTCCCACGGATGAGAAGGCCGTGGGAAGACAGAGACAGAAACTGGAGTGAGTGGTTACACACCAAGGAGTGCCAAGGCGTGCTGAGAGCCCTCAGAAGCTGGATGGAGGGTTCTTCCCGGGAGCCTTTAGAGGGAGCGTGGGCCTGCCAACACCCTGATTTTGAACTGCCGGCCTCCAGAAAATAGATTTCTGTTGTTTCAAGCCACCCAGTTTGTCGGAGTTGGGAACAGCAGCCCGAGGAAGTGAATACTCAGAATAGCTGTCTTGCTCAGATAGTAGCTGACATGGTAGTGATGTAGGGGCACCAAGGCTTTCCACACATTATCTCATGTGATCTTTACAACAGCCCCATGAGAGAGACGTCATTATCATTGCCATCCTTCAGATGTAAAGTGTGGGGCTGGGGTTTAGACCCAGGCAATCTGATACGGAGCCCATGTTCTTTGACACCCCTGCCTCTTGGCATTCCGGGGCCCATTTGGTGGTCTTCCTTCTCTTCCCAGCCGTCTGGGTCTCCAGGGTTGCCTTCGTTGCTCGTTATTGAAGCGACGCAGAAGTAAGCTCCAAGGTCAATGTCAGCTGGGTTCTTCCAGCTTCGCCAGTACCAATTTCCCCATCCATGCTGGAAACAGGCTTTTCCACTTGTCCACTTAGCTGGAGATGGTGGTGTGTGGGTTTACAGTCCTTGAAGGGAAAGACACATTTCCATCACTGGAAATGATGGATGTGAAAGATCTTTCAGGGGCACCTGCAGCTTAGGAACTGAGCTGGGTGATGAGCCCAAGTTCATCACCAAAGCATGAATAGGAACATCTTCACCTGTGAATACAGAATGTCCTTCTCAAATTCAGATAATCCTGAAGATTACAGGTCTTCTATTGGAACCTCACAGAAAGCAGTGCACGGATCAAATAATACCCCCAAGTGAGACTCAGCTTTTACCCAGAAATCGCCTGAATGCCTTCTATTTATGTTGATACATCCCAGTTGTGGGCATGTCCTCTTTTGCCCTCCCCCTCCTCCCCGACAGTTTCTTTGCAAAGTGAAGAGACTAGCTGATTCCACTGCTTCTTCCTTACACTGAGCAGAGAGGGGGTAATTTCAGTGCTCCCAATTCAGACCCTGGTGCGATTGGAGTGCCTGGCATTCAGATTGGGAGGACCGACACTCCAACAGGGCAGGTCTGGAAGAGGCTGCTATTTATTGGGTCTGCTTGCGTTAATTTCCTTTGGCCTCTAATCCTGCTCTCTGGGAAGATTGCTGGGTAGCTGTGAGTGTTTGATAAATTCAGCCTAGCCTAGGACACACGAGTGATTTTTCAGCAGGAGGTGGAATTGCCTTTTAAGAACTTCAGGGAGCAATTTCTTTGCCGTTATTGTTGTTGTTGTTGTTGTTGTTGCAGCCGAAGGGATCAGTGTCGTGAAGTGTAGACAGGCTTTCCCCCTTCCAGCTCCTAGACTTCATGACTGCAAAATGGACTTGGTGCTGTTCTCCCAGGACCCCTGCCCCAACACCAGAGCCAGGGTTGGGCGAGTAAGGAGCATATGGAGTGATGTTTACAGAGATGCTCACTCGGGGGCTGGGCCAGTGCCTGAACCTTTGGCCCCAGCTACCTCCCCCAGCTCCCCCTAGTTCCAGCCCTGCCTAACACGTTGTTGGCACTCCATGAGTATTTGTTGAATGAACAAATGAAATCCTGCTCCACAGCTTCAATGAGACTGTGCGTGCATGCTGAGTCACTTCAGTCATGTCCGACTCTGCAACCCCAGGGACTGTAGCTGTCCAGGCTCCTCTATCCGTGGGATTCTCCAGGCAAGAATACTGGAGTGGGTTGCCATGCCCTCCTCCAGGGAATCTTCCTGACCCAGGGGTCGAACCTGCATCTCCTGCACTGCAGGTGGATTCTTTACCTTTGAGTCACCTGGGAAGTCCCTGAAATGAGACTAAAAGAGGTTAAACAATTTGCCCAAGATTTGGCACACGGCAGCTCCTGAGTTTGTGACTGGAACCTAGGCTTGACCCCAGGGCCATCTTGCTCTCCCACCGTGGCCCCCTGCTCCATCCTGTTCAGTTCAGTTCAGTCGCTCAGTCGTGTTCGACTCTTTGCGCCTCATGAACTGCAGCACGCCAGGCCTCCCTGTCCATCACCAACTCCCAGAGTTTACCCAAACTCATGTCCATTGAGTCGGTGATGCCATCCAACAATCTCATCCTCTGTCGTCCCCTTCTCCTGCCCTCAATCTTTCCCAGCATGAGTCTTTTCCAATAAGTCAGCTCTTCGCATCAGGTGGCCAAAGTATTGGAGTTTCAGCTTCAACGTCAGACCGTCCAATGAACACCCAGGACTGATCTCTTTTAGGATGGACTGGTTGGACCTCCTTGCAGTCCAAGGGACTCTCAAGAGTCTTCTCCAACACCGCAGTTCAAAAGCCTGGCTTTCGTCAATTCCCCATTGTTTCTGGGTTGGGTTTTTGGAGGAGGTTGATGAGTTTGAATTTAGAGAGAATGAGAAGGAACGGAGTCCGTTGCTGGAAAACTGTCTTTCCTCACTTTTTCTCCTCCTCATCCCCCCCAGGGGAAGCTGGCTGGTTTTCCCTTCATCCAGTCAATTGTCCAGCTGTGAATAGAGAAAAATGGCCCCGAACATGTAATAACGTAGCTCTGGGAGATCTCACGCCAAGCTAAACATCCCATTAGCCGGAGAGGAGCTTTAAGAAGGCCATGGTGTGCCGGTCACCAGCTCCAGCAGCTTCACTGAATTTTTCTCCTTTTGCAAATGATCAGAGTCTTGGCCTTGGTCTCTGGGAATATTCCAGTTTGGTGGAGGCATGGATAGAAATGATGCTTAATGAGGAAATTAGTTCTGCCCACACTAGGGAGTCTGGAAGACAAGATGTCCTGATTTGACACCATCTAAAGGCTCTGAAAGTTGTTCCTGAAAACTTTTATGTGGCTTTGGGAAAACAAGTCAGGCTAAATTGACTGCTCACCTCAGAGACCTTTCTTCCCCCCTCCCTTTTTAATTTGACGGATCTATGTGAAGTCTGGCTATAGGACCTGTTTCTGAGGTTCTCTGAATTACTCCTCCCTTCAATATTCAATCAAGTCTTCAGGGATCTATTATATATCAGGCACTGTGTGCACAGCTCTAGGGACAGGAGTAGAAGACCAATGTGATGCTCACCCTGATGGAGCACTTTTGATGAGGAAGATGATTGAATTCCATACCTTGGCAATGGTAACAGACATGACTACCAAGGAGAGGGGCATGGTAATGGGAAGAATTCTAACAGGGAGCTCATGCTTGGCCAGTGACGTCAGGAAAACCTCCTTTAGAGCAGTTATGACTGAATTACTCTCTGAAGGTGCAGGAGAAGTTAAATGGGGGCAGACAGAGGCAACATCAGTGCAAAGGCCCTGGGGTGGGCAGGAAAGCATGTTGCTTTTGAATGGCTGAAGAAGGGCAGTGCAGGAGGAAGAGATCAGGGGCAAGTGTGAGGGGTGAATCCCATGGAGACTTTGGAGGCTGTGTAAATTTCCTGAAAAATGAAAGTGTTAGTCGCTCAGTGCTGTCCGACTCCTTGTGACCCCATGGACCATGGCCCACCAGGGTCCTCTGTCCTTGGGATTCTCCAGCCAAGAATACTGGAGGGGGTTGCCATTCCTTCCTCCAGGGGATCTTTCCCACCCAAGGATGAAACCTGGGTCTCCTGCATTGCAGGCAGACTCTACCGATCTAAGCCACCAGGGAAGCCCAAATTTCCTGGGGCTGCTGTAACAATTTATGCTAACAATAAGAATTAATTCTCTCACAGTTCTGGAGGCCAGGAGTCAGAGCAGGGGTGTAGCGGATCCCCCGCCCCCTCCATAGGCTCCAGGGGAGGACCCTTCCTGGCCTCTTCCGGCTGCTGGCGGCTTCAGGCTTTCCTCTGCATCACTCCAGTCTCTGCCTCCATCTTCACACAGCCTTCTACTCTGTCTCCTCTTCAATCTGAAATCTCCCTCTCTGTTTCTCTTATAAGAACACTTGTTGTTGGATTTGGAGCCCCACTGGATAATCTAGGATTATTTCATCTCAAGATCCATAACTAATTGCATCTACAGGGACCTTCTTTTCTTTTAACAAACAGGTTTTTATTCTGAGGTTGGGGAACAAAATACATATGCTTATCTCTTTATCATGAATGCATAGGTGAGGTTTTTATACAAATGAGGAAAAGTGGCATGATCCCCACCCTGTCTGTGCCCCACATCTGAGCTTTGGGTCCCAAATGTACTTGTACAAATAGTACAAGTACAAATGTACAAAAGTGCAAATGTACTTCCCCCGAAATAAGGCAACATTCACAAATCCCAGGGGATGTATTTTTTTTTTTCTAATTTTATTTTATTTTTAAACTTTACATAATTGTATTAGTTTTGCCAAATATCAAAATGAATCCGCCACAGGTATACATGTGTTCCCCATCCCGAACCCTCCTCCCTCCTCCCTCCCCATACCATCCCTCTGGGCCGTCCCAGTGCACCAGCCCCAAGCATCCAGCATCGTGCATCGAACCTGGACTGGCAACTTGTTTCCTACATGATATTTTACATGTTTCATTGCCATTCTCCCAAATCTTCCCACCCTCTCCCTCTCCCACAGAGTCCATAAGACTGTTCTATACATCAGTGTCTCTTTTGCTGTCTCGTACACCGGGTTATTGTTATCATCTTTCTAAATTCCATATATATGCATTAGTATACTGTATTTATGTTTTTCCTTCTGGCTTACTTCACTCTGTATAATAGGCTCCAGTTTCACTCACCTCATTAGAACTGATTCAAATGTATTCTTTTTAATGGCTGAGTAATACTCCATTGTGTATATGTACTACAGCTTTCTTATCCATTCATCTGCTGATGGACATCTAGGTTGCTTCCATGTCTTGGCTATTATAAACAGTGCTGCGATGAACATTGGGGTACACATGTGTCTTTCCCTTCTGGTTCCCTCAGTGTGTATGCCCAGCAGTGGGGTTGCTGGATCATAAGGCAGTTCTATTTCCAGTTTTTGAAGGAATCTCCACACTGTTCTCCATAGTGGCTGTACTAGTTTGCATTCCCACCAACAGTGTAAGAGGGTTCCCTTTTCTGCTGGGAAATCTGGTCAACCACTTGTAAAAGAATGAAACTGGACCACTTTCTAACACCATACACAAAAATAAACTCAAAATGGATTAAAGATCTAAACGTAAGACCAGAAACTATAAAACTCCTAGAGGAGAACATAGGCAAAACACTCTCCGACATACATCACAGCAGGATCCTCTATGACCCACCTCCCAGAATATTGGAAATAAAAGCAAAAATAAACAAATGGGACCTAATTAACCTTAAAAGCTTCTGCACATCAAAGGAAACTATTAGCAAGGTGAAAAGACAGCCTTCAGAATGGGAGAAAGTAATAGCAAATGAAGCAACCGACAAACAACTAATCTCAAAAATATACAAGCAACTCCTACAGCTCAACTCCAGAAAAATAAACGACCCAATCAAAAAATGGGCCAAAGAACTAAATAGACATTTCTCCAAAGAAGACATACAGATGGCTAACAAACACATGAAAAGATGCTTAACATCACTCATTATCAGAGAAATGCAAATCAAAACCACTATGAGGTACCATTTCACACCAGTCAGAATGGCTGCGACCCAGGGGATGTATGTTTTAGGGCAGAGGAGGAGGGGGGAACCATTCAACTCACTACAGAGGTGATGATAAAGAATTTGATATTTATTTTATGACTTTGGGAAGCCACTAAAGAGTTCTAAGCAAAGGCATGGCATGTCCAAATTTAAACTTTTAAAAAGTTTTCTCTTCTTTAATGCAATGAGAGGACTGGAAGGCATCGGATGCAGCCAAGACTTTTTTTCCTCCAGGAGAGAGATGCTGGGGCTTATCCTGGAGCAGTGGAGGGAATGATGTTGAAGAAGTGAATGGAAATAAACCAGAAGTTCCTTCTTATCACCTAGGATCATTTATTCAGCGTTGCCCTGCATGGTGGCCTGGTTGTTGAGAATTGTTAAGAGGACGTTTCAGCAGTTTCAGTGAGCCATTCTTCCTCATCTGAGAGATGCCAACATTTGCTCTCACACAGACAATTCCCCTCATTACATGGCTTTTTTGTGAATAAATGTTTTCTTCTGGGCAGTTAATAGCATCCTCACCTAGTTAAGTACACACAGTGGCAGGAAGCCAATTAAAGCCTGGGAAGGCTTTATATATCTCCATATAGCTCCAAGGCATCGGTGCAGCATCATTATTTTCCAGTGACTTAAAAAAAAAAAAAAATAACAACTGGGCCAGTCCTGTGCAGCAGAAATAAATAAGAAAAGGCAATTTCGTGGTTACTGTTGGTTGCATTTCATTTGCATTTCTTGAAGGATCTTGCTCTGCCATGATGCTAGTTCAAATCATGGCTGGGGCTGGGGAGACAGAGTGGTACGTGGTGAGCTTAGGAGGTGAGTGGAGGGAGCAAGGAAGGTGGTTCTGCCCGGGGGCTCTGAGATCTGGGGTCCTGCCATCAAATCCTCCCTCCACCTCCCCATAGCTGTGTGTCCTTGGGTGAGTCACTTAGCAACCCTGTTTCCATCTGTAAAAGGGGATAATCCTAATGCCAACTTGATTGGGCTGTTGTGAGAATTAAATGAGATACTGCACTGACAATAGTTCGCCAAAGGGTAGTGCTGATCATCATAGACGTTTTACGTAAACGCTACCAGATGGATTTGTTCACAGGCGTGTGTTGAGTGCCTAGCACGTGCCAGGCACTATCTTAGGTGCCAGGCTACAAGCAGAACAGAATCTTGAAGGCCCTGTGCTCAAGTGGCCTGGTGGGGGAGATAGACCTAGGTACATAAACCAGGAAGTATGCACGGTGTTAGGTGATGATTACTGCCACAAAGAAGCTGAGAGCCAAGGTAAGGGAACAGAGTGTGTGGGAGAGGAGGCTGCCATTTTATTTATTTATTTATTTTCTAGATTAATTTTTTTGGAGTTCAGTTGCTTTACTAAGTTGTGTTAGTTTCTGCTGCAGAGCAAAGTGAATCAGCTATACGTATAAAAGGACCCTGATGCTGGGAAATATTGAAGGCAGGAGGAGAAGGGGACGACAGAGGACGAGATGGTTGGATGGCATCACCGACTCAATGGACGTGAATTTGAGCAAGCTCTGGGAGATAGTGACAGACAGGGAAACGTGATGTGCTGCAGTCCATGGGGCTGCAAAGAGTCAGCTCAGGACATGACTGAGTGACCGAACAACACCAACAAATACATATATCCCCTCTTTTTTGAATTTCTTTCCCACTCAGGTCACCACAGAGCACCGAGTAGAGTTCTGAGCTGTACAGCAGCTTCTCATTAGTCATCTATTTTATGCATGGTATCAATAGTGCATATGTGTCAATCCGCATCTTCCAGTAAAGGGGATGGCTACCATTTAGATAAGGTGGGTGAGGTGGCTTTACTAATGAGGGCACGATGGAACACAGAGCTGAATGAAATGATAAAACAAGCTGTATGGACTTCCGCAGAAAGAGTATTTCAGTTTAAGACAACAGTGTGTGCAAAGGCACTGAGGCAGCCAGTAAGACTCCATGGCCCCAGTCAGGAGACAGGCAGAAGATCAATAAATGAGAGGTAATAAAACATCAGGTGGTGCTAGGTAGAAAATGAGGTGGGTGAGGGGACAGAATGCAGCATGGGAGCCTGCTGGAAGTCTTTTGAGGGGGAGCAGTCAGGGAAGGTCTGTTTGAGGATCTTGATATCAGAGTGGTGTATGATGTGCTGGGGAGCTCGTCTTTGGGAGCGGCTCTGCAGCATCCTTTTTGATCCTCCATGTTGAAGGTGCTTATGGTCTTAGATAGAGGGAAGTGATGGGGCTGCTCTTAGCTGTGGGCTACTGCCCCAAAGGTCCCAGCGGGTACTACTCTGAAGTGGGCGTGGAGCTCTCAATCCAGGTGTGCCTGACCCCTCACAGCGGAGCCACGAGCAAAGCTAAGAAGGGATAACAGATAGTGGGGATTAAAACACATTCTCTGGGAGTACACACAAGAAGCCCTTAACAAGTGAGGACCTTTCAGGAGCTTGACTGAGAATGAGAGAAACAAACAGAGAAAGTGTATTCATTTCGTAATAGCCAAGCACTGTAAACAGGATGGCGTACATGACAGGAGTTTACTGTCTCACAGATCTGCAGGCTTGAGGTCCAAAACCAAGTGTTGGCAAGGTTGGTTCTTTCTGGAGGAAGAGCCTGTTCTAGCCTCTCCTCTGGCCTCTGCGGTTTCCCGGCAGACTTTGGTCTGTAGGAGCATCACTCTGACCTCCACCTTCATCTTCACATGGTGTTCTCCATGTCTCCTCACTTGGATGTGCCCAACTTTCCCCCTTTAGTAAGGACAAGTCATGTTGGATCAGGATCCCACCCTACTCCAGGGTGCATACATGCATGCTAAGTTGCTTCAGTCATGTCACCACCCTGATAGCAATTCTGTGTGACCCCATAGACTGTAGCTTGCCAGGTTCCTCTGTCCATGGGATTCTCCAGGCAAGAATACTGGAGTGGATTGCCATGCCCTTCTCCAGACTCAAGTATGGCCTGGTCTAGATTTAACTGATTACATTTACAACAATCCTAGTTCCCAGGAAAGTCACAGTCTGAGTTACTGGAGGTTAGAAAATCGACATAGTTTGGGGGCAGAGCCCACTTCAACTCAGAGAGATCTGACTTATAACAAACGGATCTGAAACGTTTTTATTGAAGTCTAACGTATATATAGAACAATGCATGTTAGTATGTGTATAGCTCTTGGATTGGAGAAGGCAATGGCACCCCACTCCAGTACTCTTGCCTGGAAAATCCCATGGACGGAGGAGTCTGGTGGCCTGCGGTCCATGGGGTCGCTACAAGTCGGACACGACTGAGAGACTTCACTTTCACTTTTCACTTTCATGCATTGGAGGAGGAAATGGCAACCTACTCCAGAATCCTTGCCTGGAGAATCCCAGGGACGGGGGAGCCTGGTGGGCTGCCGTCTATGGGGTCGAACAGAGTCGGACACAAATGAAGCGATTCAGCAGCAGCAGCAGCGGTGGTGGCTCTTGGATTTTCATCAAATAAGCTCACCTGTGTGACCAGCTCCCAGACCAAGAATCTGAACATTACTAGCTCTCCAGAAGTCTTCCAGAGGGGCATTTCATTTTTCATTATGTACCTTTTGATGCTGACTTTGACGTTTTAAATAGTGTGGGTTTGCTTTACAATAAAATCAAGTTGAACTTAGAAATAAAGAACTCAAGCCTGTGGGCCTCCGAGGAACAGGAGCGCACATGGGTCCCTCCATCATGGCGGAAGGGGAGCAGCTTAGCGCGTTGTCCGTGCTCAGGCTTTTCAGTGGAGCTTCCCAACCAGTGTCCTCTAAAATGGCTTAAAGGTGCATCAAAGCATTGACCAAGCTGGTCATCAGCTCTGGGAGCTGGCCACACAGTCTCTTGGGTGCCTGGGGCAGCTGGACCCCGTCATCTGTGTCACTTTCTGCATGAACCATGGGGTGAACACAATTCAGGAGCCCAGCTTGACACATGTCATCTCAGGAAACCCTTCCTGAAACCTCAGGAGGCAGGCGCTACTGTTTGTCCCATTTTACAGGTATGGAGGCTGAAGGTCTTGGAGGTGACTTCACAGGTCCAGTTTCTTAGGTGTTTTCTTAACATCAACCAGACCTGGCAAGGGGAGGCCGTGGATGTCCTTGGATGTCTGGAATCGCTCTTTAATTTCCATAGTAGCTACTCTTAGGGAAGGTTGGCATGAGAAGGGTCCTTTGGAGAATGGTGCTCTCTAACCCAACCCAGTCCCTTAATAAGAGTGGTTAAGCAGTCTCACTGAATCAGCCCAGGTGCTCCACTGCAGAACTGGCACCTGAATCCCATTCCACCCCCTAAGCCCACACAGAGAATAGCTCCATGATACCGCCTCTGGCAATGCAAAGACACATGACATCCCTTCTTACAGAGAAATCCAAGGTGTAAGAGAAACAAGTTCCAAGCTGGTCTGACTCCAGATCCGCATTTTTCTTGGCATCTAGTGCTCTGGCTGCTCAGCTGTCAGAGTAGCTCAGATTATTACCATGATCCTTTCTGAAAGTTTGTACAAGCTGTGCTCCTGAGAAATCCACTCTCCTTTCGGGTTCACTGTCCACTGGTTTCCTTATGATCCAGATAATGTGTTGATTATGGGTGGAGTGGGACCCCAAGGACAGCCAACCTGGGGCTCAGCAGCCTCCTCAGGGTGGCAGGTGGCACTAGATGTACTTGAGCAGGTCTGGGTTTTACGGCTCCTTTGCCAGTGTTCATAAACTTGGCGTTTGCTTTTGGTGCTTGGGAAGCCCTGACTCTCTAGTGAAACTGGATCTGAGCAGGTGGAGAGCACATAGCTAGAGGAGGTGTATGGGAAAGGCGGGGACGCAATCAGTGCTGGCTGATGGCTTCTCTCATTGTGATGGCTGTGCACTTTCATTCCCACAGCTTAGCTTCCTTTGCCTAGAAACTCGCACCCTGGTTCTGCCACGGGTCTCGGTGGTCCTCTCTTTGGTCTCTTTAAAGAAAAGCAGTTTCCTTTCCAAGCATCTCTCTTTCTCTCTCTTCCCCCACAGGACTCTCCTCCCCAAACAACATCACTGGGTGGGTTATCCCCTTGCTGACACAGTTTTTAAATTGTGATAAAATATGTGTATACTTAGTCGCTCGGTCATGTCTGACTCTTTGCGACCGCATGGACTGTAGCCCACCAGGCTGCTTTGTCCATGGGGATTCTCCAGGCAAGAATACTGGAGTGGGGTTCCTATGCCCTCTTCCAGAGGATCTTCCCAACCCAGGGATCAAACCCAGATCTCCCGCATTGCAGATGGATTCTTTACCATCTGAGTCACCAGGGAAGCCCACAAATACTGGAGTGGGTAGCCTATCTCTTCTCCAGGGGCTCTTCCCAACCCAGGGATCAAACTGGGGACTCCTGCATTTCAGGAGGATTCTTTACCAGTTGAACTATTATGACGTGTCACTTTAACCATCTTTAGGTGTATGGTTCAGTGGCATGAATTGAACATTGTTCTGTAGCCACTACTACCATCCATCTCTAGAGCTTTCCCCATCTTCCCAAACTGAAATTTTGTTTCCATTAAACATGAATTCTTCATTCTTCCCTTCCCCCAGCCCCTGAAAACTCCCATTCTACTTCCCATCTCTATGATGTTGACTATTCTGAGTACCTCATATAGGAGGAATCATACATTTATCCTTTTGTTACTGTCTTAATTCACTGAATGGCTTCAGGGGTTCATCCTTATTGTAGCATGTGTCAAAATTTTCTTCCTTTTAAAGGTTGACGCATATTCCGTTGTATGAATAGACCACATTATGTCTGTCTGTTCTTCTGTTGATGGACACTTGGGTTGCCTCTTGGCTGTTGTGAACAATGCTGCTATGAATATGGGTAGACCAAGATCAGTTTGAGATTTTGCGATCCATTTTGGAGGGATTAAAAACCTAGAAGTGGAATTTGGGGTTGTATACCTAGAAGTCATATGGTAATTCTGTTTACATTTTTGAGGAACTGCCATATTGTTTTCTTCAACAATTGTACCATTTTCCATTCCCACCAGCAATGCCCTAGGGTTCCAATTTCTGCATATCCTCGATGCATTTGTAGGTCCTTTGGTTAACTCTCTTAGTCTTGCCCAGACAAAGTTCAAGGGCTGAATGATGACCCTTCAGCCATTGCAGACCAAGGAATATGGAATTGAGGAAAGGAATTTATTTGAGTGGCAAGAGCAGAGTGGTTTAGCCCCAGGGTGGACTCAGAGGGAGGGTAATTTTTAAAGCCTGAGTTCGCTGCTCACAGGACAGATGACTTGAATAAATGACGCTCCCTTCTAAGTCTTAGGTGTCCCAACTAATCAGTGGGATAACAGCAGGACCTGCTTTCTAGGTTTGGGAGGGTTCCATGAGACTGTGCATAGAAAGCATCTAGCATAGAGACTTGACAGGAGAAAAGCATTCTGGGAGTATCCCTAGTATGGATAGAAGGCATCCCTCCACTCAGAAGTTATCAACCACCTACTAATGCTCGGCCTTGGAATTCACCGAGACACCTACTATCTGTCATGCTTGTTGCTTCTTAAGGCCTGGGCTTCGAGATGCAGAGGCCTTTAGAAATAGTCACATCTTCAGTGACCTAGCAGAAATGAAGAGGAGGTCTAGATTTTGAAAAATGAGCTTCTTCCTCCAGTTCAGGAATGTTCTAGAATGTCAGTCCCATTCTCTGGGCTTCCATCAAGCATGGATTGGGAATCATTTATTGCCTGTAAGTGGTTCATTTTATGTTGGTTCTTACTCTACAGCATCTCTTAGATTCTTCTTTAAATAAGACCAACAGAAAGAGGGTAATTCTTGAAGCCTGAGTTCACTGCTCACAGGACAGATGACTTGAATAAAAGAACACTATGTGTTCCCCTTTATTTTTATTCATTTTCTGTGTGTAGCTTCTTGTGGGAGTCCATCTTGTCTCCTCAACTAGATTATCAGCAACTCGAGGGCAGGTGCCTCTTCATATATCCTGCCCTATCGCTCAGTAAATATTTGTTCAGAGATTGAATGGATGTTCTGACTGGATACTGCCTCGGTTTCCTTATCTGTAAAATGAAGACAGTAGGACTAGTGCCCACCAAGGAGTATTTGGAAGAATTAAATTGACTTTATTAATGTACATAGGAAGCCTGGCAGATCAGATGTCCTTACTAAGTGTTATTTCATAGAGATGACAGTTTGTTTGCAGTGTACTATGGAGCTCTAGGGACTGCTGATGGTTAATATCATAGTTTGGGAAAACGTGAAACATTTACCAAGTATCCATTAAGCATCAGGCACATGCAAAGCTCTTTACACGCGTCACCCCATTCAATCCTCATGACAGCCCTGGAGGGAGGTCCATCCTACAGTGGAGATGGAGATGAGGACATACAGGCCCAGGGCCCTTGGAGTGACAGCTAGGACACAGCAGAGCTGCCATCTGGCTGCCTCCAGCATCAGGTGACATGTTCATCTTCCCCTTTCCTTTCTCTAGTCTGATTCATTTTCTTCTCCCTACTGTTTGGTATCCCACCACATTAAGTATCTCATTTGTGCAACAAATACATTCCCTTGAAGCAAGACAAGAAGTATGTGGGTGATGTCAAGTTCTCTCTCCCCTGCCCGAGGCTGGGACCCACAGTTGTTCTCCAGACTTTATGACGCAGCTGAAAGAGCCCCTGAGTGCAGGCTGAGAAATAGTAAATGGTGTCCCCGCTCCCTGAAATTTCCAGGACTGAGTGCAATTCAGCAGAAGCCACATGGCCCTCATGCTTTTTTGCCTGTAGTCCTTTCTAAGGGGAAATATTCTTTGCATGTCACAGGCACCACCAAGCCCCACATTGCCCATCAGTGTAATCAGAATCAACTCGACCCTCTGTCCTCACCACATGCCTCTAAACCTCTTCCTTTGCCAGAGCTGTGGGAACCTTCAAGAGTACCTCTGTCCCCACACCTGTCCTGTTTCTATTTGCCCCTGGGCATGTGTGTGTGCTCAGTCGTGTCCAAGTCTTTGCCACGCATGGACCATAACCCGCCAGGCTCCTCTGTCCATGGAATTTTTCGGGCAAGAATACTGAAGTGGGTCACCATTTCCTACTCCAGGGGATCTTCCCAACCCAGGGATCAAACCTGAGTCTCCTGCATTGGCAGGCGGATTCTTTACCATTAGTGCCCCCTGGGAAGCCCCTGGGAAGTGATCTCAAAGGGTAGATAAAACAGGAGCTTAGGAGCTATGTCAACCGAGGTTTGAGTCCCTGCTTTCTCATTTCCCAGCTGTGTGATTTCAAGCAAGTGAAAAAAAAACTCTTTGAGCCTCAGTTGTCTCCTCCGCTCTGAGATGGGGTAGAGGGCTGGGTTCCCCCAGGAATAAGCCTCTTAAATGAAGTTAAGCACAGTGGATGTTTATTATGGAGTGCTCTGGGGATCCACGGAGAAGGCAATGGCACCCCACTCCAGTACTCTTGCCTAGAAAATCCCATGGATAGAGGAGCCTGGTAGGCAGCAGTCCATGGGGTCTCTAGAGTCCGACAGGACTGAGCGACTTCACTTTCACTTTTCACTTTCATACATTGGAGAAGGAAATGGCAACCCACTCCAGTGTTCTTGCCTGGAGAATCCCAGGGATGGCGGAGCCTGGTGGGCTGCCATCTATGGGGTCGCACAGAGTCTGACACGACTGAAGTGACTTAGCAGCAGCAGCAGCAGTGGGGATCCACCCCTATGGAAGGGAGAGGGCATATGTAGGAACAGACAGAGGGGGATGTCGAGTGGTGATGGTCAAGTGAGACAGTCTCAGCCCAGAGATCCCACGGGAGCTCGGGAGCCAAAATGTCCAACCAGAGTTGACTTGCAGTGGGTCCACATGGCCAGGCCTTTATATCCCTACTCTTTTGGGTCATTGGATGAGGGCTTCCCCCAAGAGGTATGATCTTGAGTGAGCCAGTCCCTGAAGGGCAGCTGGGGCAACAGGTTCTTCCTGAAGGCACATCTGGGTGGCACCTCACAGCATCTAGCACTCAGGGTGCACAGCACTCTTGGCTTCATGGATCTGTAATGAAGATTCAGTTTTGAAAGATGTGTATAAAATGGTACAGCACTTGGACCATTGTACATGCTCTATAAATGAGAGTTACTACGATTATTCATATTGGATCCAGCCTCAATCCCCCATCTTCCGTAAACCTTTCACTGATTTCTAGAGTTGGAATGAATCCCTCTCACCCCCACCCCCACTCACTTCTGGAGCAGCTAGATGGTTATGTAGTTCCTGCTGAATTCAGAGGTTTCAGCAAGCAGGCCTGTAGCTTACTATCAAATTCCCAGTACCTGCACATAGTAGCCCCTCAGCCAGTGCTTGTCGAGTGAGGGTAAACCCAAGAGACTTTTCTGTGACTGTGTTATCCAATAGGCAAGGAAGCTGAGGTCCAGAGAGACCGATGGATGTGACCCGTCACAGAGCCAGTGGTGACAAAAACCTCCAAGTCTCCTGACATCCGTGTTTCCACTTTTGCAATCACCCAATGTCCCCATTTCTTTGGATGCCACCCTTTATTAAAAAGTATTTTTTAAAATTGAAATAAAGTCACTTTTGCAACATCAAAATTCAGAAAACATCAAACAAACTCTTTTGAAGTGAACAGTGCAGTGGCATTTGGTAACTTCGTCATGTGCAGCCACTATCTGTGTCCAGTTCCTAAACACTGTCATCACCCCAGAAGGAAAGCTCATACCCGTTAAGTAGTCACTCCCTGTGCCCCCTCCCTTTAGCCCCTGGCAGCCACTACTCCGCTTTCTGTCTTTATGGGTTTGCTGTTCTGAACGTTTCGCATAAGTGGAATCGTATGATATGTGACCACTGGTGTCTGGCTTCTTTACTTAGCATCATGTTTTTCAGGTTCCTCCATATTGTAAATCTTCATTCCTTTTCACAGGTGAATAATAATCCACAGCATAGATGTGCCACAACCTGTTTAACCATCCATCCTTTGATGGGCATTTGGTCATTTTCACCTTTTGAATAATGCTGCTGTGAACATACATATACATGTATTGGTCTGAGTTGTTGTTTAGTCACTAAGTCATGTCCCACTCTTGTGCAACCCCATGGACTATAGCCCTTCAGGTTCCTCTCTATCCATAGGATTCTCCAGGCAAGAATACTGGAGTGAGTTGCCATTTCCTTCTCCAAGGGATCTTCCCAACCCAGGGATCAAACCCATGTCTCCTGCATTGGCAGGCAGATTCTTTACCACTAAACCGCAAGGAAAGCCCACATTTGCCTGCATACCTATCCCTATTTTTAATTCATTTGGAGATTAATCTAGGAGTAGGGTTGCTGGGTCCTGTGGTCACATCATGTTTAAACTTTCTGAGGAGCCACCAATCTTTCCCATGGCAGCTTTGCCATTTTACATTCCCACTAGGAATGGGCAAAGGTTCCATATTCACATCCTTGGCAACTTGTTATTTTCCTTTCTAAAAATTTTAGCCACCCTAGGGTGTGTGAAGTGGTATTTCATTGTGGTTTCACCAGTGTTGAGCATCCTTTCATGTTTTGGTTGGCCACCATTTGTAGATCGCCTTTGGAGAAATAGCTATTCAAGCCTTTTGTCCATTTAATAATTGGATTGTTGGTCTCTGTTCCATGCTCTCTTCGAATCCACATTTGTCATTTCTCCTTCTCTTGAGCCCCCACCAACTGTAGCAGTAGCACCTTTCAGAGGTAAAGGAGTGCAGACTTGTAGGCAGCAGGGTCTACTGCTGTAGGCAGGTGGAGTACTACCTCTGTGGGCCCTTGGGCAAGCAGCTTCCATTCTCTGTGCCTCAGTTTCTACATCTATAAAATGGAGACATGGTCCTCTATTTCCTACATGAGCTCTAAAGATTGGAAGTAATGTAGGGGGAATGTTTATTCCAGTGCCCAGCATGGGGAGGCCCCCCGAGAAATGGCAACCCTTTTTGTTAGCTTGAATTTTGTTCCTGCCCTTCGACTGAATTTGCAGCTCATGGCTGGGCTCATGACATATACTCTCTTCCTGGATGCTTCTGCATCCACTAGCGATCTGGGATGGACGCTGCAGATAGTGATGGAGACAGCTTAGGGATTCTGTACCAAAGCGAACAGGGGCAGGAGGGAGCCTTTTGCAACATCTTGATGGCTGTGTTTGCACTCAGCATGGCCTTTGGTGGGCAGCCGTCTGTCTCTGTCAATCTGCCAAACCTCTCCGATACATAATTCATCTTGATGCCGCAGTCACACTGAAGGCAGCAGAACCCAAAGGGCAGGCAGGTTTGCATATTCAAGAGGAAGAGGGGAGCCTCTTACTTATTAGCTTCCTAGGTGCCTGTGGCATAAGGTGAGGGCCAGTGACTCAGTGTCCACTGCAGCTATCTTTCTCTATAGCAGTGAGACTCCAGGTTGTATCATTTCCCCAAGACTTAAAGATCATACTTGACATTGTTCCCTCCAGTCTGCCAGTCAAGACGCCAATTGCCCTTGATTCGCAGGCACCGCGGAACAAAGTGTCCAAAAGCACAGCAATTTTCTCACTGCTTTAAAAATCCTCTTGCAAAGCTTCTCATCTCTCCTCCCACCCCCTCAAAAAAACAGCCCCGATACTTTTGAAAGTCACCTTTGCAATGTCATCACTTCATATTGGTCCCCCCTTAAAGCCCTGTTCCTGTTTTTGAGAAGGGATTTGCAGATTTTCCTCCAAATCAGAATCTGTTTGCCTGTGGTTGGAAAACACTGCCTGGCATTTAGAGATGTGGTTTCCGTGGAGATGGAAACATCTGCCGGCAGATCTGGGGACCTGCATGACCACAGACCAGTTTTTGTGCCTGGCAGTAACTGGGGGACTGGTCTCTAGATGTGGAGCAGAAGCCAGAGTCCTGTTTCTTTTTCTAAAGCAGCCCAGTGCCACAGAGCGAGACCCCTTTGATGTGGTATTGTTAGAATAAGAATTGAATTTTTTTTTTAAAGATCACTGCCATTTAATTAACCTATATGCTGGCAGCAATTAGTTTAAGACATCTGAGTAACACACAATCAGGTCCCTTTATATCTGCTCGTGTCAAGGGCTTAGGGTAATAGTTGACTTGTTCGTTTCCTAGGTTCATAGAGAGAGGCCAGTTTTATTCATTCTTCTAACAGTTATTTCTTGAGCTCCTACTGTGCACCAGGGTCTTCTCTAGACACTGCCATGTCCCTGCCCTCACTGAGTTGGTATTCTAGATTAGACCATGGTCCATGGACCAACTCTGCCCACTGCCTGGTGTTGTAAATAAAGTTTTATTGGAACACAGTTTTCCTTCTGTCCTTCCCCTCTTTCCCTTCCTCCTTTGCCTCATTTCTTTTCCTCTCTTCTTTCCTCCCTGCTCTCTTCCCTTTCTCTTCTTTCTCCTAATTTCCTTCTTCTTCCCTTCCATCTCCCCTTCCTTCCAAATTACACACATTACACTCATGGTAAGCATTTTCACTTACTTGTCACATACATAGTCAAATGTGGGAGTTTCTCCAAGTCTCTTACTCCCACTGCCTTTCTTCTGTGACCTTAAGTACATCATAGGAATATATAGTAAATATATTCGAATATTGCAAAAATGTATCTATACATATTTTTATATATTTGTAGAGATGAGATCACACTGGATGTGTTGCTGGGCAGTTAGTTTTCTTCATAAATCACTGTCTGGTGGCATTTTCCCCATCTGCTCATGGAGAACAGGAGTTGGCAAACCAGGGCCCCAGGTCAAATCTGGCCCATAGCTTTTTTTTGTAAAAAAAAAAAAAAAAAATTGAATTAGGACACAGCCTCACCCATGTGTTTATGTGTTGCCCAGGACAGCTTTTGTGCTTCATTGGCAGAGTTGAGGAGCTGTGATGGATACCCGCTGGCCTGCAAAGTCTGTAGAATTTGCTACCTAGCCCTTTATAGAAAAAGTTGGTTGATCCTGGCTATAGAACTACCTTATCCTTTTTCATGACTGCATAGTAGTCTAAAGCGTGGATGTACTGTATTTTATTAAAGTGAAGTGAAGTGAAAGTCGCTTAGTTGTGTCCGACTCTTTGTGACACCATGGACTATCCAGTCCATGGAATTCTCCAGGCCACAATACTGGAGTGGGTAGCCTTTCCCTTCTCCAGGGGATCTTCCCAACCCAGGGACCAAACCCAGGTCTCCCGCATTGCAGCCAGATTCTTTACCAGCTGAGCCACCAGGGAAGCCCTCTGCTTTAGTCTCTGTTTGTACTCTAGTGGGGACCCACTAACTCAGGCTTTGTCTGTGATACCTCCAGTTTGACATACATATTGTGGACTTTTCTGATGGGGAGGGTGGTGAACCCTTAGCTTTCAAGCTTGCACCAGAGATGGGCAGTGTGGCTTCTGCAGCTGTGTCCCCACGGCTGTCTTGGGGAGTGTGTTTCGGTGGTAGTTTTTGTCTCTTCTGGCATACCTTTGCCCTGGTCTGGCCTAAACTCTCAGACCTTGAGGTCTGGTCCTTGGAGAACCTGAGCAGATGCTGGCAAGGTGAGTGGTCCTTCATTTCAGAGTGTCAGACTGTGCCACACCTGCTGGTAACAGTATAGACCATTGGTGTTGAATTGGCAGACAGGGCAGCAGTTCTTGGGAGTGTGGAAGTGGTTTTGGAAAGCCCGTTAAAATGCAGATGTCTGGGCCCCACCCCAAAGGATTTGAGCAATTCTGGAGCTGAGCATATACTGCCCAACACAATAAAAAAGGGAACCATAGACATTCTTGAAAAAGAAACTCAGCTTTCATTGGCTCCCTCAAGGGTGCACTAGGGGTGTTGGGTTGCAAATGACGGAAGCCAGTTCTAGCCGGCTTACACAGAGAATGGACCTACTTGGAAGATTCCGGGATAACTCTCAGGATCTACTGGAAAGCTTGGAAAGGAGCAGGATCCAGGGCGTCCCAGAGGTTCTCAGTAGCAGGAATGACTTGAAAGGGTTTGGGGGAGCTGCCATAGATCACCTGAGCTTCGAAGTGTTTTTTTCCATTGTGTCACACCACTCAAGATTCACATTCCCTGGTGAGATTCCGATGGGTCTGATTTGGCACCTGGTGACTTGGGGTAGGCAACGTCTGTTCCCTGGTGGACGCCTCCAACAAGGTTGTGCACAGAGGAGAGAGAATTCCCCCAAACAGTGGGGGTGGGTGGGTGGTCACAATCAAATTCCACTGCAAAGCAGCCAGACAGGCCATTGGCTAAGAATTTTAAATACCTGAGATGTGCTGAGCAGAGAGAAATACATGGGCAAGTGCATTAAGTTACAATCCCTGGTGGGCCCGCCCTCTGTATTATTTGATCCCCAATGAATGCATTTTGTATCATAACAAGCCACTGTTGGATGCATAAGTTGAAACCAGGTGGAAGGCCTTGGTTTGAAAGGCAAAACAAAACACTGATTTCAGGCAACAGTGTTCAAACTCACATGGAAAAAGGGTTTCAGACCTTCTTCTTGGAGTCGCCATAGGACAGTCCCGACTTATCGGAAATTCCCCACTGCTGGGATCATAGCGCCGAGGTTTCACCACGCTCATGCTGACTCATTTGCCCCCAGAGAAGCGAGGGGTAGACAAGGGGTCTGGAGAGGTTATCCCACAGTATAAATAAGAAGGCTTGAAGCCTTGTGGTTTCTGACCTGCTGAAGGTCACGGTGTAAGTCTGGAGGAAAGACTGTGAGGATGGAGGATCATAGTGAGGATGGATGAGCTTTTAAGGATGATCTGCTCTAAGCCCTCATTTTACGAGTGGAGTGGCTGAACACCCGCTGGGGTTAAGTGGCTGGCCCGAGTGCCCAGCCAGCCCTGGTGCTGTCTGAATCCTGCCCAAACCCTCAGGGGTGTCAGAGGCTGCTGTCTGTCTCGCCAGCTCTGATGGACGCCTTTCATGTGGCTCTCGGAGAACCACCAGATTGAAATATGTGCTTTTTAGGCTTGTGTATAAAGATTCACTCCCAATTAATTTTTCCCAGGGTAAAGGAAGCTTCTTTGAAGAGCTTTATAGGTGGCACACACACAAAAATCATGGTTTCCTTGAAGAAACATTTCCCGCCAACCTCTAGCTTTGCAGAGAGAAGGCTCTCCGCTGGCCCACCACCTGGCAGATAGCTGTCAATTCTGCCTTTGCTTAGGATGCTGACCCTCAGTCAGTGCTTTCACTGGGGGTTAAAGGGGCATTGAGAATGCACGTGACAGCTTGCTTCTGTGCCCCAAGCAAATTCAGGTCTCAGGGAGGCTGTGATATATTTTAGGACCACGAGCACCAAGGTCAGACAGAACCAATTTCAAGTCCTGGCTTCTGTTCCTCACATGCAGTATGACCTTGGGAGAGTGGCTCAGTCTCTCTGATCCTCTGTTTCTTCACCTGGAGATGACCATCCCCATTTTAAAGATTAAAACGACCAAATACCTATAAAGTGCTTAGCACAAGACCAGGCTCATCATAAGGGCTTAATGGATGGTGCCTGTCACCATGAGAGCCAAGATACCTGGACTGGGAAGGGACAGAGACAACTTGGCAGATCCCTGCTTTGACAGGAAGGGAAACCAGCCTCCAAGGCCGCAGTGACCTGCTAAGTAATGACAGAGCCAGGTCAGCAGCTCAGCCTCCTGCTTCCATACCCAGAGATATTATCAGCACAGCACATGACCCCCTCAGGGTCACCCTGGACAGGCCACACCCTCCCCTGTAGGGTGGGTGTCCCTAATGGTGGTAGTGATGCTGCTGAGTTCCCTCTTCCCGGCCTCTTCTCTCTCTGTCTCCTTTTGTTGTTGTTCAGTTGCTCAGTCACGTCCAGCTCTTTGCAACCCCAGGAACTACAGCACGTGAGGCTTCCCTGTCCTTCACTATCTCCCAGAGTTTGCTCAAACTCATGTCCATTGAGTCAGTGATGCCATTCCAACCGTCTCATCCTCTGTCGCCCCCTTCTCCTCTTGCCTTCAGTCTTTCCCAGCATCAGGGTCTTTTCCAGTGAGTCAGCTCTTCAGGTTACCAAAGTATTGGAGCTTCAGCTTCAGCGTCAATCCTCCCAGTGAATTATTCAAGGTTGATTTCTTTTAGAATTGATTGGTTTGATCTCCTTGCTCTCCAAGGGACTCTCAAAAGTTTTCTCCAGCACCACAGTCTCCTTTAGGGTTTCTGATTTTAGGGGATGTTTAGTTAAATGATTCTCTGCCCGGGAGGAGGCCAAGAGAAGCGGGAAGAAGCCAATACTGGCTGTCACTTATGGGGCTGATGAAAGCCTGTCCACATCCTACTGTCCCCAGGGAGACAGCAAGAGCAGACCTCTGTACCAATTCATCTTGGAAATTGTCTTTTCTTCAGGCCAGGGGAGGGGGAGGGAAACCTAAAGGAAAACATCCAGCCACATGCCCGTGAAATCTCTGTCCAAAATCAGTCATCCTTTCTAATAATGAGGGCTGTCATGAGCCTTGGTCCATTCGGAAATGACGGTCTGTGTAAATGTTTGGTCTGTAACTGATTTATGGGTTGGGGAACAAAAATATAAGATTAGTTCCTAATCACAGAGATGCAGGAAAATCAGCGGGCCTGGGTGCCGGCACAGATCAGGCCTGGAAGGCAGAATTGAGGCTGGCTGTCTGGGTGAGCTCAGATGGGGTGGGGGAGGCTGGAGAGGGAGCTGGAGAAGGGCCTCCGGCTCATCCCACAAGTCAGAAGCACCGTTGTCCGTGTCCAGGTCAAGAACTGGTCTAAACTGCAAGATGCATGACTTGCAAGTGTAAGATTGGTTGTCCCCAGCCAACCCCCATATCAACAACCTAGACAACTCTAGAACTGCACAGGCACTGCTGTAAGATGGGAATATGTGTGGTCAGCTCTTATGGTGTGATTGATAAAGCGATTAGGAATTGGCTTTGAAGTCAGTGAAATCTGTGATCATGCTCCTAGCCTTTATTGAGCTGTGACCTGGGTATGTTAAGTATGGAGAAACCGAGTTACCTTCACTGCAAAACGGCGGTCATGATTGTTCCTACTCCAATGAGATAATGTGTCCAGAACACAGCATCTGACCCCTTACCTCTCAGCCAGGCCAGTCTTAATGCTGACATTAGCAGTCCCAGGAATACTGGAATTCAAACCCCACCCGCCTCCCCAGGTAGCTGATTATGGGCACCTACCTGTCCTGCAGGTTAACCAGCCCCACAGCCACTCCATATAGAAAATGTGTCCTACCAGAAATAAATGTATAGGGTGGGTGCCAGCTTGGCACCCCCCACCTGTGGCATCGAGGCAAAGTGGGTGCACTGGAGGGTCCCTCATCTCACTCACTGCCAGGAGGAGCCCCCGAGCATTCAGGCTGTGGTACAGTGGGCACACTTGGACCTTCAGACATTCATTTCATTAATTGAGCTCTTATTATGTGTCAGACTCCATACTGGGCCCTAGGGATCCACACAGAACAAGTCACACATGATCCCTGCCCTCCTGGTGCTTCCAAGTGGATGGGAGAGGTCTATGTTCTTCAAATAATTAGAAAAACAGATGTGTATTCCAGAACGGGGCTGGAACTTGAAAGCCTGTCCAGGTGCTATGACAAGACCCAGCCTACCCTGGACAGGCAGGGTCAGGACGAGGAAAGGAAAGACACCAAAGTCCGGCAGGCAGGGGTGGCAAGCTCATGGGATGAGCCAGGTGATGGGAAGTGGGAGTCAGGGTGAAACAAACCAGAGGAGTTTTCCCGCTTTCAGGTGAGTCCAGACCCTACTAGGATGGGGTTTGTAAGTTACAGCTCATATCCAGTCCAGAGCCTCCTTTTGTGGGTATTTTATTGGAATACACCCTGCCCGTTCATCACTTGTCACCCGGGACTGACTGAGCTTGTGCCACAAGGGCAGAGCTGAGTAGCTGTGACCAAGAGCTTAGGGCTTGCAAAGCCAAAGATGCTTACTTTCTGGCTGTTTACAGGAAGTTGTCGACCTCTGCACTGCACATCTTTCCTATCCTCTCCTGATCATTTTTTTTGTCTCCTGTACTATTTGTGCTTGGGAAATCCCATGGATAGAGGGGCCTGGAGGGCCACAGTCCATGGGGTCACAAAGAGTCAGACATGACTTAGCAACTAAACAACAACTCACCTTGGATCTGAAGTGTATCTTAGTGGATGAGAGGAGAATGTGTGTATGAGGACTGTTTGCTCTTCTCTAAATCAAGTCAATCAATAGGTAGAAATCTATTGGATATTGAGAGCTGATCTGTTACTGAGCGAAGTTTAAAAAAATACAGTATATCTATTCTTAAGATTTTCAAGTGCATATTTATACATACATTCACATATGACATATTTATATGTAATATATTTGTTTAGTTATATATCATGTACTATATAAAAGTTGACTACTACTATTACTACTACTAAGTCACTTCAGTTGTGTCCGACTCTGTGCGACCCCATAGACAGCAGCCCACCAGGCTCCCCTGTCCCTGGGATTCTCCAGGCAAGAACACTGGAGTGGGTTGCCATTTCCTTCTCCAGTGCATGAAAGTGAAAAGTGAAAGTGAAGTCGCTCAGTCATGTCCAACCCTCAGCAACCCCATGGACTGCAGCCTTCCAGGCTCCCCCATCCATGGGATTCTCCAGGCAAGAGTACTGGAGTGGGGTGCCATTGCCTTCTCTGATATAAAAGTTTACATATATTTAATTATATATCATATATAAAATGGACTTCCCAGGTGGTACTAGTGGTAAAGAACATGCCTGCCGATGCAGGAGACTTAAGAGACACTGGTTTGATCTCTGGGTTGGGAAGATTCCCTGGTGGAGGTCATGGCAACCCACTCCAGTAATCTTACCTGAAGAAATCCCCATGGACAGAGGAGCTTGGCAGGCTACAGTCTATAAGGTCATGCAGAGTCGGACACGACACGCACAGTCTCATTTAAGCTGTAGAGCAGGATTTAGCACTCATGCATGCATGCATATATAATATATAAAAATATATGTATATGTTTACTTGTATATCATATAAATATAAAAGTACAAATGTGTATAAATATATACATCCATAAATTTTATGTAATATTGTATATAATTAATATATACAAACATAATATTATATAATTAAACATATATGCTAAATTTCTAAAAATATATAAACAACCACATTTTAATATCTGTTAACTAAATCTGAGATACCAGTTACTAACTGGTACCAGTCATCTGGGAAACAAAATTCACCTCAAGTTTGATCTTCAATATAAAACTTGAAATAATAATGAAACATCATTGAAATATTAAGTAACAATGGAGCACATTATTCCATGCCCATACCTCTTGTTTTCTAGAGATTTTTTTCATTTTAATAAAAAAAGAGGAGAAATTCAAGCAAATAATATGGTATGCATTTAAAGATTTATTATTATTATTATTATAATAAAAGAATGCTCCTGTTGCTAAGCTCAAATGGCAAAGAAAAGTCTAAAAGTAATAAAGTACGTACTCTGGAAATCCCAATTTGCCAATTGCTTCTTGTGTAGCTTTAGACATGAGCGTGTCTACCTAAGACTGGGGGTCCGTATGACACACCAGCTTAGCACACATCTTGTGTCTCTTCCTGTTTCCCTCCTCGACTGAATTGGCCAGCACGTCCTGGGAGAGCTGAGTCCCAAATGCCTCCTCTCCCTCTTCCTCCATGACCCAGACCTTGGTCCACGGCGTGCTCATCTTTTGCCTGGGTGCCTTCTGCAGCCTCCAGTTCAGATTCCCTCATCCCATTCTTGCTTCCATCCAGTCAGCTTTCTACACACCAGGGAGAGCGATCTAAGAACAGAATCAGATTTCATCATCTTCCTTCTTAAACCTCTCCAACAGGTTCCCATCACTTTCACAATCTCCTTTGAGTGGCCCCCTGCCTCTTTTCTCCTCTCTTGCTGTGAGTTGACCTGCCCTGGCCTTGATCTTTCCTCATGGCCTGGTCTCCTCTCCCTTCAGATCTCTGCAAGTCTGGCTTTCCTTGACATGCAAGTCTCGGCCTAAAGGCCGTGTCCCCAGAGAGACCCTGCCACAGAGCCACTACATCACCTGATTTTTGTTCTCCCTGTAGCTCTTATTATTAACCAGTATTTCCTTATCATTTCATGTATTTGTCTGTATCCCCCACCAGGATACCAACCCAGGGAAACCATGGCTCTTGCGTCTGCCTCCTTCATTGTTGGAGTCTAGCACCTCCTTGTCCTAAGAATATTTATTGGGAGGGGGGCTTCAGGATGGGGAACACGTGTATACCCGTGGCGGATTCATGTTGATGTATGGCAAAACCAATACAATATTGTAAAGTAATTAGCCTCCAATTAAAATAAATAAATTTAAATTAAAAAAAACTTTAAAAAAGAATATTTATTGGATTCATGTTTTTCACTAATATATCTTTTAACGACACAAATGAGGTCATACTATATACACTGTTTTTTCCTCTTCCTTCCTTCACTTTGTAATAAGTGGTATTCTCACTATCCAGATTCTTTTAAACACCTACACAGCTCCATCAAACGGAGTTACCATTTCATACCATTTAATGGATCAGCCCCCTATGATACATATCTCTGCTGTCTCCATCCTTTTGCGAAGCAAAGTTAATTTTACTATAGGAGAGGGAGGGGGAAAATCAGAGAGAAGAGAGGGGGTGGGATGATGAAGATGCTCTAATAGCAGAACAGTGATCACCTCACCCTGTCTGGCCGGGAACAGGGTGCCTTAGAGCAGCAAAGTCCAAAAGAAGTTTCAGTGATGCTGGAAGTGCTGTGTCCCAAATAGCAGCCACTAGCTGCAGGTGACTTCGGGGCATTTGAATTGTGGCAACTTGAGACCGATGAACAGAATTGTAAATTTTATCTTACTGAATTTTTAAAGCTTCATAGCCACTTGTGGCTGTGGTTACTGTATAGGATGGCATAGGTTTAGGCATCCACTCAGGGGTGTGGCCAATGCCTGACCCTGGATGAGTCAGGCCACCGTGGCTGAGCTACAAGGAGAGAAGGGAATAAGAAGGCGGAGTGTTTATTATTTAGCTGCAGAAGGTCAAGAGATGCTGTCACTTGAGGGAAAATAAATCCCAAGCTGGCTCTGGTTCTTTTTAGGATTTTTTCATGATTAACATCTTTGGGCAGGGAGCCTAGAACAGGGACTGGAAAACTTTTTCGGTAAAGGGCAAGAAAGGAAATAGTTTCTTTCCGCTTTGTGGGCCATACAGTGTGTGCTGCAACTTAACTCCCCCGTTGTCAAGCTAAAGAATTCACAGACAGTGTGTTATGAATGGGCATGGCTGATAAAACGTTATTTACAAGAACCGCCTAGGAGGTGCATTTGGTCCAGAGTTGGTCCAGAGTTTGTCAGCCCCAGGACTAGAAGAATCTGGCTGGATCTACCCAGCTCAAACCAGCAGGCAGCCTCCCAGAGAACAAGAGGAGAACAATGCCCCAGGCATAACTCAGGGTTTCTTACATTTTGTACACCCAGCCAGGGTAGGAGGTAGCTACTGGGATGACCTACTTCCAGTGAAAGACGATTTCTGGCGGGTTACACCTGAGTTTGAGATTCCTGCTCTGCTTTGGTGGGGTACCCACAGCCACAAAGCAGGTGTGGGACAGACTCCTGCTTTCTGGCCAGGTCTACACTGGTGTGGAAGTGGTATGCAAGGTGGGGCTGCTGAGGACAAACTGGGCT
The DNA here is from genome assembly GCF_003369695.1 of Bos indicus x Bos taurus. Lineage (NCBI taxonomy): Eukaryota > Metazoa > Chordata > Mammalia > Artiodactyla > Bovidae > Bos > Bos indicus x Bos taurus. The sequence continues at coordinate 15,335,726 of NC_040092.1, read as the reverse complement.
CACATTTCCTTTTTTATGTCCTGTGGTGTCCAATGCAGTGCCTTACACTTAGAGTGTGCTTGGGCAACCTGTGCTGAATTTGAAACCAAGTGCCACATCAACTCTGTGAGCTTCAGTTTCCCCATCTGTAAAATGGGAATGACTGTAGCACCTTCCCCACAAGGCAGTGGGGAGGACCGCAAGAATTACTGCCTGTGTAGGGTTGGTGTCTGGAATGCAGTGAGTACTCGGGCACGACAGAGATGCACATGCTGGGTTGTTGATGGCAACCCAGCGTCAGATGGTTCTGGAGGGATCAGAGCTGCTCATCCTCGAGTTCAGTCTTTAAGGGTGTGCAGGGAGTAGATGAGAGAGGGTTCTAGGAGAGTAAAGGCACAGGGAAGCTGAGGTAGCGCTCACTGGCAGTAAGAGGTAACAAGGAAAACAGAGTTGAGGTCACGTGCCTTCGTGAGGTAGGAAATTGACGGGAAACAATACAGATCCATACCAAGAGGATGGTGCCAGGCCTCACACCTTTCAGATCCCTCTAATCTCCAGTGGTAATTTGCACACTTGGACGATAGACCTCAGCAGAAAGGCTCAGAACAAGGAAGCAACTAGCCCATGACCACAAAGCTAACACGAGGGGAGCAGGACCTCCAACCAGGCTACTTGACTTCCAGGCCTTGGGAAGCACATTACCGTGTTGTCTGCTGTCTTTATCCACAGAAAACCACAGGATATTGAGTACAGTTCCCTGTGCTATAGAGTAGGACCTTGTTGTTTATCCATCCTACAAAATACACCATTTTAAAGTGTACAATTCAATGGCATTAAGTGTATTCTCAGTCTTGTGCAACTATCGCCACTATCCAGTTCTAGAATTTCCCATCAGCTCAAATGGAAACCCCAGACCCATTAAACAGTCATTTCCCTTTACCCTTCTGACCTCAGTCCCAGGCGACCACTAATTTGCTTTCTGTCTCTATAGGCTTTCCTATTCTGAATATTTCATATAAATGGAATCATCATATGTGTGTGGCCTTTGCATGTGTTTTTTTCACTTAGTTCAAGTTTTTGAGGTTCATCTACATTGTAGCATGACTCAGCATTTCATAATACTGAGTAATAGTCCATTGTCTGGATAGACCACAATTGGTTTATCCATTCACCTGTCGATGGACATTTGAGTTGTTTCCACCTTTTGACCACTGTGAATGACGCTGCTATAAACATTGCGCACAGTTTTTGTTTGAACACCTGTTTTCAATTCTGTTGGGAACATATCTAGGAATAGAATTGCTGGGTCAGTAATTCTACGTTTACTTGTTGAGGAATCGTCAAACTGTCTTCCACTGTGGCCGCACCATTTTACATTCCCACCGGCAGTGCACACAGGTTCCAGTTTCTCCACATCCTCACCAACACTCACTGTTTTATGATTTCTTGATTATGGCCATCTTAGTGGGTGTGAAGTGGCATCTCATGGTGGCTTTGATTTGCATTTCCCTAATGGCACCCCACTCCAGTACTCTTGCCTGGAAAATCCCATGGATGGAGGAGCCTGGTGGGCTGCAGTGCATGGGGTCGCAAAGAGTCAGACATGACTGAGCAACTTCACTTTCACTTTTCACTTTCATGCATTGGAGAAGGAAATGGCAACCCACTCCAGTGTTCTTGCCTGGAGAATCCCAGGGACAGGGGAGCCTGGTGGGCTGCCGTCTATGGGGTCGCACAGAGTCGGACACGACTGAAGCGACTTAGCAGCAGCAGCAATGACTAAATAATGCTGGACATCTTTTCACGTGCTTGTCAGTCATTTGTGTACCTTCTTTGGAGAAATGTCAGCTCAAATCTTTTAATCTTTCACTTTTTAATTGGGTTGTCTTTTTTACTGTTGCCTAAAAGACTTTTTTGTAAGGCATAACTTCCACTCAGAAGTAAAATGCACTATTTTTGTGGACAATTTGACGAATTTTATTTATCAGTACCACCCAATCAATACAGAGGACACATCCAGCACCGAGAAGGATTACTGGTTCCATTTCTAGTCAATAACCTCCCCCCCAAAAATCACTCTTCTGGCCTCTCTCACTATGGATCAGTCTTGCTGGTTCTTGGACTTGATGTAAATGGAATCATGAGGGACTCAGACAGCGTATGCTCTTCTGTGGCTGGCTTTTTTGGCCCAGCACTGTATCTTTGAGACTCAGCCATATTGTAGAATAGCAGTGGTTTCCTCTTTTTCATTGTCATGCAGTTACAGTCAAATATTTGAGTATACTATGATATATTTATCCATTCTATTATTGATGGCCATTGAGAGTGTTCCTAGTGTTTGCCCATATGAACAATGTTGGCATGAACATTCTTACATGGGTCATTCTGTGGACACGGGCAGTCATTTTGGTTAAGGACACAATACCCTGGGGTGAAATGATTGGATCAGAGTATTTGTTCAGTTTCAGTAGATACTGTCAAATTGTTTTCCTAGATGGTTGTACCAATTCACAGTCTCACCAGGATTTTATGGGAATTCTGGTTGCTCTGTATTGACATTTGGTGCTGTCAGCTCCATTAGCCACTCTGGTGAGACCTGTACGAAAATTTACTTGACATTTTTTTTTTTTTAACCAATGTCTCTATCTCCATCTCCTTTCTTCTTCCTCATCTGCTTCTTCCTCTTTTTCTCTTTATTTTCCTTTTTCTTCTTTCCCTTCCTCTTCTTCTTTTAATTCTTTTTATTATATTTTACATAAGGCTGTATACTGGAAATTAACTGCATGAAATTATAGATTTAGTGTACAAAATCAATATTTCAAATTTTAACTATTAAAATACAAACATGATTCTGTGTCTCATCTGAAAGTATTGCCTGTTCCTCCACACCCGGGCAAATGCAACTTATGCTGTTTGACTCATTGGTGCCTCTGCTTTTGCCAAGGGCCCTGTTGATACTTGCCCTGCTCCAGGCATGCTTAAGCCAGAAATGAGGGTTGTTGCCTGTGGCCAAGGAACAGAGTGGATTCTCAATAAACACTCTCCCAGCCTTAGGCTTTTCCAAATCCTCCCCTTCCTCTGAGCAGCTGCGTCCAGGGTCCCTAAGTACAGCCACCCCAACTTTCACCCCTTCTCATCTACGAACTGGTGTTATTCTTTGCTGTTTGAAAAGGGTCTTTCCTGGAGGTCACCCTTTGGCTAATTAGATGAGGCCCACTGCAAAAGATTTAAATGGCCCAATTTGAGAAGGAGGAGCAACTCACACAGCCCCGGGTTAGACCAGCGGGCATTTTTCCTGTTTGGGGAAATGGCTCCTGGATTAGCCCCCTACCGCCCAGGGTGGTGTGTGAGAACGCGTGTTTTCGCCTGTCCTCCTGCCATGCCCGCCGAGAGGAGCTTGTCTGTCCCCAACCCTGTCATTTCCTCCCAGTCGACAGGGCCAGATGCTCCAGACCCCGTTAATGAGATGCTGAGGGATTTGGCCATTGAAGGCTTTCGAGTTCAAGGGGACATAACCCCACCCCTGACGCAGCTGAGGGGCTGTGAGCCGGCAGCTCAGCTTAACTCAAGATCCAGCAGACTTTAGGGAGAGGAAATGGTACAAAGCCCAACCATCAGTTTGCGACTTCCCCCGGCAACCTTTGTGATGAAAGCTCTAAGAGGCAGGTTGGCAAATGGACATTCATCATGAGCCTTCTGAGTGCAGAGCTGTCTGCCAGACCCAGGCAGAGGTGGCCGAGGCTGGCAAAAGAAATAAGGTGCATCTCCATCCTCTAGGAGCCCATAGTTGAGAAGTAACTGGGAAGATGTTAATAAACAGTCCTCCTGACTCACAGATCAGATCTGGGCCACAGTCCTTTAGAATTCTCACGAGGTGGCGGATGTTGGTTCCCAGCCTGAGTTGGGGCACATGGACTTGGATGGGAGTCTGTGGACCTGGCTCTGCCACTGTGGGGCGCCTGCTTTGTGTCTGCATGGACATCCAGCTTAACCTGGTCATAGTTGCATTAATAGCAGGTATATGCAGATGACACCAACCTTATGGCAGAAAATGAAGAGGAACTAAAAAGCCGCTTGATGAAAGTGAAAGAGGAGAGTGAAAAAGCTGGCTTAAAGCTCAATATTCAGAAAACGAAGATCATGGCATCACTTCATGGGAAATAGATGGGGAAACAGTGGAAACAGTGTCAGACTTTATTTTTTTGGGCTCCAAAATCACTGCAGATGGTGACTGCAGCCATGAAATTAAAAGACGCTTACTCCTTGGAAGAAAAGTTATGACCAACCTAGAGAGAGTATTCAAAAGCAGAGACAATTACTTTGCCAACAAAAGTCCGTCTAGTCAAGACTGTGGTTTTTCCAGTGGTCATGTATGGATGTGAGAGTTGGACTGTGAAGAATGCTGAGCGCCGAAGAATTGATGCTTTTGAACTGTGGTGTTGGAGAAGACTCTTGAGAGTCCCTTGGACTGCAAGGAGATCCACCCAGTCCATTCTGAAGGAGATCAGCCCTGGGATTTCTTTGGAAGGAATGATGCTAAAGCTGAAACTCCAACTTTGGCCACCTCATGCGAAGGGTTGACTCATTGGAAAGGACTCCGATGCTGGGAGGGATTGGGGGCAGGAGGAGAAGGGAACGACAGAGGATGAGATGGCTGGATGGCATCATGGACTCGATGGACGTGAGTCTGAGTGAACTCCGGGAGTTGGTGATGGACAGGGAGGCCTGGTGTGCTGCAATTCATGGGGTTGCAAAGAATCGTACACGACTGAGTGACTGAACTGAACTGAACTGAACCTGAACCCTCATTCTGTGCTGCGTCCCGTGTCATGCATGTGATCTCATAGAAGTATTCGTATCACGATTTCCTTCTTAGATAGGTGCTATTATTTACCCCCATGGTCCAGGAGAGGAAACTGAGGCACAGAAAGGTGGGATCTCTTTCCTGAGGTTACAATCAGGACCTGAGCGCCAGTCCTCCCCCCGACCCCAAAGCCTGTGTGAATTTGACTCCTACTCCCTCTGTGCAGACGCCTTTTTGAACCTTCACAGCTGGACGCTCATGTGGAATGAAATGCCGCGCCCTATCCCTCTCACGGGGGGCGGGGGGGGGGGGGCGGGGTTGGTGAGCCAGCCAACGCCGCCTGCCATTCTAACAAGAGGCCTTGCTGCTGACCCCTGGAGAGATAATAAGCAAGGCTGCCAGCGCAGGTGCTGCAAGGGGGCGACTCGGCAGGCACTGCTAGAACTCCTTAAAGCTGAGGAGCAGCAGACCTCCTGGAGAGGGTGACTTCTAGGCTGCCCGTGTCGGAGGCCTCCAGTTTTAAAATTAACACTCTCCCGCCCTCTGTCCAGAGCTGTGAAAATCTGCAAGGGGGTTTGCTTTGACCACAGGGGGGCGCCCAACTCCTTGCCACACCTGAACAGGGCACTGGGGTGGGGGGAGGTGAGGGGGAGAGAAGTGAGGGTAATTTGGGGTGCAGTTTTAAACCAAACTCTCTTCAGCTGATCACATGAGCTCCTGGGGAAGGGCAGAAACATTTCAAAACCAGCCCAAGAGGGACCTTCTATTCAGCTGGGGCTGAGCTAGGGGCTGAGAGTTCCAACAACAGTAATGACGGGGTCTCACCCTCCAAAGAGCCCACAGTCAGGAGAATTCAAACGCCGTCTGCTAAGTGTCCATCCAGAGCAATCATTTAACAAGCATTTCATGAGCACCGACTGTGTGTCAGGCTCTGTGATGGTTGCCAAAGACAGAAAAACAAAAACAGTACAAAATCATTGCCCTCAAAGATCCGCAGTCCACGTGGGAGAGAGAGTGTGTGTGTGCATGTGTATGCACGGGCAAGCTTAGTTGTATCCAACTCTTTGTGACCCCATGAACTGTAGCCTACCAGGCTCCTCTGTTCATGGGATTTCCCAGGCAAGAAAGCTGGAATGGTTGCCATTTCCTAATCCAGGGAATATTCCCCACCCAGGGATTGAACCTGTGTCTCTTACATTGGCAAGCAGACTCTTTAGCACCGTGCCACCTGGGAAGCCTACAGGAATAAGTCTGGAAAAAATAGGGAAGTGCAGACACAGAGATACATAGAGAATACTTTACAAGGGTGGAGGAGGAGCACCAACTGAAACTAGGAGGAAATGGGGAGTATCAGGGAAGGCTTCCTGGAGGAAGAACACTCGACCCTGGCTGGGATGCACTACCGGTGCCAGGGAAGGCTTCTTGGAGGAGAGGACATGAGAGCCAGAGTTATAAACGACATGTGGGGGTCAACCAGGCAAAGAAGGAGTGGGTCTTTCAGACGATGGGAACAGTGTAAGCCAGGGACTGGAGGTGAGGAACCGCACAGAATATAGTGCGGGGAGCCTCGGGAGGGAAAGCGGAAGAGGGTGGCAAGGCCAGGTGGAGATGGGGGGGGAGGGGGGGGTCGGTGCCGAGTGCTATGGTAAGGAGATAGGGCCTCCGGCTGTCTTTGTGTGTGCGTAGGGATACATTCCCCTCTTCTCTTTCTGTCTCCTTTTCAGAGCCAAGAAGAAAAGCAAGCCCTTGAACCTCAAGATCCACAGCAGCGTGGGCAGCTGTGAGAACATCCCCTCCCAGCAGCGCTCCCCGCTGCTGTCCGAGCGCTCCCTCCGCTCCTTCTTCGTGGGACATGCGCCCTTCCTGCCCTCCACCCCTCCCGTCCACTCCGAGGCCAATTTCTCCGCAAGTAAGTCCTCTGCACCCGTACCCGGGTGGCTGCACCTGCTGCTCTCCGCTCCCGGGGCGCGCCCTCTGCTTTTCCTTCGGTGAAAATACGCCTCATCCGCGCTCCGCCAGGCACCACCCGCTGCGCCACGCAACGCCCCTGCGGATGGTTTCGGAGAAAAGGGGGTGGAATAGGGCGGCCCTGGGCCGTGTGCTGCTAAGTGTCACTGGGCCCGTGTGCCTGCGGGTGTGTAGGCATGACAGCGAGAAGCAAGCTTGCAGGACGTTACAGGAAACAGCAGTCCTTTCTTTCCTGTGCTTCTCAGCTGCCCAGTCACAGGATTCTCCCTGGACACCATGGGCTAAGGCGTCTCTGATTTAATTTTGTAATTTTCTCCCCCACACCGGTGGATGCGTGTAACCTTTACATCTCCATGATGGATTTTCGTTCACACTGGGCTGAGCGGGGCCCGGGGTGGCTTACATTCTGCTGTCATGAGTTTTGCGGCAAAGTGGTTATTCCTAGGGGCAGAAATGGAACTTTCTGGTGATCAAGGATGAAGTCTCAGAAGGCGTTTAATCTTTTCTGCCCAGAGGCCCGTTTTGCTGAGCAGGCGCAGATGTGGTCAGAGGGGAGCCCCTGAAAAAAGCTCAACCAGTCCTCCAGCCAAGACAATAACTTTATTGCTTGGGAACTTGGGAAGAGGAGGGGGTGCTAGAATGTGGAGAAATAACCCCTTGCCCTTAATACAGCCAGACTGTGTCCACGTGTTGCTACTCTGATAAGTGATAAATGATGCTCACTGAGTAACTAGTATGTGCTAATCAGACACATGTGTGATGTCATTTAGTTCTTGCAACAATCAGTGGTACACATGGATTATTCCCATTGTATAGATGAGGAAATTGAGGCCCAGAGACATCAAAGAATTGCCTAAAGTCACACAGCTATGTAGTTGAGTCAGGATTTGAATCTGATTCCTTCTAACTCCAGAGTATACCAGTTTAACCATCATGCCTGATTTTGTAACCAAGTTCCTCAGATACCCAGCAGGACATCTTTCTCTAAATGTGGGATTCTGTTCTTTATCTTTACATAAAGGTTTTTAAAACTCTTTTTAGGGAGCCCATGGACCTGTTAAGGATTGGATGCAATCTGTTAGTTCTCTCCCTGGAAAACTGCAGATGGAATGTCCAACACAGATGTCTGGAGTCAGGATTGTCAGGTTGAGAAGCTCTGCCTTTCCCCGGCTGGATGGCCCGAGCAGAACAGTGAACTCAGTTTACAGTCCACACATGTGTCTCCTGCGTCCACTGCAGGACTCAGTGGAGGGCCTGGTGCCAGAAGAGACTTGTGTGGACGTCAGGAGAGGCTCCAGAGCCTGGCTTGTCTCGGTGCCCGAGGCTACAGGCCCTGAAGCAAGCAAACTAACATAGTGCTCCCGACACACGTCGACGCCAGAAAGCCAGTTTATCCATTTGTCAAGAGAAATCACTGTCAGAGGGATTAGAGACACTCCATGATGGTGGGTGGGCCTGAGGTGAGCCTGGTCAAGGGAAAGGGGTGATGACATTTGCGGTGAGTATTGGCAGCCGACTGGGGCAGGGCGCCATGGCTCTGGAGGGGGCTGCCTGGGTTCCAGCCCCAGCTCTGTTATTTCTGAGCAGTGTGCTGACCTCCAGCAAGTTAAGAGCCTCTCTGAGCCTCAGTTTCCATAATCTGTGAAATGGGAAAACAATAGCTTCACGTCACACATGTTTGTGAGGACTGGATGAGCTCATATTTGTCAAATTGCCTGCACAGTACTTGGCACACAGTAAGCGCCTCATAATGGCAGTTGCTATTCTGATGTTTGTTGTCTCCTTCTCCTAGAGTCATTTCCATCCTCTGGCTCCATGATTAATTTTGAGGCTGTAGCTAAATGCCTTTCAGGTCACCCCAGCACCCCCAACCCAACTCCCTTTTGGCCCTAAGAGTGCCTGGAATTTACCTTGGCGTGATGCTGCGCACTGCATCTGGCAGCCATCTGTCTTCAGGCATCGCCGTCATATGTGAGAGTGTCAGCATGGCTGCCTCAAAGGGTTTGACCATAGCTCTGGACTTTAATTCCAGCCAGAGGAGAAATATCTCGATCTTACCTTAAAAAAAAAAAAAAACAACAGCCGTCAGACTTGCACGTTCAGACCCCTGCTTCTGCCCCAGAGTTTTGCAAGGATTCACCGTAGTTTCCCATTTTCATCCTGCCCTCATCTCCATCTGGAGGAGACGCTTCCCTGCCTGCCCGTGGGCAGGAGCGGAGTCATTCTGAATTAAAATCAGCTCCCGATACTATGAGGCCCTAGAAGCACAATTTTCTCTCAGGACAGTCCTGGTCCTTGTATGCAGAGAGGCCCCTCCCTGATCTCCCAGGAAGGAGAAAGCTAGCATTTGAGTCTCAGGGAGAGAGCAAGTGTGTAACCCAAGTATTAGCTGGACTCCCGTGGACCAGTCGTATTTTCAGTGATCCTAACAAACAACAGAAGCAGAGGCAGCCTGGTGGAGGAGGCTCCAGATCAGGAAATGAGAAGCTCTCCACTGGATCTTGGTGTTGTCACCAGTGGCCCTGTGACCTTTGTCCTCGCTGGGCATGTCAGTGGCATTGTCACAGTTCAGATGCATTGCACTCTTTGCGGGCGGATATCATTATTCCCATGTTACAGATCAGGAAACTGAGGCTCTGAAAGGCGAGTGATCTTGACCACATTATAGGTATTGAATTCAAACGCAAACTCTAACCTGCATCCCGTCTTCCTTTCTCTCTCTGGGTCTCAGTTTCCCCAACTGTGCAATAAAAGACTCCATGCAGGTCCATTCCGGAGCTCAGGAACTCTAAGGCTAACCCAGGGAGTATGCAGAGCGGCTTTTCTAGGCAGATATTTTGACGCACTCAGAATGCCAGTCTGGGAGTCTCTGGGTCAGGGCTACGGGGAGCACACAGCTGCGGGCACCGGCTCCCCCATACTACTGACAGTCCTGTTCTCACGCCACTCTGAGTTCTAGAGGAGAACTTCCGGCCTCTGGGCCCCAGTGCCAGCCTTCCTCCCCTGACCCGGCTGAGGAAACCTCTGAGGCAGTGTCCCTGCCAGGCTGAGTCCGTCCTCCCGTTTGTCACTGTCAGCTCTGGCTGTGGCTGTGCTGAGAAGGGCGGAGATCCTATGTCCTGTTATCCCCGATGGTAATGCCGGGAGTCAGCATTAGGAAGATTCTGGCTGCAGAGTGGCCGGGCCTTGGACCCGGGGTGCCTAGCCACCTCGAATGAGCTGCAAGAAGGACTTAACCTCCTTGGGGCTGGCCCTGCTTCCCTGGTCTGGGGATGACAGGCAGGGGAAGGGAGGAGAGTAGAAGGAGTCTTGGCTCCTGAGGAATCCATCTCTAAGATTAGCCATGGACAAAACACCAGATATCAGACTCTACTGCTCAGCATGGAGGATGCTGACCCAGGAGTGAACCTGCTTCTCAGAGGAGAGAACCATCACTTACCTCTCCATCCTTGCTGTATTTATTTACTCCGTGCTGCGTTCATGCATGCCACATTGCCCTGTATTGTCTCATTGGATGCCTTCCACCCATGGACCATTTTTGGACCAATAAGCTGTGTGTCTGTGCCACCTTGGAGGGCATCTCTGACCCCCAGCTGACTCAGTTCAGGTAGCCTCTATGATCCCTATAAAGGAGCTTCTTCAGAATGAAAAAAAAATAAATTGCTGCCTACATGGGAACAGTAACTATTCATCACCATTCGATACCGGATGGTGGAAGTGATTTGGGGATTATAGCAACCAAGTGGTGGCTGACGTATCATTGGGCACATCACTGAACCCCGTGGGTCTAGTTCTACCCAGCAAAGATGGTAGTGAGGGTAAAATGAGGAAATCGTGTGAATTTCCTAGCATGGGGGCCAGAACTTAAAGCATTAAGTCTCAATGAAGGGTCGCTTGGGGAGCTCTTGCTGTACATTAGGTGATGGAATAGCTTGTAACAATGAGGAAAATGCCGATAATAATAGCAGTCGGCATTTATTGTGTGTTGACAATGTCCCAAGCTTCATCAATTCAGGCAAAGCAATTTATTTGTGTTGTTTTGTTTAAGCTTCATAGTCCTCCATTGGGTAGGTACTCTTCAGTTCAGTTCAATTCAGTCGCTCAGTCATGTCTGACTCTTTGCGACCATGGACTACAGCGCACCAGGCTTCCTATTATGATGCCCATTTTACAGATGAAGAAGCTGGGGCTGAGATTTAAGTCATTGCCCCAAGGTCACAGGCCAGGAATGGGATGGAGTTTGCTCTTATTCAGAATCTGCCAAATCTGCAACACTGGCATGTGAAATGGCAACACCTTTTCCACTGAAACTTCTTTGTTCAGCAAGTAGGGAGCTTACCTTGTTCAAAGTTTCTCTGTGGCACCCTTGCCTCGTTGGGAGACTGTGTGATGGGGGCCAGTCTTGCTCCAAGGATGCCTCTTGTTCCACCAGAGCACAGTGCTTGCTCAACAATCAGCACCCATGCTGGCTAGCAGACTGTTACCCCTCCGGACTCCAGTGTTTATATTCAGGGGATCCATCGTCCCAGGCAGTGGCCATCCCTGTGGGCAGGGGGCAGGCAGCTGCAGAACGCACCCAAAAGATGTCATCCTGAACATCTTTGGTAGAAGATGAGGGGTGATGGGGACTTCTTTTGCCACCTGCAGTTTTGGGGGTGTTTATTAGCTGTCTGGCTGGGTGGGTGGGTACTTCAGGGCAGCAGCTGCCAGAATGAACAAGTGACTGATGATACCTGGACATCCCCATCTTGGTCCTGAACACCAGCTGCAGTTGGATATGAGACCCCGGTCTTATGAAATAGTCCTTCACCAGGTGTTTGAAGGACAGCATGCCCTCGCCTTGCCCCGTCTCACTGTGCCCTCTCATCTCTTTTCCAAGAAGCTCCTGTTCTTTGTTCCAGAGACACAGCAACAGGCAGCTGACCCTCAGCTGAGGGCCTGGCCTTGTGTGCCTTGGCAAGATGAGTCAGAAGCCCAGTTTGTTAGGGAGGCAACTGAAGGTAGCAATAAAGACTGATGAAGCCGAGCTGCGGACTCCCAAGAAACCAGCCACTGGAAGGGTTATAAAGAGACTCGGGATGGGGGTGCATTATATAATGGGGTTTAATGAGGCTTGAGGCCAAGGTTCATTACCGCCACCCCCTGGAAGAGGGGGAAGAGGAGCGCGTGCTTTGACAAAATTTGACTGCCTGAACCACGTTCTCATCTCAGAATCGGGAGAAATTTTGAGAAATTTGAGTCTGACCTGGCTCAGTGGTGGCATATCCAAGGGGAAGACATGATATCCCATACGAGTGACCCAAAGGACTTTTCTCCCCTAGAGTGAGCCAGCGGAAATCCTGCTCCCCACACCCGTACCCAAGAGACCCAGGAAGCGCCCATGTCCCATGCCACCTGGCATCTTTGTGGTATTTTAGAAACTGAGATCCCAGCGGGTTGCTAACACTTACTGACCATCTGCCTGCCACTTGCCAGGCAGGTGCTGCTGTAGGTGCTTGATAGGCTCTCAGATGTGTGTACCTGGGAGCAAGTGAAATGGTACAGAAAGATTCATAATGAGGACTTCTGTCCCTCTCATCATCCCTCTCCCAGTCTTGCTTTTAAAAAATGCTTTCCATGTCTGCTGCTGCTGCTGGACTCACACAATTTAAGCTAGGTTATAACCGCTTTGTTGTTCTCAAAGCATGTCTCAGACCAGCACCATCCCAAAGCTTGTGAGAAATGCAAATTCTTACTCTTCTCCTTCCAGACCCACTGAATCAGTACCCCTGGGGAGGGTCCAGACTTCTGTATTTTCACCACCCCTTCAGGGTATTCTGCACTTGAACATTTGAGAATCACCCGATTATATCTCTCTCTCTTTTATGGGAAATAGTTTCAAGCTTACAGAAAAGTTGCAAAAACAATACAAAGGTTTCCTGTACCCCCTTAGCTCAGAGTCATTAGTTTTTATCATTTCTTTACATTTGCTTCTTCTCTCCAATCCCCCACCCCCCCCCCCTCAGTTTCTCTTTCCATCTCTCTCCCTCCCTCTCTCTCTTTCTCTCCTTTCTGTGGACCATTCGAGACTAGGTTGCATATTCTCTTACATAACCACACCAGATTTAGTAAACTTGATATTGAATCAAGACTTTCATCTGACCATCTTCCAATTTCAGCAATTTGTCTCAATAGCATCCTTTATAGTATTTTTTTTTCTGGTGCAGGATCCAATCTGAGGTCACATACTACATTTAGCTGTTTTGTTGACCTTGGACAGTTCTTTAGCCCTCGTCATTTTGACTTTGACATTTTCGAAGAGTAGGGACCAGCCACATAACAGAATGTCCCTCAGTTTAGGTTTGTCTCACGTTTCCTTGTGGTTAGACTTGGGCTGTGCAGCTTTGGTGGGACTTCTACTCAAGTGGTGCTGTGTTTTACTTCAGTTCAGTTCAGTTCAGTCGCTCAGTCGTGTCCGACTCTTTGCGACCCCATGAATCGCAGCACGCCAGGCCTCCCTGTCCATCACCAACTCCTGGAGTTCACTCAGACTCACGTCCATCGAGTCAGTGATGCCATCCAGCCATCTCATCCTCTGTCGTCCCCTTCTCCTCCTGCCCCCAATCCCTCCCAGCATCAGAGTCTTTTCCAATGAGTCAACTCTTCGCATGAGGTGGCCAAAGTACTGGAGTTTCAGCTTTAGCATCATTCCTTCCAAAGAAATCCCAGGGCTGATCTCCTTCCGAATGGACTGGTTGGATCTCCTTGCAGTCCAAGGGACTCTCAAGAGTCTTCTCCAGCACCACAGTTCAAAAGCATCAATTCTTCAGTGCTCAGCCTTCTTCACAGTCCAACTCTCACATCCATACATGACCACAGGAAAAACCATAGCCTTGACTAGATGGACTTTTGTTGGCAAAGTAATGTCTCTGCTTTTGAATATGCTATCTAGGTTGGTCATAACTTTCCAGTGCAGCCCTATTCTCTGTGGGCCAGGGCTTCCAGACCTTTAGCTTTTTTTTTAAAAAAAAAAAACAGTCTGAGACCATGATGTTGATGAGAAAGCTCCAAATTTTAAAATCTAAGCACCCAGTGAAAAATCTTTCAACCGTGTGTGAACCAGTTTAAATAGTCCCACAGGCTTGTGGGTCCTACTTGGTCTTGGGTTTCCCAGTTTTTAACCTCTGTTCTAGAATCATGGAGGTCAGAACAGATAGGTACCTCAAAAATAACCAAGTCTAAGCCCTCATTTTTACATATGTAGAAAATGAGACCAGAGAGCGGAAAGGACTTGCCCAGGGTTACAGAGCTGGGTTTGAACCCAGGTCTCCTGATGCCCAGCTAATGGTTCTCTCTGTTACACCAAGTTGGATGGAAAACTGAAGCTTCATAAAGGTTTGTGCTGAAAGTGCCACAGAGGAAGGGAACAGTGCCTTTGATTAAAAGGCAATGTATTTTGTATGTATGAAGGGCTAATGATGTGTGGGGTGTGTGTGTGTGTGTGTGTGTGTGCGCATGTGAATATGTACATTTTATGTGAGGCCACTATTGGGTTTTTATCAACTCCTTCTCTGATGTGCCCGTATATTTTGTAATTCCTGCCTTAGCACAAACAGTTTGGGCTCAGCATGCAGTGTGGACAGCCTTAGACCTTTTGTTATGATTGTTCTCACCAGGAACTGTGGCAGCAAAAATTGGTTGGTAAGTGGTTGGCACTTGGAACTGGGTGGGGGAGTCATTTGTACCTCTTGGAGTGAGTCCTGATCCCCAGTCAGGTACACATTGTCGGCACGGACATCCTGTTTCTGTGTCTGATTGTGCCTTTGTCTCACCAACAGTCCCTCCTGCACAAATAAATATTTTTGAACAGACAGTACCATTTTTGAGCATGCACTTTGGGGCCAACATTGTGAGTCTATAGCTACCCAGGAGCTTGAAGGCAAAGTAGAAAAGATTCTGCTTGTTGCTCTTCAGAGCTGCTGAGCTGGATGGTTTTGACATCACTGAGGCAGGAACTGAAGTTGCTAGACTTCAATGCAGTCTTTGTATTTTATGGATGTTTTTCCTGACCAGAGAAGCAGGTGTCCAAGCAAAATTCTGCCAAAAACTGTTTTGTTAATCAGAAAATAAACAGGTCTTTATTGCTTCATGATAGTGGTTGTATGGACGTATGGCTTTGTTACAAGTGACAGTAAACAAACTTGAGCTTTTTTTTTTTAAAACTGTGAAAGTGATTTATTGGCACATGTAAGTGAAAAGTCCAGGGGTTGTGTGAGCTTCAGGCATGGCTCGATCTAGGGGCTCAGTTCATGTCAGGACTCTGTATCTCTCAGCTCTGCTCCTCTCCAGGGTGGCTTCACTTTTAGGCTTTCATGTGGTGACTATATGGCCTCAGAAGTTCCAGTCCCTTCCCTCTTCTGGTCCATAGTAAAGGAGTGAGATTGTTTAAGTCTGAGATTCACTGAGTCAACCAGCATGACCATGTGCTCACCTCTGAACCAATCAGTGGAGTCAGGGGAATGGGGTGGAAACTTACTCGTTTAATCCTGAGCTGTGATTTTTACTTTGGGGCTTAGAAATGGAATCTTTTTTGCCTAAAAAGGGAACATGAATGCTGGGGAAGCTGACAACCAGTGCCCATTAGAGTAGAAATGAGCAACAATGGTCCCTGTACTCAAAAGCTTTGAGGAACACCTTTCTGGCCAAATTAGTTCATGATCCAAGTTAGTGGGGACTTGTCCCCACTACTGTACAGAAAGCTCTTTCCTATTTCTGAGGGTCTCCCTTGGGCTGTATTTCTCAGTGATCCCTGGCAAGGAATTTCTTTTCTATCCCTCTGACACTCCTGTGGTGGGGTCTCCAGGAAGCACACAGCCTGTCAGGGAAGGTTAACCCGTGGTTCCGGGTGGAGACTCAGCTCCACTCACAATTTGAAGCCATAGCATCTTGGTATTAGCCAGGCATGGGATGTAGAGTTGGACAAACCTGGGTTTGAATCTCATCTCTGCCACTTATTGCCTAACATCTCTGAGCCTCAGTTTCCCCATCCTCAGTCCATTGCTCGTGGACTAGTTATTAGGATTTGAAATAAAAGGAAGCTGAGCACTGTGCCTGTTGCTGAGACCTGTTTTTCTGTGGTCGTCAATACTATCATGTAGGGTTTGGGTTTCAGTCAGCTTTGATCCTCCCTGGTTTCTGCTGGACATCGGTCCAAACCACCCCCGTCACCCACACCACACCTGAATGGAACCATCACTACTGATTGAATGCCGGACGAGTAAAGTGTGATACTGAGCGACTTAGTCCTTGTGGGCTTTTCTGGTCCTTGTGCCCATACCTGCCTTAAATGACATGTCCTTTGCTAATTCTAACAACAGAAGGTTTTCTTTTCACAGACATAGAGTCCACTCTTCTCATCCCCAGGACTGTGCCCCCCCACTCCCCTCCTGATGACCTTTTCCATCACTTACATGACACAGGCTGTCCTGTTCTAGGATGTAGCTCTGATAACTCTCATCTTCCTCCCAGACATTTTGTCTGTTACTCCTTTTGAGTGGGGCTTCCCCGGTGGTTCAGCGGTTGAGTCTGCCCTCCAATGCAGGAGATGCAGGAGACATGGTTTCAGTCCCTGGGTCAGGAAGATCCCCTGGGAGAGGAAATGGCCACCCACCCCGGTATTCTTGTCTGAAAAATCCCGTGGGCAGAGGAGCCTGGCAGGCCACAGTCCATGGGGTCATGAAGAGACAGACACGACCTGGTAACTGACCATGTACACACTCCTTCTCAACGGGGAGAGTCGCCCGTTGCCTCCTGGGCCTCAGGTGGACCTGTCCCCGCCCCACCCCTGCTGGCCTGGGCGCACCGTCTTACTGGTCATGGGTGCACACCCTTGCTCGAATGCCCCACCCCACCAGCATCCAGGCAGGATCTGGGCACCTGTGTTTCATTCCAGGCACTTTGTTCTCAGCTGGGATACGAGTGGCAAGTGTCTCACTGTGCTCCACGCTGCTCTGTCCGAGACCCCTGTTAAGCGATTCTCCCCTCGGCTAAAAGTCAGGGCATCACCAGGCAGGCGTGATGGACACGGTGCTGCCCCCAACTCCTCCCTTCTCTGTTTTCTCTCCTCCTCTCTTTCTCCATCCTGTCTGTCTCTCTGGATTGGTCAGCCTCTTTTTCTGTTGGTTTCCCCTGGGAACATTGCACCCTCCCCTTTCTCCCATGGTGTCACCTTCACACTTTCAGTCCCCCTCCACGCCCTACCCCTTGCTGACGTCCCCTCTCTCTCTTCTCCTCTGTCTTTCTGTCCTCACCCTGCTGTCTCCAGTTACCCACCTTCCCAGCCTGACTCTTCCAGCCACTCTGTGCTGCGTTCCTTGATAGAGGTGATCTGGATTTGGTGGCTTGGGGGCTGGAGAGAGGGACGACTAACCCCCCCGCCAAGAAAAAAACCCCAAAGTGCCTGTCTCTTAGGGATTCATTACAAATCGTAGGGGTAGACGGCAGAAGGGTCCTTTCTGGGGCAGGGGCTGGCCTGCCTCTTCTGGGTGAACCCCACTGCTGATCCCATCATGACAGAACTGGGGTCTTAGGTCCTTAGATGCTAATTGGCATGGCTCAGCCTGCTTCCAGCCAGGGTCATTATTTTCTGTTTCCCCAAGCTTTCCATGCTGCATTTGGCCTCAGCATTTTCTGGAAACCCCAGGAGACAGAGTATTTAGGCCAGGGCTCAGCAATTTTTTCTGTGACCAGAGAGCAAATATTTCCAGCTTTGCAAGTCAACAGTCTCAACTACTAACTCTTCAATAGTAGCATGAATATAGCCTTATGTAACCAAAGGGGTAGGGCTGTGTCCCAGTAAAGCTTTATTTATAAAACAGGGGGTGGGCTAACTTGGGCTCAGACTTGGAAGCTAAACAAGACCTGTTTTCACCTCCCAGCTCTGCCCCCTACTGGCAAGGAGACCTTGGGCGAGTGAGGTCTCTGAGCTGCTGTTTCTCATCTGCAAAAGTTAGGAGAACATTTGGGCTTCCCTCATAGGGTGGTTTTAAGATTACATGAGAGAATGCCTGTAAATGGCTAGCACAGGGTCAAGCACATGGTGAGCAGGCAATAAATATCAGCAATTATTATATATATAATGTTACTAATATGTGTACATGTTATATAGAACACTCATATATATGTTATATACGTTATATACACATACACACACAGACACACACACAGACATACACATATGCTCCACGAGTTGCAGTTGTTTTCTGTGATGGATTTGGAATTACAGGAAGAACCAAAACAGTGTGGTTTTTGGTGAGGCTTCTGCACCCACCTTACTTAATGAGGCCACTTCACAGTTGGTCCTCACGAGAAGCCAGGGCTTTAATCCAGGACCCATTTCCTGTGTCAGGGCTGCCATACCCACCACCCAGTTCGTCCACATTGGGGTGATTGCCGTTCACAACCCCTTCCATGCAGCATGGGATTCAGTTTCCAGTGACAGTGAGTGGAGAGACAGACTATGAAATCAAGATTTGCACCAGGGCCAGTACAGCCTCTGCTCATATGTAAACTTAATCCCAAGAGCAGATACATGGTTTGGGAGACCCAGGCGTCTAGACAGAGGAAACAGTCCTTACTTACCCAGTTTCACTTCCTTTTGAAATCCCATAGAATCTGGACAAAAAAGTGGGTTTTTTTTTTTTTTAACAAAAGAGAGTAGGGGTTGCTGGTGAAAGAAGAGTACCTGGCTTAGACGCCTCCAAGACTGCATTCATCAGGGCTTTTTCTGATGCAGAGACCTTCCACATACTGGCTTCAGAAGATAAAAGGGAAGTTGCTGGTGTAGGTACTGGGGGGGAAAAAAGCCTAGACAAGGTCTTCAGGGATGGATGGGTCCAGAAGCCAGTGTCATCAGATCATGTTCTTTTTGTCTGTCATCTCACATTATGCTTTCCTTTTTATGGGTTTCATTCTCAGGTAGGCTTTCCCTTCATGGTAGCCTTTGGCTGGCCCAGGTTTCCATCCTTATAGATCTAAGTGCATCAGCCCCTTGAACCAACTGGATTGCAGTTAAGGGGATAGATCTCCAGGGAACACCAGGGTTATGAAACATCCAGAATAGGGATGCTGAGCAGACAAGAGCAACAACTGCTCCTACAAAACTGTCTGTGGGTTGAGTACCTGTGATTCAGTCTCTCACTTGTTTCTCTCCTCATTGAGGAGCCAGGGGAAATATGAATGATTAGTAAATCAGAAAAAGAGCGTGAACCTATTTGATGAGTTCCGCTTCCCTTTCTGTTTACTTGAGATTCCCACTGTCAGAGGGCGTCAGGAATATTTTCCCCTTCAGTCAGTCATGAAATAAGAAGGAACTCAGTGGTTCCATGGAGAAGGCAACGGCACCCCACTCCAGTACTTTTGCCTGGAAAGTCCCATGGATGGAGGAGCCTGGTAGGCTGTGGTCCATGGGGTCGATAGGAGTCGGATGCGATTGAGCAGCTTCACTTTCACTTTTCACTTTCATGCATTGGAGAAGGAAATGGCAACCCACTCCAGTGTTCTTGCCTGGAGAATCCCAGGGACAGGAGAGCCTGGTGGGCTGCCGTCTATGGGTCATACAGAGTCAGACATGACTGAAGTGACTTAGCAGCAGCAGCAGCAGCAGTGGTTCCAACCCTGACTGTACATCCCAGTCACCTGGGCAGGGAGGGCTTTTCAAAATCCTAATTCCCAGGCTGCAGCCCCTGTCCAGTGATACCAGAGTCACTGGAAGGTGAGGCCCAGGCATCAATACTTTTCAGTGCTCCCTGGGTAATTACAATGTGCAGCCAACATCAAGAACCACAGATCCAGCTGGAGTGGCCAGCATATTCAGAAGCTATCCTAGACAGGCGGAGGTAAGTTCTTGTAGGATTTTCTGAAGACCTACGTCATCTC
Source organism: Bos indicus x Bos taurus (assembly GCF_003369695.1). NCBI lineage: Eukaryota > Metazoa > Chordata > Mammalia > Artiodactyla > Bovidae > Bos > Bos indicus x Bos taurus. The sequence continues at coordinate 15,316,060 of NC_040092.1, read as the reverse complement.
TGTGGATACTGGGAACTGTCTTCTCATCTCAAGCTTTAGCATTAAATAGAAGACAGGTTTTGGTCTGCAGTGTGACCCATGTGATTTACAGGTGTTGGGCCCCTGCTGGGGCCATGATTCACCACTGCTGTTCCTGCTTGCTAGCACACTGATTACTGTTAGATTATCTGGTTTCCTTGCTGAATCTTAAGCTGGGCCGACACTGAGGCAGCAACATGGGATTTTGAAAGCATATATGCAGAGGTGGAGGAAGTGGGTGGGCGGACAGGTGTGAAAGACAGACAGGACTGTGGTTCCTGGGGTGGATGACAGACAGATCAGCTTATGGCAACAGGGCCAATGAGGAGACTTGGACACCTGTCTTGCTGCTGCTACTGCTAAGTCGCTTCAGTCGTGTCTGACTCTGTGCGACCCCATGGACTGCAGCCTACCAGGCTTCTCCATCCATGGGATTCTCCATGCAAGAACACTGGAGTGGGTTGCCATTTCCTTCTCCAAGGCATGAAAGTGGAAAGTGAAAGTGAAGTCGCTCAGTCGTGTCCGACTCTTAGCGACCCCATGGACTGCAGCCTACCAGGCTCCTCCATCCATGGGATTTTCCAGGCAACAGTACTGGAGTGGGGTGCCATTGCCTTCTCCAGAGAGCTTCAAATATCTGCAGTTCTCCTCTTAGGCTCATTCAGTGCTGGTGACGGGCTTACAAAATCAGGAGCTATGCAGAAGCATCTGAACCTCCTCTTATTGAGTGAGAGGAGACCCTGGAAGGTCCTGTATTGGTTCAAATGGATCAGCTGTTCAAGAGTCTCTTTCCCATCCCAGTCTCTGAGGCTGGGCCTGGAATCTGGGAATTGAACAAGCACCCTTGAAGTATGCCCCAGTTTGGGGCCTGGGGCTGTTTTTAACTGGCTTCCAGCTAGATAAAAGAAATAAGGACAAGGAACAAATTGTGTTTCCAGGAAGTATGTTAGTGAGCTAAATAAGCAGCTTTTTAGTTTGAGATTGTTGTTATTCAGTCACTCAGGTGTGTCCGATTCTGTGATCCCATGGACTGCAACAGGCCAGGCTTCCTTGTCCTTCACTATCTCCCAGAGTTTGCTCAAACTCATGTCCATTGAGTCAGTGATGCCATCCAACCATCTCATCCTCTGTCTCCCCCTTCTCCTCCTGCTCTCAATCTTTCCCAACATCAGGGTCTTTTCCAATGAGTCAGCTCTTCACATCAGGTGGCTCAAGTATTGGAGCTTCAGCTTCCAATGAATATTCGTTCAGGACTGATTTCCTTTAGTTTGAGATAATATCCATCAAAATTTTTTGGTATTAAATATCCTTTTTAAAGTGAAATGATGGATAATTATAGATGGTGATTTTTTTTTTTTTTTTTTTTACATAGCGTCCTTTCTTAGAAACAGACATTGCTAACTGTAAGCTGTCTCCTGTTTATTAAATATTCTGGTCTGTAAAATTCAAGTCAGGAACTCTTTCTCTAGATTGGCGTTTAAAGGTTGATTATTAATATTATTGAACCAAAGCTCCTTCTTCAAAAAGAAGCTCATATAACCCCTTACTGTATGAATCAGCAGACGAAAGGGAAGTTGTTTTGGGTTTTGTAAACCAAGGAGCCTGATGTTCTATGTCCTGGCCCTCCCCTCAATGATGGCTTTGGAGATACTTCTTTGAAATTCAATTTGGAACTGCTATCTCAGAAATTTCTTTGAATGATTCGAATGGGAAACCTGAGGCCTTAGGATGGAGAGCATTCTCTCAAACTCCTGATTCCTAATTGGGTCCAGTCATCCCAAGGGTTCATGTCACTGATGAATTAAAAAGACTCTCCCATCCCCCACCAACCCCAGAATGGACTTAGCACCTAGTAGGTATTGGGGGCATCATCTTCGTTGTAACAACCCCTATTTTCTCACTTTGAAAATGAGAAGAACATAGCCCAGGGAAGTGACATGACTTTCTCAGGGTCACCAAGAAGGAGGAAGGACTTGGGGTCAGGACTTGGTTTACCTTGAGGTCCAGAGCACCTTTCCGTTTTCCCTTATGGGACAAAGCTGGCTCTGGCGTCTCGGAGGGAGCTTCAAAAATATTAAGGAACTATGGCTTTTCTGATAGTATAACGTATGAGTCTATCTCTTCAAGAGTCATTCCTCCATCTGTCCATTCAACCAAAAATATTTCAGATTGCCTTCTCCCTGTGTGGGTACCAGGGATACGAGGATGTGTAGACATTCAAGATCTCCGTCTTCACGGAGCAGCCAGACTGCTGGGGGAAACAGATATAAAGAGCCACTAGCTATGGCAGTGATGAAAGCTGCGAGTGAATGTCCAGGATGCTATGCAAATTAAAACAGGAGCGATGATGGCAGTGGGCGGAGCAGGGATGTCTAGTCCAGCCGAGGAACCAGGGAAGGCTTCCAAGAGCATGGGCTGTTTATGCTGAGACTTGAAGGCTAGATGGGGCCAGTCAGATAATGTGATGGACATCCATTTAAGGCAGAAAGAACAGCCTGGGCTGAAAGAGTTGGACAGGTTTCAGGAACCCAGGAGCCTGTGGATGAGGCATGGCAGAGAAAAAGAGGTGAACAGGAGCGCAGATCCGGAATTTTGGTTTAGTGTATAGGGTTTAGTGCTGAGGGAAGCTTTTAAGCCTCAGGTCTCAGGCACTGACTCACCTGTGCTGTTTCACCCTTCCCTTTGATGGCATCTCCTGCTCTCTGACCGGAGAAGGCAATGGCACCCCACTCCTGCCTGGAAAATCCCATGGATGGAGGAGCCTGGTAGGCTGCAGTCCATGGGGTCGCTGAGGGTTGGACACGACTGAGCGACTTCACTTTCACTTTTCACTTTCATGCACTGGAGAAGGAAATGGCAACCCACTCCAGTGTTCTTGCCTGGAGAATCCCAGGGACAGGGGAGCCTGGTGGGCTGCCGTCTATAGGGTCACACAGAGTCAGACATGACTGAAGTGACTTAGCAGCAGCAGCAGCAGCAGCTCTCTGACAGGTGGGTCTGTTATGGGTTGAATTGAGATCCCCTCAAAAATATGTTGTAGTCCTAGCCCCTCAGGATAGAACATGCTCATATTTGGAAAGGGAGTCATTGCAGGTATAATTAGCCAAGTTACTATGAGGTCATAAAAGAGCAGGGCAAGCCTTTCATCCAACATGACTGGTAATCCTTTTAAGAAGAGGGAAATTTGGACACCGAGGCAGAAACCAACAAGGGGAATGACACATGAAAATGGAGGCAGAGACTGGAGGGGCACAGCTGCAAACAAAGGGGCCCCCAAGGTTGACGACCACCCCCAGAAACTGAAGGAGACAAGGAAGGATTGCGTTTAGTCGTGATTTCAAGTTTCTGGCCTGTAAAAGCATGAGACAATACCTCTCCACTGTTGGAAGCCACCCAGCTTGGGGCACTGTGTTACGGCAGCCCCCGGACAGTAACAGGCGTCTCTAAGGGCTACATCTTCAGCCCTGACGTATGCGAGTGTCATGCTCATGAGTCAGTCTCCTGGTGACTGTATAATTGGTCTGGGAGTAAACTGGGTGCTTTTTGGGAAAATGACATGAGTTCTTCTCAGCTGTGAAATTGCTCGTCAATCAGTGCGTTCGAGTGCTCACCTCGCAGATGGCCTCCTAGTGACCATAAAGAGTTAGTGCCGCTTCCCAAGATGGCCTGGTGGCTCCCTGGATGGCCGTTTGCCACAGAAGAGAGTCTGGACATGCAGCCCACGGGGCCTCTTGGCGGAGGAGAGGGTGGGAGCCAATTAGGCACAGCTGTTGCCGCCCACCCTCAGGCGCACGTGTCCATACTGCCTGTAGCACTATGGGAATAAGCTCTTCGGAATCAGCCACTGTCCCAGCCCAGAAAGCCTCAGTGGCAGCCCCTTTGTACCTATTGTCACCCCGTGTGGTGATTTGATGGTGAACTGGGTACGGCGCCTCTTAATTCACGAAGGATGTGAGTCTGATGGTGGCGTCTACGTAATGAGTGTTGGAAGGATTGGAAACTCCCCAGTGTGAGCCGGGGCCTGTGATCCCTCACTGTGCAGTGTTGGCAGGGTTAGTCAACCTCTCTGAGACTCAGTGTCCCCATTGGAAAGTGAAGATTCTGCTACTTCCCCCACACAATAATATGATAAAGATTAGATTTAAGACTGGATGGCTAAGTGGCTTCTATCCTGAAGAATTCTGCCCCATTGGGGAAGGCTGTTTGAAGGAGTTGCTAGGCAGGCTGACAGAGGCTTTAAAAAAAATGTATTGAAGCACAGTTGATTTACAATATTGTCTTAGTTTCAGGTATATAGATTTATACATATTATATATATATATATATTACAATATATATTCTTTTTCAGAGTCTTTTCCATTGTACATTATTACAAAATATCATGTAGTTCCCTGTGCTATACAGTAGGTCTTTGTTGGTTATCTATTTTATGTATGTGTATATGTTAACCCCAAACTCTTAATGTATCTCCCCATCTTTCCCCTTTGTTTTCTATGTCTATGAGTTTGTTTCTGTTTTGTAAAAAGTTCATTTGCTTTTTTTTAAGATCCCACATGTAAGTGATATCATATGATATTTGCCTTTCTCTTTCTGACTTACTTCACTTAGTAGCATAATTTCTAGGTCCATGTGTTGCTGCAAATGGCAATATTTCATTTTTGGTGGCTCAGTAATATTCCATTGTGTGTGTGTGTGTGTGTATACACACACATACACATACATATATATGTATATATTCCACATCTTCTTTATCCACTCATCCTGAGAGAGGTTTGTGTGAAGCCCCCCACCCCTCTGTTTGGGGTTCATGGTAGAAAACATCCTTTGATCTTACTGAAAATGACTGATGAGTGGTGGCTGCAGTTGAGATCTCCCAGCCCAATGTTGTTCTGGGTATTGTTCTTACTGTTTTTTCCTTTCTGTAAAATATTTACAAAATATATATCCCAAATGAAAAATAGTGTATTTGCATATATACATAATACATATGTGTATGTTTACAATCTATATACACTCAAAAGAAAAATATTACAAGCTTAATGCAATATTTTAAGATAACAGGTGGACAGACTACAGTGTGTGGGCCAACCGTCAGTTTTTATTAATAAAGTTTTATTCAAACCAGGGAGTATCAAGTGAGGCAAGGTCATGTAAGTGCTTATATAAAAGTTGGCTCTTTTGTTTCTAGTGGATTTTTTGCGCTCAGTTCAAAATGCCGCATCAAAATATTTTTATCTTGACACCTGAGTGTTTTGGCCACCTCCTTAAATTCCTGCAGGCTAATGCCCCTAGTCCTTCCCCTAGTCCCAGCCCTGATAATACTGCTCAGGAAACCAAACTTGAATTTGAGAATAGGGCATCTCAGGCTCCTGTTTATGTGCATTCCTCTTCCGTTCCCCTGAGGGACTGACGGCATCCTGGGTTTGTCTCACCAGTCTTGCTTTTCTTTGTGGGCCACCTCACATGTGCAAGTCCCTAAACAACACATAGTTTAGTTTTGCATGAATTTGACTTCACAGAAATGGAATCATCCCTCACATATTCTGTGGCTTTTCCCCTGTGAAAACTCTGGTTTTTAGATGCATTCAGGTCTATATAAATAATCGTAGATCATTTTCATACTGTCACATCCTGTGTTTCACCAACTCTAAGACGCACATGTCCCCCCACAGTTCAACACCACTGAAACTGGGCTGTGACTTGCAGTTTCTGGCACCTCTTGGTTGCTCTCCTCCTGGCAGAGTTTCAGGCTGTCATCATTTACCGTCCATGCATTGCACACAGACATGGCTCTTCATAACGTTGTCACTTCTGGGGGCCTCTGCTTTTTTGATCTTATGTGAGTTGAGTTTCATTGGAGTTGAAACAGTCTTACACAGAAAGGTGTAAGAACAGAGCCGCATGATATATGATATGTCTAAATAAGTCTAAAAGGTATTTTATTTATTTTTAAATAATTTTTTTTTTGGTTTATTTTTCTGGCTGCACTGAATCTTCATTGATTTGTGAGCTTTTCACTAGTTATATTCTGTAACTAGTGCACAGAGCTTCTCATTGTGGTGGCTTCTCTTACTGTGGAGCATGGGCTTTAGGGCTGACAGGCTTCAGTACTTGTGGCTTCCAGGCGCTAGAGCACTGGCTCGAGAGTTGTGGCACACAAGCTTAGCTGTTTTGCAGCAAATGAAATCTTCTCCGATCAGGGACTGAACCTGTGTCTCCTGCATTGGCAGGTGGATTCCTTACCACTGAGTCACTAGGGAAGCCCTAAAAGATATTTTAAAGTAACATCAAATTTAAAAGTTTTAACTGTAAGAAAGCACTGTGTCCTAGATAATTGGTAGCCTCTTTCTATCTTCAGTTCAGTTCAGTTCAGTTGCTCAGTCGTGTCCGACTCTTTGCGTCCCCGTGAACCGCAGCACGCCAGGCCTCCTTGTCCATCACCAAGTCCTGGAGTTTACCCAAACTCAGGTTCATTGAGTCGGTGAAGCCACCTAACCATCTCATCCTCTGTCTTCCCCTTCTCCTCCTGCCTTCAATCTTTCCCAACATCAGGGTCTTTTCAAATGAGTCAGCTCTTAACATCAGGTGGCCAAAATATTGGAGTTTCAGCTTCAACATCAGTCCTTCCAATGAACACCCAGGACTGATCTCCTTTAGGATGGACTGGTTGGATCTCCTTGCAGTCCAAGGGACTCTCAAGAGTCTTCTCCAACACCACAGTTCAAAAGCATCAATTCTTTGGTGCTCAGCTTTCTTTATATTCCAACTCTCACATCCATACATGACTACTGGAAAAACCATAGCCTTGACTAGACGGACCTTTGTTGACAAAGTAGTGTTTCTATCTTAGTGGTTCATAAATTGATAACCTTACACTCAACAGCATCTTAAAAGCCAGTGAAATATGGTAATAGTCCATTGTATGAATAGGCCACAGTGAATGCAAGCGTTCCTCTGTGGATGATGTTGGGATATTTTTCCCTCTTTATTTATTTTTGGCTGTGCTGGTTCTTCGTTGCTGCACTTGGATTTTCTCTAGTTGCGGGGAACAGAGACTATTCTCCAGTTGCTCTGAATGGGCTTCTCATCGCAGTAACTTGTTGGAGAGCATGGGCTCTCGGGTGTGCAGGCTCAGTAGCTGTGGTACATGGGCTTAGTCGCCCCGCAGCATGGGGAAACTTCCCAGACCAGGCATCGAACCTGTGTCCCCTGCAGTGGCAGACAGATTCTTAACCACTGGACCGCCAGGGAAGTCCCTTTTCCCTCCTTTTCACTGAAGTTTTCAACTCAAGGTCAGAATTTCTCAGCTTCAGAACTATTGACACTTGAGGATGAGTCATTTTTCGTGGTGGGGCCTGCTTGTCTGTCTTAGGATGTTTAGCAGCACCCATGGCCTCTCCCTCTGAAATGCCAGGAGAACCATTCCCCCAAAAAAGCACATTTCAGAAACCAGGAGCTCTTCAGACATTGCCAACCTTCCTCCAGGGGCAAAAATCACCCCATGGCTGAGAACCACGCAACTAGAGGATATATGATTGGTGGCCACAGTGGCTGCCTCAATTAATACGTTCACCCAGTGGTTCATGGGGTTCTCTATCTTCCCTGTTTTTGCCAGCTTTCATTAGGCCAGACTGTTGAACTCCTTTGCCCATGTGGTGAGAATAAAACTGCGTCTGGGCTCTGTTTCTGTTCGCGGTGCCCCAGTTGCCAGTGTGCTTGAGGATCTTTTCAAAAGTGTTTTGACCTCTCATGTTTCCTCCTCTGTGCCTTTGGCCCATTTTTTTTTTTTTTTTCCCCTAACGAGTTGTTTCCTTTTTATTTTTTACCTTATTGATTTTTAAGGACTAAAAATATTCTGGGTTCTAATTCTTTGTTATATGTGTGGCAAATATCTTCTTGATTTGTGGCATTGCCTTCTCACTTTATTGTCTCTGTTGATGAATAGAAGTTTTTAACATTAATGTAGTCAGATGTATCATTTCTTTCCTTTATGGCTCTTGCTTTTAAGAAATCTTATTTAATAAAGTCTTTCTGCCCTGAAGTCATAAACACATTGTCCTGTCCAGCTGGAACTGATTTGGATGTATGGTGTAAGGGCAGCTCTCTTTCTTGTTTTCTTTCCCAAATGGGTAGCCAGTTTCCCAGCGTCACTTATCAAGTAGGCTTTCTTTTGCCCCACGAATCTGCCATTTCGCCTTGTTGTTGGTCAGGTGTCTACGTTCACTCAGGGCCACTCCTGTACTTTTTATTCTGTTCCACTAGTTGTCACTTCTTCCTATCCCTATTTTTTTTTTTTTAAGTGTATCTGAATAATTTTGAAAATTTTGTTTTAATTTTCTTTTAAAAGTAGTCTGTCTTAAATGCACTGGGGTATCTCAGAGAAGAAAAGGACACTGAGGAAAATATAAATAAAGTCCGGTGTTTACTGAGTAGCAGTGTACCAACATTGGTTTGTTAGTCTTGACAGAGGTACTGTGTTTGTGGAAGAAGCTGCATGAAAGGTATATGGGAATTCTCTGTACTATCTTTGCAAAGTAGTACGTTGATTAAAACAGATTTCTCTCATTTAAAAAAAAATTTTTTTTTTTGGCCTTTTGTTACTAACACCGTCTCTAATGCAGTCTCTAATCCTTACACCCATCACTTACTTTTACATTTTTTAATTTATCATCTCTTGGCTTTAAACCATTTGTCTTAATCTTCGAGCTCTTTTGCCCTCCATTTTTTAAATTTCTGCTTCCTTGACTGATAGTCATTTTTTATTTTCAGTCTCCTTTCTTTTCTCTCACTACATAAGGCAAAAACTCTCTCTGTCTTCTGCTTATTGGCATCCTGACTCATTTTGAAGTTATGGGTTATTCATCACTTTTAGTTCGCTCTCACCTTTCATCTCTTCATAACCATCTACCCTCCCTTTAAAATATTATATATTTTAAATACATAATATTATTACATGTTATATAAATATGTATTAAAATATGTAATATTTCTCTCCTCTGCTTCTCTCTGAATACCTTTTCTTAGTTTTTGTCGTGTTTGTAACAGCAGAAAACCTGGCCATAGGAAGCCAGCAAGGAGAAAACCCTCAGCATGAATGGGGATGGGGAGGGGGCCACAGCTGGCCTGCTTCCTCCCTGCCCTGAGTTTTAGCGTTGGCCTCTAGTTCTTCAGAGGTCCCGCTCTGGGAGCCTTGCCCTGGGTTAACCCTCTACAGGCAACTGTTCTGAGTGCAGATGGCATGTTTGATTTGCTGGGGCAGCAGCCATCACACCTGCATGGCATCTTCTCCTTGAAAGTCCCGGCCTGGTATCATTGCATCTGGGCCTCCTTCACCTCTGTTGACCGATCTCACTGCTCTCACATCCCTGACTTTGGGATGGTCAGACAGTCTGCCTCTGGGCCTGACTCAAGTTCTCCAGGAAGATGGAGATGGTGTATCTCAACACTGACATTTTCCTTACCAAGGAAAACACCTTCAGCTTGGAGGTAACCCTAGTTGACTCCAGAGTCCTCAGGGCAGGCCAACCATCTCTGGGACTCTGAGTGCTGGGCGTGGCTGATCTAAGGCGACCCAGCCCTGAATTCCTACCTTCCTTGTGGTCAGTTCATGTGACAATGAAAGAGTGACTTGAAATGGAAATTCTTCCTCAGTTGGTATATTTCAGCAGCAGGCTGGGGGAGAGACAATTCCTGTAAGATTTTATCCTGAGGGCATCTCTGTCTAGCCACTTTCTGCTTGAAGTGAAATTTCTTCTCCTTTAAATCTGGCAACTGTGTGCCTTCATGATTGGCTTGTGAATGCCAATTCATGGTGGCTGATGAATGCCTGGTGGGGGCTTTCAGATTCTACAGGAAACCTGAGCTTTGTGAGGGCCTTTTAAAGCTCCATCTTACACACCCAACTTTCTCCTTCCATCAGAATAAATAAATCTTTTATGAGGGCTTTAAAAGATTTTTTTTTTTAACTTTGGAATTTTGTTTAACGCATGGTAACAGCTCACATTCTGTATAATGCTTTTTAGCTTAAAAGTGCTTTTTCGTTTATAATCTCATATAATTGATAAATAATGATAATTATCCCCATTCTGCCCCCAAGGAACTTGTTTCATCTTATTTGTGAGTATGTAGAAAACACTGAGGTTTCATTTGGATTCCGGGTGTTAATTAACACTTAGTATGCTTAGAAAAGGAACTGACTAAAGATTATCTATATTTATTATCATAATATTTAGCATATTGGAATATAGATGAAGAAAAATAATTAGGCATGAAAAATATAGATAAAAATCAAGATTTTTTTTTCCGATGGAGAAGAAAAGACTTAGATTAATAATAATCACAAAGAAGAATCATGAAGTTTTTTTTTGAGCTTAAGAGTCTAAATATTTTTCAAAAACAGAAATAGTTATAAGAGGTCAGGCCATCATCCAGGCTTGTAGTTTTAAAATGGCAGGTCCCAGGCAGCTCCAGGCTTGGTTGATCATTCATTCTTTCAATAAACTATTCAGAACCTTGTTTTTCCATCTGTCTCTCTTGGCAGCCTGGAGAAGAGTTTTACTTTTCATGGAGTCCACTGGCCTGGGTTGCAAATCCTCAGGTCTTTGGTGAATAGATACCAACAGGAAATAGTACTGTTGTCCTTTATCTTAAGGGTCTCTGCTTTTTGCAGAAGACATAGTCCTGACCTCTACCTTTTCCAGCTGTCCTTAACACCCTCCATTCTGCCCACCAGGGCCTCTTTTCTTCACCCATTCAGCAACCACACACCCACAGAACCTTATGTTCCTGATTCCTCCCTATTGTCACTTCCTAGTGAGTTCTCATGGAGAAGGAAATGGCAACCCGCTCCAGTATTCTTGCCTGGAGAATCCCAGGGACGGGGGAGCCTCGTGGGCTGCCGTCTATGGGGTCTCACAGAGTCGGACGTGACTGAAGCGACTTAGCAGCAGCAGCAGTGAGTTCTCAAATTGCATCTTTACATTCATGTTTTCCTTCTGAGTCAAAGCCATCACTGCCACAACCACAGTCCCCTAACTCCTCCTCTCCCTTCGTCTTCTTCCCATCCATGACCCAGCTGCAGCCAAGGAGATCTGTGCAGAAGGCAACTCTGGTCAGTTCCTCCTGCTTAGAATCCTTTCAAAACCCTCCATTGCTCTCAGGTCAGCAGCATGCTAAGTCGATTCAGTTGTATCCAACTCTTTGCAACCGCATGAACTAACTGTAGCCCACCAGGCTCCTCTGTCCGTGGGATTCCCCAGGCAAGAATACTGGAGTGGGTTGCCATGCCCTACTCCAGGGGATCTTCCCAACCCAAGGACTAAAGCCACATCTCTTATGTCTCCTGCATTGGCAGGGGGGTTCCTTATCACTACGCCACCTGGGAAGCCCTAGATCAGAGACAAAACTCCTCAGTGTGGCCACCAGGCTGTGTGCTCTGGCCCCTCCCTCTCTGGCTTCATTTTGTACCACACACACACACACACACACTCTCTCTGTCTCTCTCTCTCTCCCTCCTGCCCTCTGTCTCTTTGCCCCATCTCCACGCTCCCTCTTCCATATGTACTGGTTTCTTTCAGCCCTGCTTAGGCCACCCTGTTCTCTTCTGCCCCAGGACTTTTGCACATGCTGCTCTCTCCGCCTGGAACACAACTGAGCACCCAGAGTATGCGTCAACCCTCACCCGGCAGTAGGTTTGTGTTTCCATAAGGAGATACCAAGAGACATTACTTGTGGGAGTACATATATTAGGCATGTGTACCATCACTTCCTTAAAATTTCAGGGTTCTCCTTGCTTCCTCCTGGATGTGCTGGAAGGACTGTAAACCTACTTAAGAGAACTCTCCCTGGCCTGTCTGTGAACATTCCCATGACCCACTTCCGTAAGAGCCCACTTGGCTGAACAATAAAGCAGATGGTAGCATACTCAGTGAAGCTGGAGACAGTCCCCCTACTAGAGGACTGGCTAATGTTTCTTATTTTGCATAAAGTTGACTGAAGGGAGTAGAGCTTATGGAGGGTATGTGCACATTTCTTGATATACCAAGTAAGTCTCTGGGATGATACCAGGACTGAATCGTTTTGACTTCCCACAGGATTCCTGTCACTAACCTACACTGTGGCTCTTATATTTCCTCATCATTAACTGAAACATTTTAGGATGATCCCAAGAGGGGTTTGTGGCAGATGCTGGTTGCCTTGGTAACCAGTATCCTAGGGCGGACCTATTTCTGCTTTCAGTAACAGGAAGAATTGTGATTCTCACACTCTCTTGCTTCGTTTTTTATATTATAGAAGCAGGCGACTGGGTCAGGTGACTGATTGTATTTTCCTCTTTGCACGGGCTACCAGGAAGCTCAAGATCAAATCTTTGGCCAGCTGCCCACAACTGTCAGCTTAAACGCTACATCTGTTCTCTTAGGTTTTAGATTTATTTCCTACTCTCATTTTCTTTTTGCTCAGCATTTTTTATTAGCTCATTCAAAAAACTTTTATTTTCCTTCTATAGTGTATGCATATAAACAGTTATAGATCCTTTCTGGAATAAAGAAAGGCATTAAAAATGTACAAATGTTAAGTATCATTGTATCTATGGCTACTCACCCTCCCCACCTCCACCCCAAGGGCCCATGGGGAGTCTATCATATGGCAGGCACTGGTCTACATGATCATTTGCATTATGAAGTTTAAATAAAAGGAATGAGATTTGCATTATGAAGTTTAAATAAAAGGAAAATGAGGCTCAAAGAGGTTGGATAGCTTGCGCAGAGTCACACATCAGCACTGGGCTGAGTCTAGCTTCTTAAAAACTGGGCTTCAGACCAGCAGCTTACACTTCTTCCAGTGGAGCGCTTGCCTACCTCCGCCCATTGTGATTGTCTGGCTTCTTGTCTTTCTCCCAGATCTGACTGTATTTCAGGAGGACAGTGTTCACACTTGTGTCATATTCCTGGCCCTGAGCACCATGTTTAGAGTATAGAAGAAGTTCAATAAATATTTGTTGAGTGGGTATCAGCTTAAACTAGGTTTTGGGAACAATTTCCTCTTATTCCTAAAAGTGGAGTAAGGAACATTTCTAAATTCATGATTCTGAAAATTTCATTTAAAGTTGTTTCTTTTTTTTTTTCTGGTGTATAATGGACCTGGAAGTTTTGTGCAGATATAAGAGAACCTTTTTCAATCAGTGTGAGTTAGTCATGGTTTTGCCTTTGTTCAAGGCAGTGGAAGATATGAACATGTGTTTAATCATGTTTGACCTTGTCTTCTGGGGACAGGGAAAAAAAGAAATCTTGATAACTAAATTGCACAACACTCAAATTGCACAAATAGGCTCACTGAGAAGGAGATGCCAGTTGAATAAAATGACTTTCGTTGTCTTATCAAAGAGACTCTCTGCAATAGGATCTTCTGCTTTGCAGCTGTTTGGGGTGCAGTCTGTGAAGGCTAATTGTGAATCCCGATCGTGTTGACTCTCTGAGCTCTAGAATTACGCATGTAAAATAAGATGCAGGAAATGATGATTCAATCCTGAGCAAATCACATCCTAAATCCTGGATTCTTAAGGATTGGGTGCTTTTTTCCACCTCTCTTCTTTTTTAAAGAAATCAAAAGTGCAGAGAATTATGGTGACCTGCCTAGAGAAGGAAATGGCAACCCACTCCAGTGTTCTTGCCTGGAGAATCCCAGGGACAGGGGAGCCTGGTGGGCTGCCATCTATGGGGCCGCACAGAGTCGGACACGACTGAATCGACCTAGCAGCAGCAGCAGCCTATGGTTGCATTGGGAGTCATTGGTGGGAATGGTTTGAGTCTCTTCTATAAAGATGGGCTTGAGGTTTGCAGCTGGTGCCATCTTGCTTGTAAGCAATACAGTTATGTAATTTTCATGTGCTGAATGAGATCATCCCTCAGTGCCCGAAACTGACGGACTAGAGTATGCCAGTGCATCCCCAGGTAAACCATGGAGTGTCTCTGGCCCCTTCATCTCTCTCCCTTTTGCAAATTAGTATTGTGGAGGCTAAAGCTTGGAGGTGTGGATGGTATTGAGGAGAAGGTCTGTGTTATGATGATCATTTTTATATTTGGCTTAGGAATTTTATACTTTTTTTAAACTTTGAAATAACAGTGAACTCATGACAAGAGCCCAAATAGTATAGGATTCCTGTGTACTCTTCACTCAGCTTCTCCAGTGACCTTATCAAACATAGCTATAGTACTGATCTATTACCACTACCAGGAAAATGACATTAGTATGATCAGTTCAGTTCAGTTCAGTTGCTCAGTCATGTCCGACTCTTTGTGACCCCATGGACTACAGCACGCCAGGCTTCCCTGTCCATCACCAGCTCCCAGAGCTTGCTCAAACTCATGTCCATTGAGTCGTGATGCCATCCAACCATCTCATTGTCTGTTATCCCCTTCTCCCACCTTCAGTCTTTCCCAGCATCAGAGTCTTTTCACATGAGTCAGTTCTTCATATCAGGTGGCCAAAATAGTGGAGCTTCAGCTTCAGCATCAGTCCTTCCAATGAATATTCAGGACTGATTTCCTTTAGGATGCACTGGTTGGATCTCCTTGCAGTCCAAGGGACTCTCAAGAGTCTTCTCCAACACCACAGTTCAAAAGCATCAATTTTTTGGTGCTCAGCTTTCTTTATGGTCCAACTCTCACATCCATACATGACTACTGGAAAAACCATAGCTTTGACTAGATGGACCTTTGTTGGCAAAGTAATGTCCCTGCTTTTTAATATGCTGTCTAGGTTGGTCATAGCTTTTCTTCCAAGGAGTAAGCGTCTTTTAATTTCATGGCTGCAGTCACCATCTGCAGTGATTTTGGAGCTGCCTCCTAAAAAAAGTCTCTCACTTTTTCCATTGTTTCCCCATCTATTTGCCATGAGGTGATGGGACCAGATGCCGTGATCTTAGTTTTCTGAATGTTGAGTTTTAAGCCAACTTTTTACTCTCCTCTTTCACTGTCATCAAGAGGCTCTTTAGTTCCTCTTCACTTTCTGCCATAAGGGTGGTGTCATCTGCATATCTGAGGTTATTGATATTTCTCCCGGCAACCTTGATTCCAGCTTGTGCTTCATCCAGCCTGGCATTTCTCATGATGTACTCTGCATATAAGTTAAATAAGCAGGGTGACAATATACAGCATTTATATACTCCTTTCCATATTTGGAACCAGTTTGTTGTTCCATGTCCAGTTCTATCTGTTGCTTCTTGACCTGCATACAGATTTCTCAGGAGGCAGGTCAAGTGGTCTAATATTCCCATCTCTTAAAGAATTTTCCATAGTTTGTTGTGATCCACACAGCCAAAGGCTTTGCCGTAGTCAGTAAAGCAGAAGTAGATGTTTTTCTGGAACTCCCTTGCTTTTTCAATGATCCAACAGATGTTGGCAATTTGATCTCTGGTTCCTCTGTCTTTTCTAAATCCAGCTTGAACATCTGGATGTTCACGGTTCACATACTGTTGAAGCCTGGCTTGGAGAATTTTGAGCATTACTTTGATAGCGTGTGAGATGAGTGCAATTGTGCGGTAGTTTGAACACTCTTTGGCATTGCCTTTCCTTGGGGTTGGAATGAAAACTGACCTTTTCCAATCCGATGGCCACTACTGAGTTTTCCAAATTTGCTGGCATATTGAGTGCAGCACTTTCACAGCATCATCTCTTAGGATTTGAATAGTTCAACTGGAATTCCATCACCTCCACTAGCTTTGTTCATAGTGATGCTTCCTAAGGCCCACTTGACTTCACATTCCAGGATGTCTGGCTCTAGGTGAGTGATCACATCATTGTGGTTATCTGGGTCATGAAGATCTTTTTTGTATAGTTCTTCTGTGTATTCTTGCCACCTCTTCTTATGATATGATACATTGATATGATACTATTAACTAAACTAAAAGAGAAGGTTTGTATTATTTACATGCATATATATGTAGAGTTTGGTCATCTGGTGTGAACAGCCAGTTCATTGGTAAAGATCATGATGATGGGGAAGATTGAGGGCAGAAGGAGAAGAGAGCATCAGAGGATGAAATGGCTGGATGGCATCACTGATGCAATGGACATGAACTTGGACAAACTTTGGGAGATAGTGAGGGACAGGGAGGCCTGCTGTGCTGCAGTCCATGGGGTTGTAAAGAATCAGACACGACCAGGTGACTGAGCAACAACAATATGTGGATGCAATCACTGAATTCTTACTCTGTACCAACCCCTTTGCATGCTGATACCATTTAAGTTCTTGTAAGAACCTGTTGCTGCTGCTGCTGCTAAGTCGCTTCAGTCGTGTCCGACTCTGTGCGACCCCATAGACGGCAGCCTGTCGGGCTCCCCCGTCCCTGGGATTCTCCAGGCAAGAACACTGGAGTGGGTTAGAACATGTTGAGGTAGATGCTATCATTGTCCCCATTTTACAGATGGGGAGAGTGAGACACTGGTTAAAAAAGCTGCCTAAATGCATGCAGCTAGTAAGTGTGCTGTTGTGATACCAACCTGGAATCTGACTCCAGAGCCTACATTCTTAACCTCTTTTCTCTAGTGCCTTCCAGCTCAGTAGTAAAATTCTTTGGAAGTAGAGGCTTAGATTATATATCCTGCTACTCTTACTGCAGTGATTTACCTGTGGTAGGGGCTTACTACATATTTAGGTTTGTTTGGGCTTCCCTTTGGCTCAGCTGGTAAAGAATCTGCCTGCAATGTGAGAGACCTGGGTTCGATCCGGGTTGGGAAGATCCCCTGGAGAAGGGAAAGGCTGCCCACTCCAGTATTCTGGCCTGGAAAATTCTATGGACTGTATAGACCTTGGGGTCACAAAGAGTCGGATACGATTGAGCAACTTTCACTTTCATTTTGAATACATGATGGGTAGGTTCTATGAAGTGGGCTTCCCTGGTAGCTTAGCTGGTAAAGAATCCACCTGCAATGCAGGAGACCCTGGTTTGATTCCTGGGTCAGGAAGATCCCGTGGAGAAGGGATAGGCTACCCACTCCAGTATTCTTGGGCTTCCCTGGTGACTCACATGGTAAAGAACCCACCTGCAATGTGGAAGACCTAGGTTTGATCCCTGGGTTGGGAAGATCCCATGGAGAAGCGAACCTCAGTATTCTGGCCTGGAGAATTCCTTGCACAGAGGAGCCTGGCAGGCTACAGTCCATGGGGGTCGAAAAGAGTCAGACATGACTGAGTGACTTTCACTTTCAGGGACTATGGGGTATGACCAGAGTGAATCTTGTTTTCCCTCTACATCCCCAGAACTTGGGGATGGCTAAGTCTAAGCCACGAGAACTAGGAATGAAAGAGCCTTGAAAAAAAAAGGAAGAATGGGAAATAGCCACACTTTGGTTATTGGTCATGAGCCACTTGATCTGATACCAGCATCCTAAGCCATGTTGGCAGCGACTGGGCTCACCTTTCTGGTGTTTGCCTAACCCATAATGGAGCTAGGAGCAAACCTAACCTACCATTATCAGGGCACAGATATTTGTTCATCAGAAGCTCTGAGGTGTGTGAGCTTCTGTAATAGTTAATCCGCAAACTATTGTGCTGCATGTACTTCCTTAATTTCTTCATTTTTCTTTGTTTGCCCTTGGTCAACCATGACACAAATGTGTGATCCTGAGGAATATATCAACTAATGACAGTCAATATGAGGTCACTCAAAATGGTACCTGGGGATAATGAATAAGGAAAGGGGCAGGAACTAAATAGGATAAATTGACTTCAGTTCAATGAATAATTACTGAACACTCCAATGGGCCAGACACTGCTCATCACTCAGGATCTAGGGACCATTAGGACTAGCTCTAGTTTTCAGGCATCTTGCACATGATGGTGGCAGTTTGGTAGAGGGAAAAAGCTCTCAGACATGGGTTCAAATCCCAGTGCCCTCATCATTAACCAACTGATGAACTTTGAGCAAGTCTCTTAACCTCTCTGACCCTCAACTTTCTCATTTGTAAAATGAAAGGAAGAGTACCTTCATTAAAGATCAACTGTGATAAATGAAATAAGGCAAATGTAAAAGACCACATTCCCTACAGTTTCATTTATATGAAATGTCCAGAAAAGCAAATATATAGAGACAGAAGATTAGTGGGTGCCTGGGGCTGGAAATGGGAATAAGAAGTGACTGTAAATGGGCACAAGGTATCTCCTGGGGTGATGGAAATGTTCTAAAATTGAGTTGTGACAATAATCACAACTGTGTAAATTTACTGATAGCTCAATTGGTAAAGAATCTGCCTGCAATGCAGGAGACCCTGGTTTGATCCCTGGGTCGGGAAGATGAGCTGGAGAAGGGAAAGACTACCCACTCCAGTGTTCTTGGGCGTCCTTTGTGGCTCAGCTGGTAAAGAATCCACCTGCGTTGTGGGATACCTGGGTTTGATCCCTGGATTGGGACTATTGCCTGGAGAAGGGAAAGACTACCCACTCCAGGATTCTGGCCTGGAGAATTCCATGGACTGTACAGTCCATGGGGTTGCAAAGAGTTGGACACAACTGAGTGACTTTCACTTTCATGTTCATTGAACTGTACCCTTAAACTGACTGAATTTTACAAATTTGTAAATTATACCTCAATGCATGCATGCTCAGTTGCTAAGTTTTGTCCAACTCTGTGATCCCATGGATTGTAGCCCACTAGGCTTCTTTGTCCATAGGACTTTCCAGGCAAGAATGACAAGAATGACTTCTAGGCAAGTTGACTACCACCTCCTTCTCCAGGGATATTTCAAAAAAGCTGTTTTATAAAAAGTATTCGTTGTGAGGCTCAGTGAGATGATGGGAATGGAATCACTTAAGACATTCTGACACTACATGTGTGCACCATCATTAGCATTTTGAAAACTGGAAGTTGTCTGCTCTCTGAGGCCAGCTGCACAGAGAAAACGTTGCTGGGGAGTACAGTTGCACCAACTTGGTAGCCTGGCAGTCTACCAGACATCCTTGTAGTAAATAATGAATATTGAAAGTTGTCAGTTTCTGGAAGGTAGGGGCTGGCCTTGGATCTGGGTCTCCCAAAGGCCCTCAAGAAAGTCCTTCCAGTAATGGCAATCTTTACTTTTGTGGACTAACTTTCTTGCCAAGAATAACTGGAAATACTGGATAAGATATTTTGAAAAATCTATTTAAAGACATCAGTAAGGTACTCAGTTAGTGAGGCTCCCAGAAAGAAAGGTCACACAAAGAAGTGAGCCCATAGGTCAATGCTACTTTTCCACTCAAGTTATTGGTTAAATCCAAAGTGGTGGCCGAGAGATTAGAAAGCTAAGAACTTCTTTCACCTTTTGGGGCTGGAGGAATAAAAATTGGAGCTCAGGACAAACAGAAGAAGACCTTGGTAAATAGTAGTGTGTACACTAGGGACCTGAGAGGCTATACTCTAGGAGTAAGGGTAAACTAGAAACATACCAGTGCTTATAAAGATAAAGCTGAGCTTCCAATCTCATCAGTCCCTGGTTGGATTAACATGATTTCCCCCTTCCTTAACTGCCTGCCAAAAGCAGAAGCAAAAATCTCCAGCCCTTTCTGGAGAAAAATAACATTATCTAGAATCTCAAATTACCTCAATTTTCAGACAATTTTGGGAATTCAGTAAAAAAAAAATTATACCAAGCATATTAGGAGGCAAAACCACATGACTTAAAACCAGAAGGAAAGGACAGACCAGAGGAGTTATTTGAGGGCTTTGTCTTTTGTTTTATTAAGATTCAATTTCTTAATTCACGTGATTCAAGATTTGCCAGAATTAGAAGATGTCTCCTCAACTAGCCTAGGTCTAATTTAGCTTTTATAAGATCAACACTATTGAGGTATAATAAGTTGCACCCATTTAAATTTGCTGTTGGATGGATTTTCACAAGTGTATTCATCTAGGTAACCACCATCACAATGAAGATATAGAACATTTTCATCATTCCAAAAAATTCTTCAATATCCCTCTGCAGTTAATCTCTTCATCTTCCCAGTCCCATCAACCACTTATCTTCTCTATGTCACTATACATTATTTTGCACTTTATAAAACTTCATATAAATAGGTTCATATGGTATGTATTCCTTTGTGTCTGGCTTTTTTCCCACTCAGCGTAATGTTTCTGAAATTCATTTCTGTTGTTAGAGTTATCAGTGGTTTGTTATTTTTATTGCTTATATTTCATCGTAAGACATGGATTTTAAATAACTATAATTAAGATACATAAGAAATTTGATGACAAGATGGAGAATTTCAGCAGAGATCTGGAAACTAGAAAAAAAAAATCAAATGAGCATTCTATAAATGAAAGGTATAATAATAGAAATTAAATATGTGGGTTCAAAAATTAGCATGTTGAAGAGAGAATTAGTGAACTGGAAGATGGGTCAGAAGAAAATACTCAGACCTAAGCACAAAGGGAGAATAAAGATAGAGAAAATATTGAGAAGAATATATGTGAGATATATGGGAGATGCTTGTATGGTCTAATATACTTGTATTTGGGATTTCAGAAGGGTAGGAGATAAAGAGACAAAAGCAACATGCAAAGTGATAACGATAGAGAAATTTCCAAAAATGACAAAAGATGTCAAGCTAAGAAGTGCCTTGAACCCCAAATAGAATGAATACAAAGAAAGAATACACCCAAGCTGCTGCTGCTGCTGCTAATTCGCTTCAGTAGTGTCCGATTCTGTGCGACCCCATAGACGGCAGCCCACCGGGCTCCCCCATCCCTGGGATTCTCCAGGCAAGAACACTGGAGTGGGTTGCCATTTCCTTCTCCAATGCATGAAGGTGTAAAGTGAAAGTGAAGTCGCTCAGTTGTGTCTGACTCGTAGCGACCCCATGAACTGCCTACCAGGCTCCTCCATCCATGGGATTTTCCAGGCAAGAGTACTGGAGTGGGTTGCCATTGCCTTCTCCAATACACCCAAGCACCTCTTAGTAAAACTGGTAAGATCCAGTTCCTGTTTCATGGAGGGCTCTCAGTCATTGCTCGTTACATGCATGTATGTGTGAATGAATGGTGAAGGAAAGGAAAGAGGGAAAGAATTAAAAACGGAAGGAAGATGAGTCGTGGAGCCCAGTTTTCTTTCCCTGACTTGCCATGTAGGTAGTTTCCTGGGAAACAGAATCTGAGATGGAAATTATCATGTGGGAAGTTTCTTGAGGACCACTCCTGGAATCTACAGTGAGGGGCAAGTAAAGGATGCAAACTGGGCAAAAGGAGAAGTTGGGCTGTGATACAGTCTCAATAAAGACCTCATTGAACCTCACAGGACACTTGAGCTTGGCTGGTGGTGCAGAGATGTTCTCAATAGGGACAAAGTGCTCAGGTCTTTACATGCCTTCATTGGCCAGTTTTGGTAGTGGGCTGTCCTCAAGGAGTGGGATGTGCTTTGGGCATGGCTGCTTTCTTCAGCCAAGAGTGGTTGCTAGGTGGAGAGTGTATCTTGGGGGTGCCTCGCAGTGTTCATTCGCTCTCTGATACTTCCTTCCATTTCTCTTCCCCATGAAAAAGAAATGATATGGAAACCCAGCATCCCAAGTTTTAAAGCCTTCAGGAGTTACCAGTTCTTTAACACTCATATAAAATAACTTATGCTCTCATACTGTGTGAATGAAGAAAATCCGTTTACCTTGTGGGATGTGGTGACTGAAGTGCTACTTACCTATTCTGTTTTTTTTTTTTCCTGATGCTTTTCTTTTTTTCAGAATTCACCCATTTAATGATTCATCATTATTAAAATATTTAAAATTATTTTTGAGATACTGTACTAGGTACTGAAGTTCTTTTTTTCTTAAAAATCCGTATGTTATCTGTTGCTGCATGACAAATTATCTCAAAACTTAGTGACTTAAAATGACATATCTTTATTGTCTCACAGTTCTGTAAGGAATTTTGGAGCAGCTTAGTTGGATGGTTTTGGATAAGGGTCTTTCATGAGAGTGCAAGCAAGATATTGTTGGAGCTAGAATCACATCTGAAGACTTGACTGAGATGGTCTTAGTCCATTAGAGCTGCCAAAACAAAATGCCACAGACTGGATGGCTTACAAATGACAGACATTTATGTCTCACAGTTTCAGAGACTAGAAGGATCATGGTACCAGCACAGTCATTAAGAGGGCCCTCTTCCTGGTTTGTAGCTGGCCCTTTCTTGCTGTGTCCTCACATGATGGAAAGAGCTAGGGATCTCTCTGGAGCCTCCTTTTATAAGGCACTTATTCTGTTCATGAGAGCTCCTCTCGCAGGCTTAAGCACCTCCCAAAGGCCCCACATACTAAACCATCATCCTTTGGCAGTTCGGATCTCAACACATGAATTTGGTAGGTACGGGTTAGACCTGTAGCAGAGGCTGCAGGATCTGCTTCCAAGATGGTGCGCTTAGATGGCTAGCAAGCTGGTGCTGGCTTTTGGCAGCAAGACTTTCTCTCCATGTGTATCTTTCTGTAGGGCTCTTTGAGTGGCCTCATGACACAGCAGCCTGAGTTTCACAGGAGCTAGTTCCCACCTCTCCACATCGTGTTGGTCTCTCCAGTCTGCTTTGTTCCAAGGTGAGCAGAGTTGTAAATTGATGTTTTACTGAAGACTAGAAACTTGGGGATGGATAGGTAATGCAGGAAGGGAAGGGGAAGTGGCAAAGAATGGTAAAGCGTTTAGCATTGCTTAGCAGATTGTACTCTTCTCAAGGTGCTGGGTCATTGGACAGAATTTAACCCCTGTGTCTGAGCTGCTCTTAGGTCTTTAAAGCATAGCAAGTTCTTCTAGACCAAGATGGAATACGATGCCTGAATGGGTTGTAGAACTGGAGAGGAGGGAACATGCCTTCTCAGCACTCTGGGTATATTTCACCAGGAGAAGAGTGGGTGGTCACCTCTGCTTTTACCCTAAGATTCTTCTCTCTGTAGCAGGTCCACTGAAGTGGGGAACACCCCAGACACCAAGGGTGTTCCTGGTGTGTGTGCTGAGTATTTCTGGTCCATATATTTGGTGTTCCTGGTCCATATATTGGGTGTTCGTGGTGTGTGTAGTGGAAGTTCCTGGTGTATATATGGGGTGTTCCCGATATGTATATTGGGTGTGTACCCAAGTGTGTATGTTGGGGTGAGAGGCGAAGAGAATGAAATAAATGGTCTTGAAAAATAAATTTTATCGCCACTGCAACCACTATTAACAAATTCAGGCCAAGTCTTGGCACGTCAGAAAAGATGTCAGGACAGGAAGCAGACAGCAAGTGTTTCCACACTCCCATATTAATAGAGAGATAACACTCAGAATATCCAAGTAAATTTCAGAGGCAGTGGTGACATTTCCAGAATAAACATTAGTTAAACACTTATGAATGACTGTCAAAATTATTTCATGGGTGTGAATTAAAAGCCAGCCTGTAATGTTGAATCATTTTCCTCTCCCCAAGTGCCCACAGTTGAATGTGCAAAAGTACGACAGGAAGATATTAAGCGACCTTTCTCCATACGGAGATGTCAATTGCCTTCCCTTTTATCATCTATGAGGTTCCTTTTTCAACAGGATCTATCATTTACTCTTAATAGTGATATTAAATTCACATTTTATCAGATGATGAACTAGAGTTCTGAGCGGCCCACCCAGGGAGAAGTATTTCAGAGAGTTTCAGGGCATTTTTTTTTTTTTTTTTTATCCAGCCTGAACAAGTCCAGTCAATTCTGTTATCCATTTGTAATCCTTATTCTGTGTGTCTTATGCATAGATCAGGTTTTCTCCAGATTTTTACAGCTTTTTATTTTAATTACAAAAAGTAATTTATGCTATTACAACAAATTCAAACAAATCAAGTGTATCACATAAAGAGGTCTCAAGTCCCACCATCAGGATATGTTCACATAAACCAGTCTGAGTCTACCTTCCTAAATTTTTTTTCTATACATATAGTAGTATTCTGTTTTTAAAATGTATTGACAGTTTGTGTATTTTCACTTAATATGTCAAGGACATCTCTTCACATTATCTGTATATGTCCATGCTTTTAAAGATATAATATTTTATACTTTGGATACAATATAATTTATTTACTTCCATATTTTTTAAACTGAAGGACAGTTGATTTACAATATTATAATGTGGACAACATAGGGAATTCGATATTTTTATAGATTATACCTCTATTAAAAGGTGATTATAAAATATTTAAAGTGATTATAAAATATTAGCTGTATTTCCCTATGCTGTGCATTAATTACATCCTCCTATCTTATTTTATATCTAGTATTTGTACCTCTTTATCCCCTTACCCTATCTTGCCCTTCCCCCACCCCCTCCTCATTAATAACCATTGATTGGTTCTGTGTGAGTCTGTCTTATTATTAAAATTGTGAAAGACAGAAATATAGATCAATGGAACAAAATAGAAAGCCCAGAGATAAATCCACGCACATATGGACACCTTATCTTTGACAAAGGAGGCAGGAATATACAATGGATTAAAGACAATCTCTTTAACAAGTGGTGCTGGGAAACTGGTCAATCACTTGTAAAAGAATGAAACTAGAACACTTTCTAACACTATACACAAAAATAAACTCAAAATGGATTAAAGATCTAAATGTAAGACCAGAAACTATAAGACTCCTAGAGGAGAACATAGGCAAAACACCCTCCAACATACATCACAGCAGGACCCTCTATGACCCACCTCCCAGAATATTGGAAATAAAAGCAAAAATAAACAAATGGGACCTAATTAAACTTAAAAGCTTCTGCACAACAAAGGAAACTATAAGCAAGGTGAAAAGATAGACTTCAGAATGGGAGAAAATAATAGCAAATGAAGCAACTGACAAACAACTAATCTCAAAAATATACAAGCAATTCCTACAGCTCAATTCCAGAAAAATAAATGACCCAATCAAAAAATGGGCCAAAGAACTAAATAGACATTTCTCCAAAGAAGATATACAGATGGCTAACAAACACATGAAAAGATGCTCAACATCGCTTATTATGAGAGAAATGCAAATCAAAACCACTATGAGGTACCATTTCACACCAGTCAGAATGGCTGCGATCCAAAAGTCTACAAATAATAAATGCTGGAGAAGGTATGGAGAAAAGGGAACCCTCTTACACTGTTGGTGGGAATGCAAACTAGTACACCCACTATGGAGAACAGTGTGGAGATTCCTTAAAAAACTGGGAATAGAACTGCCTTATGATCCAGCAATCTCACTGCTGGGCATACACACTGAGGAAACCAGAAGGGAAAGAGACACGTGTACCCCAATGTTCATCGCAGCACTGTTTATAATAGCCAGGACATGGAAGCAACCTAGATGTCCATCATCAGATGAATGGATAAGAAACCTGTGGTACATATACACAATGGAGTATTACTCAACCATTAAAAAGAATGCATTTGAGTCAGTTCTAATGAGGTGGATGAAACTGGAGCCTATTATACAGAGTGAAGTAAGCCAGAAAGAAAAACACCAATACAGTATACTAACGCATATATATGGAATTTAGAAAGATGGTAACAATAACCCTGTATACGAGACAGCAAAAGAGACACTGATGTATTGAACAGTCGTTTGGACTCTGTGGGAGTGGGAGAGGGTGGGATGAATTGGGAGAATGGCATTGAAACATGTATAATATCATATATGAAATGAGTCGCCAGTCCAGGTTTGATGCACGATACTGGATGCTTGGGGCTGGTGCACTGGGACGACCCAGAGGGATGGTATGGGGAGGGAGGTGGGAGGAGGGTTCAGGATGGGGAATACATGTATACCTGTGGCAGATTCATTTTGATATATGGTAAAACCAATACAATATTGTAAAGTTAAAAAATAAAAAAAATACAAATACAAATGTATAAAACATTCAAAAAAAAAAAAAAAAGAGAGAACAGCACCAAGAAGTTTAGAGAAATATGATTCTAAGAGAAATACCAACAAAGATGACATGTATTTTTCTAAGTCAGTCAGGGCAATGAGAGAGCTGGTCCAAGTCTGAAATGTATGTCAATTTAATGGGAAAACACCTCCTTCTGGATAGAATTATTTAACTTAGAGGAGGTGAAGTTGGACAAGATTTAGATAAGCAACAGATGCCTTTGATAGACTCAGAATTTTGTATCTCACTACAGGAGGGCCTAAAGTATGCGTTGGTAGCAAAATCTAGAAGAGGTGTGTTAGCAAGATGAGTGTGTGTGCATGTGAAGTCACTTCAGTTGTGTCAGACTCTTCTTGACCCCGTGGACTGTAGCCCACCAGGCTCCTCTGTCCATGGGGTTCTCCAGGCAAGAACGCTGGACTGAGTTCCCATGCCCTCCTCTAGCAAGATGAGTACCTGAACCCAAAAACAAAGGAAAAGAAAAAATATATATATATTACACTAAAATCCATCAAACAGTGCTAGGTTTACATGTGATAGAAAAGAAAATAACCCAATTTAAAAACCATTAAACCATCAGAAGCTGAATTGAGGCTTTTTGAAAGAACAGAAGAACAGCAAAGAGAAATAAAATATTAGAGGCATATCGTACTGTTGATGGCAAAAATATTAAATTGCTGTTCAAAGATTTGACATTCCCAGGCTGCACTAGAGGTAAAGAACCTGCCTGCCAATGCAGGAGATATAAGAGGTGCTGGTTTGATCCCTGGGTCGGGAATAAAATAAATAAATAAAATTGTGCCCATATTTTACGGAACTGTCGTTACCATAGCGTCTCATATGCAGCTCTCTTAGCATAATGTTCATTGTTTTAGCCTGTCTCGGAACACAGAGTCTAAGGCAAGGATTAAGTGCTAATGCTTTGTTTGGGTGGTGCAATCCCAGGGCATCAAGAGTGAGAAATAAAGGATGAAGGAGAAGCAATGCCATCCTGGCCAATGGTCCACTGTGAGCCACACAGAAGCACCACGTCACTTGGCAGGTGTGTCTGCTCTTCCATGTGGGGTGTCCTAGGACAAGCTGG
This sequence comes from Bos indicus x Bos taurus, assembly GCF_003369695.1. NCBI lineage: Eukaryota > Metazoa > Chordata > Mammalia > Artiodactyla > Bovidae > Bos > Bos indicus x Bos taurus. Next base: position 15,289,098 of record NC_040092.1, on the reverse strand, counting down.
GCAGAGAAACTCTACCTCAAGAGCTGACCACTCAGGGGAGGAAGGGAGACAAAATGCACCTGCCCACCAGTCTCTCTCAGCCTGGCTTCCAGTGGTCATGGTTCACCCTGCGGCGCATTAAGCCTCCCACCCTTACGGGCTGTGTCTTTCAGCCCATTTGGTAGCTGCTCAGAGGCCAGATCCCCTGCCTCGTGGGATGGTGGTGTTTCTTCTTTTCCTGTGTAATTTATTTTGTTGAAGTGTAGTTGATTTACAATGCTGTGTTAATTTCTACTGTACAGCAAAGTGATTCAGTGATACATAGTTATACCCTCCTTTACATATTCTTTCCCATCACGGTTTACCACAGGATATTGAATAATCTTCCCTGCAGTGTTTTTTCTCTGGGGCCAGTACAGGAGGCTGCAGAGGCTCCGACTGTGTTGTTGACCAGCCTCAGGTGACTAAACAACGCAGGCCCCATGGGATGGGTCTGAATGGGCAGTTGGGGCAGAATTAGATTTCAGGAGGCACCATTCAGTTCAGTTGCTCAGTCATGTCCAACTGTTTGCAACCCCATGGATTGCAGCACACCAGGCTTCCCTGTCCATCACCAACTCTTAGAGTTCCTCAAACTTATGTCCATCGAGTCAGGGATGCAATCCAACCATTTCATCCTCTGTCATCCCCTTCTCCTCCTGCCTTCAATCTTCCCCAGCATCATGGTCTTTTCCAATGAATCAGTTGGAGTATTAGAGCTTCAGTTTCAACATCAGTCCTTACAATGAGTATTCAGGACTGATTTCCTTTAGGATTGACTGGTTTGATCGCCTTGCAGTCCAAGGGACTCTCAAGAGTCTTTTTCAACACCACAGTTCAAAAACATCAATTTTTTGGTGCTCAGCTTTCTTTATGGTCCAACTCTTACATCCATATATGACTGCTGGAGAAACCATAGCTTTGACTAGATGGACATTTGTCAGCAAAGTAATGTCTCTGCTTTTTAATATGCAGTCTAGGTTGATCATAGCTTTTATTCCAGGGAGTAAGCATCTTTTAATTTCATGGCTGTAGTCACCATCAGCAGTGATTTTGGAGTCCCAGAAAATAAAGTCTCTCACTGTTTCCATTATTTCCCCATCTATTTTCCTGATGGGACTGTGATCTTAGTTCTTTGAATGTTGAGTCTTAAGCCAGCCAGGAGGCCTAGATAGTCTGGGGAGGCTAGTGAGTTGTGTCTAATAAACTCATACTTCTATAAAATGTATTACTAGAATTGTTCATTCATAGGTTATGTGCATATAGAATTTTGATAGATTCCAATGAATTTCTTTCCAGAAATGTCCTACAGATTTGTAGTCTCATAAGAGAGCATGAAAAAGTCATTTCTTATACTTTCACCAACTCAGGATACTGTCAGTCTTCACCAAGGTTTCCAACTTGATAGGTGAAAATGCTTTTGGTTTCACCTGTGATTATTTAATTAATAGTGAGGTTAAACATTTCTTTCATAGACGTATTGGCCATTGGTTTTTGTTTGTTTGTTTTTTCTGTGAATTGCCCGTTCATATGTCTTGGAACAACTTCAACTTTTCTATTTTCTAGCAAGTTACTGGATGCTTTTTCTAGGGAGTATAAATGCATTTAAGTATTGTTCAAAGGGACCCTAGAGAAAGGAAAACTGCTGCCAAAAAAGAGTTGCAAAGTCAAACACAAATGTGACTTTTTTTTCTGTTTTTTTATTGTGGTAAAATATATGTAACATAAAACTATTGTAACATTTTTTAAGCATACAGTTCTGTGGCATTAAACACATTTGCATTGCTGGGCAACCATTACTGACACCCAATTCCAGAACATTTTTGTCTTCCCAAACAGAAATTCTGTGCCCATTAAGTACTAACTTCTCATTCCCCCTCTGCTCATTCCCTGGAAACCACCATTGTACTTCCTGTCTCTGTGAGTTGACTACTCCAAGTATCTCCTATCAGTGGGATCAGACAAGATTTGGTCTTTTGTGACTTACTGATGTCACTGAGCATAATACCTTCAAGCCAGATTGTAGCATGCATCAGAATTTCCATCCTCTTTGAGGTGGGATACAAGTGTGACTTTAAATTATCACTGGTTAGGATTGTCTGTGGAGGCTGGTGGCTCAGATGGTAAAGAATCTGCCTGCAATGGGGAGACCTGAGTTCGATCCCTGGGTTGGGAAGATTCCCTGGAGGAGGGCATGGCAACCCACTCCAGTATCCTTGCCTGGGGAATTCCATGGACAGAAGAACCTGGCCAGCTACAGTCCATGGGGTCACAAAGAGTCAGACACAACTGAGCAGCTAAGCACAGCACAGGGTTGCCTGTAGTTTTCCAGTAGAGCATGGGTTTCTGAAGCCATCGTTAGAAGAGGCCCCAAGTTGCTATCTGAGCACTGGGTTCAGCCATCACTTCTGCTCCAGATCTGTTTTTTCTTGGCCACGTCATGGTTCCTAGGCGCCCCCAGGTGTCCCCTCACCTTCTCTGTCTGCTTCCTGTGAACATAAGCTTTATTAGCGCTTACCTCTGCCTTGACCCTCCACTTCTCACCCTGCTTACTGATGGCAGACAGTCTGCAACGAATACACATGTGTATGTGTGTCTTTTCAAGTATTGACAGATTTCTGTCATGCTGAGGGGCATGATTTGACTAATTTTGAAAGAGATCATATGTTAACCCTGGAATTGCCATGCCCTGTGGGACCTTCTAAGCTTTCTTTTGTAAATCCAGAACCATGTTAGAGTTGCCCAAGCTTCCCTTGGGGCTTCCCAGGTAGCGCCAAGGGGTAAAGAACCTGCCTGCAATGCAGGAGCCACAAGAGATGCGGTTTCGATCCCTGGGTTGGGAAGATCCCCTGGAAGGGGGCACAGCAACCCACTCCAGTATTCTTGCCTGGAGAATCCCATGGACAGAGGAGCCTGGCGGGCTACAGTTCATAGGATCACAAAAAGGCGGACAAGGCTGAAGCCACTTAGCATGGCAAGCTTCCCTTGAGACTGCCACCCTGCCCCACCCATGGATTCCTACTCCCTGTAGGCTTCATTTCACAACTCCAAGCCCACATGTGGTGCTGAGGCTAAGAGGAGAGGAAGGAGGAATGATGATTTCAGTTTCATTTAAAGTTTAAAATTAACAAGAACTTAATTTTTACACAGTGCTAATAATGGTCTATCGCAGAAGTAATCTTGCTTCTTAGAGCGTGCTCTTAGTTATATTGTGAAATGTATTCAGTATTTTTCTCCCCTCCCCCCACCACATGTATTTTTGTTTGTATATAAAATTTTGGAATATCTGGGTCTAGATCTGCTAATTAGGATCAACTTTAATGGCTGCATAGCATCTCATGTCCTGTGTTTTATTTACCCATTCTCTTATCGTTTGACATTTGGGTTGCTCTCTAATTTGGGGGCATTCTAAATAATTTTACAACTTCCAAACAATCTACATAGCTACAGAGCTTTGTGTGCAACCACGATTATTTCCTTAGGTGGTGTTTTTTGTAAGAATAATTTCTGTGTCAGGGAGCGCGCATATTTATAAAGCTATTGAATTATGTTGCCAAATTACACTGGAAATTGTACTGATTTATACTCCCTGAAAACTAAAAAATCTTCCTACCCAGGAGGCTGGTTAATAATATAGTAGGAAGAACACTCCGGAAAAATATAAAAATAAGAAAACTACCCAGCTGGGAGGATCTGGGCAGTTCTGTCTCCCTCCCCACAACGGTTTCTTCATTTATGCAGTAGGGAAGTTGGGTTATGGCTGGCGCTGGCAAACTTTTTCCCTTAAGGGCCTGATAGTAATTATTTTAGGTTCTGTGGGCCATATGGCAGTAGTTTTCAAATGGGGGTTATTTTTCCATGGCCAGTATCTGGAGACACTGTGGTCGTCACAGCCAGGGAAAGAGTGCCATGGGTGTGTAGTGGGGAGACAGGAGGGGTGCTGCTCAACAACCTGCAACGAGCAGAACAGCCCCCACCACAAAGATTCACCCAACGCCAAAGTCAGCAGTGCCGAAGCAGAGAGTCCCTGCCGTAGGTTCCCTGTCACATCTTCTCAGCTCTGTCCCTGAAGCCCAGGAGGAGTCAGGGATGGGCACCACATGCTCCAGTGGGGCTTTGTTTATGGACCCTGAAATCTGGATTTCATGTAATTTTCCCATGTCACAAACTGGTCATTAAAAAGCTTTTTTTTTTTTTTTTTAAATAACTTAAAAAATGTAAAAACCATTCTTAGACTGAAGCCATAAGTGGTGGACTGAGTTTGGCCGTCAAGCCAGTTTGCTGACCTCTGCGTTAGGTGGACTCTGTAGCCTCTTGGGTTAGCTGCTCAGAGATTCTGTCAGAGGGAGGCAACAGATGTTACCCCTCGAGCATTCGTTCTACGCCAGGTACTGTATGTGGATGGTTACCTTGCTTCCTTTCATGTCAACCTTGTGCAAGGTTCTTATCCCTGTTTTAGAGGTGAGGAACTTGAGACCAAAAGAGAGATGAAGTCACTTGTCTGAGATCTGTCACTTACAAAGTGGTGGAGCTGGGATTTGAACCCAGGGATGGCCCCTTCTGGACCCAGAGCATGAAATCCACACACCGCCTGGCTCCAAAATGATACACCACTTCCCCAAACCTAGATGTGTGTGTCTGAGGTTGGGACCAAGGTGAGATGGCAGGGGGTGGGGGGAATAGATGGGACTGTAGGGAAGAATGAAGAGTGTATAAAGGAAGGAGGTTGAGAGAAAGCCCTGCTTCCTGTTGACAGAAGGTACAAAGGAGGCTCCCTGGCTAAGGATGCACCCCCAGTTTGAGCTGTTATTCCCTCACCATGTCCATCTCAGACCTCACAGCACTTGGCTCCATCAAGTAGCCTCCACTCATGGGCTCCACTCATGGGCTCTGCTTGTGGCTGTGTTCCCCCTGAGTGCCCCAAGGCACTTTTGCCTTCATGAACCCCTTCCTCCAGTAGAAAATTTTTAAAATCCTGTTTCGCTCCTACATTGTTATCCAGACTGTTGTTGATTATTATATACCCATTATTCATGCATTCATTTCTTTCTTCTAATTTATAAAGAAATGAAACCAAAAACTTCTTTCATGGGCCTCCAGCACTGAACTTCCCATGCTGAGCAGAGTAGCTGCTCCAGTGCTGTTTCCCCAGAGTTCTGGGATCAGGTCATGACTGTTATGAATTCTAGAGAAGTCTCTTTATTCTCAGAGCTGAGATTTCCTTGTTTCAAAAGTAATAACAATGCCTTACAAATCTCAATCAGGAGGCAATGATGAAATGATCTGAGGTTTCCTTCCTTCAGTCAGCAGATACTGTTCTTATTAATTGAGCAACTACTACATGCCTGGTACTTTTCTAGGTGCAGCATAAGACACAGCTGTGCTTTGAGGAGCTTGTGATCCAGGTTGACCTTATAACAAAACACTGGTGAGTCTCAGACATCATTAGGCACTTGATGGGCAGTTTGGCACTTAACAAGCCCAGGAAGCAGGCACTGTTTTCTGCTCCACTACTGATGAAGACGCTGAGGCTCAGAGAGTTTAAATAATATTTCCCAGTGGGTGGGACACTCCCCTTGCACAGTTGAGCTGATCCCTCATGGTGGTGGTTCCTGTGGCCTGGGCGTTCCTGCTCAGGAGGCATCACTCATGCTTCAGTGACCTCAGGGATAACCCAGTTTCATGTAGTAGCAACTGTGCCCAGACTCTGTCCCGCTCTCTCCAGAAGGTCCCTGGCGGTGTCAGAAATCCTGCCCTCTCCTGACATACCTGTCTTTCAGCCTGAGATCCTCAGAACCCCTGGGTTAATCTCCTGTCCGCTGGATGCCTGACACTGTCACCCACCCTGCCCATCAAGCCTGTTCATTGCTCCTCTGAAGTTTGCTTTCCAGGAAGCACTGTTGATGCAATACGGGTGGTGGAGCATGAGTCTAGGACAGCTCTGAGCTTTGCTGATTCCCCTTCAGGGATCTCCCTACTCGGGGAGAGGTTAGGGAGGTTGGAGAGGCAAGAAGATCCCCAGATTCCCAGCTCCCCATGCCGGAAGGGAGTAGTGGTCCCTCCAGAGTGGTGCAGACCTGACCTTCTGCAACCTTCCCAGGTTACCCACCCTGAGCTCAGTGCTGGCTTTGCTGCCGACCAGCCGTGCATCTCTCTGAGCTCAGTTTCCTTATCTGAGAAATGGACATATGCATGCCTCCCCATCCCACAGTCCTTGGAAAGACAGTGAACACATTTCAGGTAATTACTATGAGAGGGAATCCCTCTGTGTGCAGACTAGCCTAGCCCACCTTCACTTTCATGCACCTAGATCTTCAGTAGCCATTCCTCTGAGCGATACAAATCCTAGGCCAGCACCCGGGAGGCTGAGATGAACCAGATCTGCCCCTTGTTCTTGAAGATCATCGCCATCACGCATGGAGAGATAGCCCAAGTCAGCCTGCAGGTACCTCTCAGGGACAGGTCAGGGCTGGACAGGGCCCCATCCCCTACAGAACTGCCTGTGGATTCCAGGGTAGGTAGAACTTTGGGGAGGCAGGCAGGGGGGCTGAGTTGGTGGAAAGCAGCTTCCAGAACCCCCTCCTAACCGTGTTGGGCAGGAACTTTATCTTCTGTCCCCACTCCTGGGTTTATTCACAGGATCCTCTCTCTACATCACTCATTTTCTTCTTTGTTTTCTAGCCATTTAGGAATGTGTCTAGAAGGAACTGTTTGTTTCTTATGGAAAAGGATATCCCGTTATTCTTGTTTCCATGTTTCCAGAACCAAGTCCAGTGTGTGAACCAGAGAAGGCAGTGAGCAGGCACTCACTGGTGGAAGGAGGGAATCAAGCAGTGTGAGAGTCAGCAGGAATCACCAAGAAGACTCTTGGTCAGTTTGGGCTGCTGTTAACAAAAGTTCCCTAGACTGGGTCATCTAAACAACAGAACTTTGTTTCTCACTTCTGGAGCAAGCCCAGGATCAAGGGGCTGACAGGTCTGATGTCTGGTGAGAACCCCCTTCCTGGTTTGCAGCTATATGCCTTCTCATTGTGTCTTCACAATGAGAGGGGAAGAACAGAGAGAAAGTGTCTGAAAGGGCACTAATCCATTCACAGGGGCTCCACCCTTATGACCTAATCACCTCTCAAAGGACCCACATAGGGCTAGGATTTCAACAGAGATTCTTGGGGAGGGGAGAGCTGGATGGGGGGAGGATGGCACAAATATTCAGTCTGCTATGGAGCCTGTCTCTGTTTTGACCAAAGCCTTAATGCTTTGTTTAAGCTTTCTAATTTGTTCACCTTTCATCTGCACAGCCTGCCTCTGTGATCAGCTCTATCCTTAAACACTTTGCATGCATTATCTCTTTACAGCATCTTACATGAATCATGACCACCACCCGGGGGCATGCATATTACTGATTTACAACAGGTGAAAAGAACGGAGAGCAGCAGTAACTCACCTAAAGTGCCCGACTAGGCAGTGACTGAGCTGAGATTTGAGCTCTTGCTGCGATTCTCATTAATGGGTAGAGTTGGAGGGCTTTTCCTGTCCTACCCTTCCTTAGAGGGAACCTCTGTGATCCTTCCTCTCCTTTTTGGAGTGAGGGTCACAGTTGGAGAGGGGAGCCGGGAGCTGGAGGTTGAGGACTGAAGCCGGGATGAGGCAGGTGGGAAGATGTTTAGAAGCTTCAAGGGGCTGTAGGCTAACCACCAGCTCTTAGCCTATTGGGATCACTCCATTGCCTCCTTTGTGAAAATCCTGGATGTCTGTTGTGTTTGTTGAAAATTAGTTATGTGGAATGTTAATAGGTGTGATGGGAGGGAGGGTAAGGTCCCAGGTCAAACACATTTGGAAAATCTAGGTTATAACAAGTTAAGCAGTTATAACAAGTTAAGTCTTTAACTACAAGACTTCTCAAAACTGATGATGTTGGTAATGGTGACTCTTCAAAGCTCAGTGGATATGGCATCCTGTTTTTTTCACGGGGCATTTATCAGGATTAGCATGGTATATGTAATAAGTTTTGGGATGCACAGAATTATATCTTACAACCCCAAACACTTTGATCTTGCAAGTCAGAGAAGCGGGAAAAATGCTTACCGGGGCCTCCATCTAACAGGCAAAGAAACCGAGGCACAGAGAGGTTAGCAGAGCATCCCTAAAACCCAGCCTGATCCCAAGCCCAGTGCTCATATCAGCAGACAAAACTATTGCATATCTCCCAACTCACTGCCATAAATATTTTGGAAGATCTTGTCTATCTTTTGTGGACGAACCTTCTTCATTTTGGCCTCATTGTTTCTTTCATTGGTTTCTTTTGCTTATTTCTGGATTCCATCTGAGGCATGAAATAAGCCCATTGTCATTAGTCCAGTGGCCCACTGCCCCTATCTCTCGTTAAGTGACAGGATAGGAAGTCTGGGGTTCTTGTCAGCAACACTAGAGGAGCTTCAGTGGATGTCAGAGCCTTGTTGGCTTGGAGAGAGCCTCCTTAAAACCCAATCAACAAGTTTGTCACAGTACCACTCACCCGAACTCAGGATGCACGCATCTGTCCATCAGCAGACTCCTGGGAGAACCTCAGAACACAAATCCTCTCAAGAGACCAAAATTCCCCAAGATCCCAGAGAATCTGTTTGTCCCTCTCTTTAGAAGAAGCCACCAACAAACTTAGAAGGAAACACAAGAGACGAGACCTCTTGAATACAGACTGTATGGTCCATGCAGATGAATCCATCTTTCCCCTGAATTAATTGTCAACGTTTAAAACTTGCAAAATTTCATATGAAAATCTGAATCTCTGGTTTCTCAAAGAAAACCCAGAAAAATCTGGCAGCATTGGACCCTCGTTCCTGATTGGCCACAAAGCCCTAGAGCCGAGTGGCGGCCTCTGCTGTAAGTCATATGCAGAATACACCTCATCACAGAACCCGCCCTTCCTGTTTTCTCTCCAGTAGCAAGGCAGAATGCCAGCTGTCACCTAGCACTGCGTGCACTCGTTGGTTTAATCTATATTTAATTGGATTAATTATCATAAACAATTTCCTGCATCCATGTTTCTATAAAATTTAAGAAAATTATGAACAGACTGAGAGGGCCCCATGTTTCATTTGTCTAACGCTGTGGTTGTTGTTGTTCAGCTGCTCAGTCAAGTCTGACTCTTTGTGACCCCATAGACTGCACCACGCCGGGTTTCCCTGTCCTTCACTATCTCCCGGAGTTTGCTCCAACTCGTGTCCATTGAATCGGTGTTGCATTCCAACCATCTCATCCTCTGTCACTCCCTTTCTCATTTTGCCTTCAGTTTTTCCCAGCATCAGGGTCTTTTCCAGTGAGCTGGCTCTTCACATCAGGTGGCTGAAGTATTGGAGCCTCAGCTTCAGCATCAGTCCTTCCAATGAATATTCAGGGTTGATTTCCTTTAGGATTGACTGGTTTAATCTCCTTGCTATGCAAGGGGCTTTGAAGAGTCTTCTCCAGCACCACAGTTCGAAAGTATCAATTCTTTGGTGCTCAGTCTAACCCGTAGGCACTGAGATTTCATCTCCTTGCTCTAGATCAAGGATTGCCAAACTGTGAGTTGCCAGTGACACCCGGCCCACTGAAGGCAAAATGGCAGAAGGGAAAACGGGGTCTTCCCAGGTGGCTCTGTGGTAAAGAATCCACCTGCCAATTCAGGAGACTTGGGTTTAATCCCTGAGTCAGGAAGATCTCCTGGAGGAGGAAATGGCAATCTGCTCCAGTATTCTTGCCTGGAGAATCCCATGAAGAGAGAATCCTGGCAGGCTACAATCCATGGGGTCGCTAAGAGTTGGTCGCTAAGCAACTGAGCATGCACGCGCTGTAGAAAACAGTTTGGCAGTTCCTCAAAAAGTTAAACTTAGAATTACCATAAAACCCAGGAATTCTACTCCTAGATGTATCCCTAGAATAGAAAACAGGTTTTCAAACTAGTACTTGTACAGAGATGTTCATAGAAGCAGGATTCACAGTAGTCAAATGGTGGAAACTACTCATATGCCCATCAGTGGATGGGTGGATAAACAAATGGTGATCACACAGTAGAATATTATTCAGCCATAAAAGAGTGAAGCACTGCTGCATGCTACAGCATGGATGAACTTGAAAACATGATGCTGAGGGGCAAGAAGACAGTCACAAAAGGTCATGGACTGTATGATTCCATTTATAGGAAATGTCCAGGGTAGGTACATCTACTGAGACGGAAAGTAGATAGCTGCTGGGGGCTGCCAGTGGGTAGAAAACAGGGAGTGGACTGCTTCATAAGCCTTTTTGGGCATTTATGAACATGGTTTGGAACTAGACAGAGTGTGGTTTGCACAGCGCTGTGAATGTGCTAAATTCCACTGCATCCTACACATTGAAATAGTTAATTTTATGTTATGTGAATTTCCCTTCGTTAAAAAAACAATCTAGCCCCCTTCCTGTTTTTGCCCTGCCCGCAAGCTAACAATGTGCTTTTACATTTTTAAATAAGTGAAGCAAAGGAAAAGAAGAATAATAGTTAATGACTCGTGACCACTATATGAAATTAATTTTAGTGTCCATAAATACAGCCTTATTGGAAAACAGCCATGCCAGTTCATTTATGTATTGCCTGTGGCTGCTTTTGAGTTACAGCAGTAGAGTTGAGTAGCTGAGACAGAAACTCTGTGGGCTGAAAAGTCTCACATATTTCCCATCTGGAACTTTACTGAAGAAGTTTTCTGTCCTCTGGACTAGATCTTTTTCGACCAGGCAATGGAAGTCAGGTGGAAATTAGTATCTCAGTTTCCCAGAGGGGAGCACAGTGGTCACTGGTCTTGAGCCAGGAGGCAGAGGGATGGACAAACAGGCTTCCCTGAATGTTCAGTGTGTTAGTCCTAGGGCTGCTCCAGCAAAGTTCCACAAACTGGGTGGCTTAAACAATGGACTTTTATTCTTCCCTACTCCTGGAGCCACATGTCTGAAATCAAGGCACCAGCACCGCCATGCTCTCTCCAAAGGCTCTAGTGGGGAATCCTTTCTTGTGTCTTGCTGGCTTTTGGGGTTGCCAGCAATCCTTGACTTGTGGACACATTGCTCCAATCTTTGTTTCTGTCTTCACACGGCTTTCTCTTGAATGTGACGTCACATCCTCCTTCCTCTTTGTTTCTCTGTATCCATTTTCCCCTCTTCTTATAAACCATCAGGTTAGGACCCACACTAACCCGTTATGACCTCATCTTAACTTGATTGCATCCCCTAAAACCCTATTTCCAAATAAGGTCACATTCTCACAAATGAAGAAACATCTAGGAAACAGACTCACAGACATAGAGAACAGACTTGTGGGAAGTGGTGGTAGGGCAGGAGGGATGTATAGAGTATTGGGATTAGCAGATCCAACTAGTGTATACAGAATGGATCAGCAACAGGGAACTATATTTAATATCCTGTGATTAAACCATAATGGATAAGAAAAAACAAATCAGGTCACATTCTGAGGTTCTGAGTAGACATGAATTTGGGAGGGGGACCCTATTTAACCCAGTGCATCAGGCGCTCCCAAGATCTTTGACTCTGAATGAGTGAGCACAGACTGCTGCCGCTGCTGCTGCTAAGTCGCTTCAGTCGTGTCCGACTCTGCGACCCCCATAGACGGCAGCCCACCAGGCTCCCCCGTCCCTGGGATTCTCCAGGCAAGAACACTGGAGTGGGTTGCCATTTCCTTCTCCAATGCATGAAAGTGAAAAGTGAAAGTGAAGTCGCTCAGTCGGAGCACAGACTACTCACGCCTAATTGGAAGCATCCTGAGGCTGAATGGAAGTAAGCAGAGGGCTATTAAATATGAATTAAGCACCTTCTAAGTGCTGGGCATGGTTTTAAGCGCTTGATTAATCCTCTGAGGAATCAGTGAGGCACAAAGAGGTTAGACAAGAACTTTCCTGAAGTTTTGCAGCTGACACGTAGCAGAGAGAGGATGCCAGCCCAGGCAGCATGACTCCAGGGCCTTATTGAATCCGACGGCCACCTCGCGGGGCTGCTGTTTAAATTTTCATTTCGCGGGTTAAGTAAGTAAACAGTCTCAGAGAGGATAGTGGACTCAGCCACCGGCAAAGCTGAGCTGTAAACTTAGGAAGTAGGACCTTGCTCTCTCTAGCGCACAGGTGTCCCCTCCCCACAAGCCCCCACCTTTAATCTCCGTTTCTTCCTTACATGCGTGGAGAAAGTCTTTTGCCTGCCCTCACTCAAGGGTGGTATCTAGGGATGAAAGAATCTAGCGGATGCAAAAAGAATCACCTGGAGGCTTTGATGAGGCTCCAAAATCCCTGAGCTGACTCTGAGCATTCACCCATGAAAACCCTTTCAGCCTTTAGAGAATCAAGGTCCTATTGACAAATGTGAAGATGTTGACATGGGCGCTGGGCTGACTGCCCGCTCCAAGGTGAAAGGCATATATCAGGCCGGTGAATGTGCTTCCTCGGAGTTCATCAATCCTGCCTTTGTTTTGTGCATAAGTGAGGATAATCACATTGAAGGAATCCATCATTAGGTTGTGTTCCTTCCTGCAAGCACAGAGGCACCAGGGAGAGGAGACGGAGGGTGTGGTGTGGTCCAGGAGTGCATTCAGAGCCCACCTAGATGGAGAATGGGGGCAGGTGTCGGAGCAAAGAGGCTCTGAAAACATGTCTGATTGCGTCCACGCCCATCCATCAGCCCTGGGTTCAGCCCCTCTTCCTTTCTCCACCAGCTGTCAATCACATAGCTTTTTCAAAACCTGAGAAAATTTCACCTTAGGGTTTGGCTTGCTGAGCTGGAGAATTGGGAACCTGGGGCCCCTTTTGTGAATTTATTTTCCTCTGTGATATCTGCAATCACACCATCTTTGAACATTGGCCCTGAATGCCTTCGACAGCTCAGACTCAGTCCTCAGGATTAGTCTGAAGATGATGAGCCATGTGGCTGGTTGAACCTGTGTCTGCATGACTGACCTTGTGATCCCCACGGGAGTCACAGGCTTGGGCAACCTGTCCCAACCCTCATGCTCACCATTCACTCCACACCATTGATAAGTAGTTGGGACCATAGTCAAGAACCCCAAGATGTTTGGGGCTCCCATTAAGTGTTTCCCTTCTTCTTATACATTCTCAGTATCTTTGGCCTACAGCATCGATTCTCAACCAGGGGCAATGCTGTCTCTTCCCCACCCACTCCCCAGGGACACTTGACAGTGTTTGGGGACATTTATATGTGTCACAGGTGGGGGTGCTGCCGGCATCTAGTGGGTGAAGACCAGGGATTCTTCTCAACATCCTATAAGGCACAGACAGCCTCCAACAGAGAATTATCTGGCCCTAAGTGTCAATCATGCTGAGGTCAGGAAACCCTGATCTAGAGCATCATTCTCAAGGTGCAATCACCAAACTTCACAGCAGTGTCTGCATCACCTGGAACTTGTTAGAAACACACATTCTTGGTCTCGACCCCAGACTCAGTGACTCAGCAACTGGGGCCCAGAAACCGGTATTTTACCAAGCCCTCCAGGTGATCTGACACATGGGGTTTGAGAACCATTGACTTAGGGCAGTGCATTTTATAAAAGGCCGAGAGAAGCCGCTGTGGGCCCACGTCTCCCTGCATATACCACAGAGATGCCTCTCTGACCTCAGAGTCCATGTTCTCCATCATTCTATCTCTCGGTCCCATTTGAGGTTGTGCCAGACTACAGATAGCTAACCTTCCACACCAGGGCCTGCTTGCTGTGCTAAGTCATTTCAGCTGTGTCCAACTCCTTGCAACCCTAGGAACTGTAACCCGCCAGGCTCCTCTGTCCATGGGATTCTCTAGGCAAGAATACTGGAGTAGGTTGCTATGCCCTCCTCCAGGGGATCGTCCGAACCCGCGTCTGTTATTGGCAAGCAGGTTCTTTACCACTAGGGCCACCTGGGAAGGCCCACATCAGGGCCTAGTGTTGGTCTAAGAGGCTAAAGAATTTGCGAATTAAGTGAAAAGCACTGCCAAACGGCCACTGGAGGGGAGAGCACACCTTGAGCTTCTCTGGCTGCTGCCGGCTCTTGTGGGCTTGTTAGATTACGTTGCTTGACTCCACAAAGAGCCAGGGCAGGATTTCCCTTGATTTTGATTTCCACGGAATGTTGAATCTTATTTAAAGATACTACCATGCCTGCCTCATCACTTCAGGATGCTAGATGCATGAACAGATTCCCTCGCTCCCCCATGGGAAGTTTCTGATAAAGGAAGTAGCAAGAAATTCCTCCCTCCTCCCTTTCGCTGTGTTGGTAAATTACTGAACTCTGAGCTGTAATCACCAACTGAATGGAAATGAGTCTGAGTAAACTCTGGGAGTTGGTGATGGACAGGGAAGCCCGACGTGCTACAGTCCAAGGGGTCGCAAAGAGTCAGACACGACTGAGCGACTGAACTAAACTGAACTGAGCTGCAATTTTCTCTTCTGTAAATAAGGATAGGGTCCCTGTCTTTCTGGAGAATCCTGTACCTAAAATGCCATGCACAGAGTAGACACTTGATAAATGCCCGTTTATACTTCTCCTTTGAAAGAAGAGTTGGGAGGCATATGGCCCTGTCCCTTCCTTATTGCTGCTGTAACACACTGTCATACGTTTAATGACTCAAAACCACATGTACATTTTCTAACAGTTCTGGAGGTCAGAAGCCCAAAATGAGTCTTAGGGGGCTAAAATCAAGCTTTGTGTGTGCATGGCTGTTTCCTTCTAGAGGCTCCAGATGTGATCCCGGCATTAGGAAATAGGTGTCTTTGGGAGGCCATTGTTCAGCCTACAGTGTCTTAGCCCATTTAAGCTGCTGTAACAAAAATGCTACTGACTGGGTGGCTTAAATAACCAAACATTTAATTCCCACAATTCTGGAGGCTGGGAAGTCCAGGATCAAAGAGCCAGCAGGTTCGGCATCTAGTGAAGCTGGCTTCCTGATTCCCTGATGCCCATCCTCCTGCTGTGTCCTCATCTGGGAGAAAGGACCAGGGAACTTCCTGGGGTCTCTTTTGAAAGGATCCTAATCCCACTGAGGAGGGCTTCACACTCATGACCTCATCACCTCCCAAAGGCCCCACCTCCAAATACCATCCCATTGAGGATAAGGCTTTCACCATGTGAATTTTGGAGGGACACAGACATTCAGTCCATAACACGCAGTGACTAAGGTCATTGGCAGTTCTATAAATAAAGCCCTTTGTAGGAGACACAGTAGTGAAAGGGCCCGGCACTAGGTTTGGTGACAGGGTGATGTTCGGGTACTGCCATTCCTGAGGGCTAGTCCAAAGTTATGGCAGGTGGGGAGCAGCAAGCACCAACCAGTGTTTCTAAGAGCGGGGCACCTAGATTAGAAGCACCACAGCACCTGGGAACTTGTTACAAATGCAGATTCCCAGGTCCTGATCCAGCTGTAACTAAATTAGTTTCCCTGGCAGCAGAGCCCAGTTAATCTGCATTTTAGCAAGCTCTCCTGATGGTTCTGATGCCCATTCAAGTTTTTTTAAATAGTAGTTTTATTGAAATAGAATTCACATACTTTAAAGTTTATCCTCTTAAAACGATTCACTGGTTTTTGGTATATTCACAGGATTGTGCAACCATCAGTTCAGTTCAGTCACTCAGTCGTGTCCAACTCTTTGTGACCCCATGGACTGCAGCACACCAGACTTTCCTGTCCATCACCAACTCCCAGAGCTTACTCAAACTCATGTCCATTGAGTCAGTGATGCCATTCAACCATCTCATCCTCTGTTGTCCACTTCTCCTCCTGCCTTCAATCTTCCCCAGCATCAGGGTCTTTTCCAATGAGTCAATTCTTTGCATCAGGTGGCCAAAGTATTGGAGTCTCAGCTTCAGCATCAGTCCTTCCAATGAGTATTCAGTGTTGATATTCTTTGGGATGGACTGGTTTGATCTCCTTGCAGTCCAAGGGACTCTCAAGAATCTTCTCCAACACCACAGTTCAAAAGCATCAGTTCTTCGGTGCTCAGCTTTCTTATAGTCCAACTCTCACATCCATACATGACTACTGGAAAAGCCATAGCTTTGACTAGACAGACCTTTGTTGGCAAAATAATGTCTCTGCTTTTTAATATGCTGTCTAAGTTGGTCATAGCTTTCCTTTCAAGGAGCAATTTAATTTCATGGCTGCAGTCACCATCTGCAGTGATTTTGGAGCCCAAGAAAATAGTCTCTCACTATTTTCATTGTTTCCCCATCTGTTTGCCATGAAGTGATGGGATTGAATGCCATGATCTTAGTTTTCTTAATGCTGAGTTTTAAGGCAACTTTTTCACTCTCCTCTTTCACTTTCATCAAGAGGCTCTTTAGTTCTTCTTCACTTTCTGCCATAAAGGTGGTGTCATCTGCATCTGAGATTATTGATATTTCTCCCGGCAATCTTGATTCCAGCTTGTGCTTCATCCAGCCTGGCATTTCGCATGATGTACTCTGCATATAAGTTAAATAAGCAGGGTGACAATATACAGCCTTGACGTTCTCTGTTCCCGATTTGGAACCAATCTGTTGTTCCATGTCCAGTTCTAACACTTGATTCTTGACCTGCATACAGACTTCTCAGGAGGCAGGTAAGGTGGTATGATATTCCCATCTTTTTAAGAATTTTCCAGTTTCTTGTCATCCACACAGTCAAAGGCTTTAGTATAGTCAATAAAGCAGAAGTAGATGTTTTTCTGAAACTCTGATGGCAAGAGTGATTAGCAATATTTTAGGAATCAGTGAACTAAAATGGACTGGAATGGGTGAATTTAACTTAGATGACCATTGTATCTATTACTGTGAGCAAGAATCCCTTAGAAGAAATGGAGTATCCCTCATTGTCAACAAAAGAGTCCAAAATGCAGTATTTGGATGCAATCTCAAAAACAACAGAATGATCTCTGTTCATTTCCAAGGCAAACCATTCAGTATCCTAGTAATCCAAGTCTGTGCCCCAACCAGTAATGCCGAAGAAGCTGAAGTTGAACGGTTCTATGAAGACCTACAAGATCTTTTAGAACTAACACCCAAAAAAGATGTCCTTTTCATTATAGGGGACTGGAATGCAAAAGGAGGAAGTCAAGAGATACCTAGAGTAACAGGCAAATTTGGCCTTGGAGTACAGAATGAAGCAGAGCAAAGGCTAACAGAGTTTTTCCAAGAGAATGCACTGGGTCGTAGAAACACCATCTTCCAGCAACACAAGAGAATACTCTACACATGGACATCACCAGATGGTCAATACTGAAATCAGATTGATTATATTCTTTGCAGCCAAAAATGGAGAAGCTCTGTACAGTGAGCAAAAATAAGACCGGGAGCTGACTGTGGCTCATATTGTGAACTCCTTATTGCCAAATTCGGACTTAAATTGAAGAAAGTAGGGAAAACCACTAGACCATTCAGGTATGACCTAAATCAAGTCCCTTATGATTATACAGTAGAAGTGACAAATAGATTCAAGGGATTAGATCTGATAGAGTGCCTGAAGAACTATGGACAGAAATTTGTGACATTGTACAGGAGGCAGTGATCAAGACCATCCCCAAGAAAAAGAAATGCAAAAAGGCAAAATGGTTGTCTAAGGAGGTCTTACAAATAGCCAAGAAAAGAAGAAAAGCTAAAGGCAAAGGAGAAAAGGAAAGATATACCCATTTGAATGCAGAGTTCCAAAGAATAGCAAGGAGAGAGAAGAAAGCCTGCCTCAGTGATCAATGCAAAGAAATAGAGGAAAACAACAGAATGGGAAAGACTAGAGATCTCTTCAAGAAAATTAGAGGGCACAATAAAGAACAGAAATGGTATGGACCTAACGGAAGCAAACGATATTAAGAAGAGGTGGCAAGAATACACAGAAGAACTATGCATAAAAGATATTCATGACCCAGATAACCATGATGGTGTGATCACTCACCTAGAGCCAGACACCCTGGAATGTGAAGTCAAGTGGGCCTTAGGAAGCATCACTATGAACAAAGCTAGTGGAGGTGATGGAATTCCAGTTGAGCTATTTCAAGTCCTGAAAGATGATGCTGTGAAAGTGCTGCACTCAATATGCCAGCAAATCTGGAAAACTCAGCAGTGGCCACAGGACTGGAAAAGGTCAGTTTTCATTCCAATCCCAAAGAAAGGCAATGGCAACGAATGCTCAAACTACCGCACATTTGCACTCGTCTCACATGCTAGCAAAGTAATGCTCAAAATTCTCCAAGCCAGGCTTCAACAGTACGTGAACCGTGAACTTCCAGATGTTCAAGCTGGATTTAGAAAAGGCAGAGGAACCGGAGATCAAATTGCCGACATCTGTTGGATCATCGAAAAAGCAGCAGAGTTCCAGAAAGAACTCTACTTCTGTGCAACCATCACCACTCTCTAATTCCAGAACACTTCTATCACCCCCAAAAGAAACTCCACAGCCATATGCTGTCACTCCCTGTTACTCCTCCCTCAAACCCTTGACAACCATTAATCCACTTTCTGTCTCTGTGGATTTACCTAGTCTGGACATTTCGTGTAAATTATATCATACAATATGTAGCCATTTGTGTCTGGCTTCTTTTATTTAGCATAAGATTTTCAGGACTCATCCATAGTTTTTCACGATCAAGTAATATTCCATTATTTGGATAGACTCCATTTTGTTTATCTGCACATCACTTGATGGACATTTGGGTTGTCTTTACTTTCTTGATATTATCAATAATGCTGTTAGGAATGCCCAAATTTGAGAACTACTGAGAAAAAGAATTCATCAGAATTCAGAAATCTGGGTCTTGCTTTGCCAGTTCAGAATATAGAGACTCCTAGAGTTAGATTCACGTTAACCTGACTTTTGAGACTGATGTATAAAGCTGAAATGTATGTTTGTTAATGTACAAGGAGAACTCACTGTCACCAGTGCTGCATTTCTCAAGGGCTGTGTGATTTGCCCATTTCCTCTCGGCAGTCTACCCTTCCTGAAGGCCAGATTTTCACTGGGAGGCTTCCTGGTGATTCTGGAATACAGAGGAGGAGGGTTTGCTACATGAAATGTTGAAGACCCCAAGCTGGGATAACCCGCTTTTCCTGGGCAGGGTAACGAGGAGTACACAGGCAAACTGCCCAGGGGTAGATCCTGGCCCCACCGCTGGAAAACTGTGTGACCTAGAGCAAGTTACTCAACCTGTCTGAATGTTACTTTGCTTCTCTGTGATTTTGAGATGATAATGATGATGATCTTGTAGGACTATTGTGCAGATTAAATGAGGTAACACCTGTAAAGTGTTTAGTACTAGTGCCTGGTGCGTGGCCTGTGAATCGTGGATATGAACACCCTCCAGTGATTAAGCATCTAATGTTTGGGAGTGGGTTGCTATAGGGATTGAAGATAACAGAAGTCTGCTATAAGGTCTGTTTGTGTGACCTTGTATAAGGACAGCATTCTTCTGCTTATAAGTGAAACAACTCAAACTGCTTCACATGTTTAAAAATGAGGATGTAATAGAGAAGCTCCAGGAGCTCATATGACCTGTCAGCCCTTGGTTTCTCTGCATTCCTCCACTCTGTTTTCCTAGAGTGTTGACTTCCTTCTCAGGCAGGCCCTTCTCACAGGTATGCTCAGGTGGCCCCGGGCACTCAGGTGTACAACCCACCAACTTAGCTACTCCAGGGAACAGAGGGTTTCCTTTATTTAAAAAAAAAAAAAAAAAAATCCCAGAGTGTTTTGTGGACTCTGGCCCCTCTTGGGTCACATGCCTGCCCCTGAACCAATCACAGTGGTCAAGGAGTTGGAATGCTTTGGACTCTCTGTGCCTGGGTAAATGCTCTGCCCCAGGACTGGGAGATCCAGCCTACTCTGAATCTCTAGGACTGAGATGCTGGAAGGGTTGTTTCCCAATGGAAAACCAGGCTGCTGTTACTAGAAGAAGGAATAGGCTCTGATGCCAGAGTCCCCCATCCCCTGGATGGGCTGGGAGAGTTGAGCCAACATCTGCCTCCAGGACTCTTTTTGCTTCTCTTTATGGTTAACTAAGTGCTTCCCAGGTGGCTCAGTGGGTAAAGAATCCACCTGCAATACAGGAGACTTAGGTTCGATCCCTGGGTTGGGAAGATCCTCTGGAGGAGAGCATGGCTACCCACTCCAGTATTCTGCATGAGGAATCTCATGGACAGAGAAGCCTGGTGGGCTACAATCCATAGGATTGCAAAGAGCTGAACATGACTGAAGCGACTGAGCAAACACATAAGCATAGTCGACTCAGCTCCTCTTTCAGTCTGTCTTAACATTTAATCTGATTACATCAGGCTCTGGATCTAGATCCCTTCCTAATAACTCTTTGTACAGGGATTCTAAACTATAAAACTGTGGCCATTTAGGGCTGGATAATTATTCGTGTGGGGGGCTGACCTGTGCTTTCAGTTCAGTTCAGTTCAGTCGCTCAGTCGTGTCCGACTCTTTGCGACCCCATGAATTGCAGCACTCCAGGCCTCCCTGTCTATCACCAACTCCCAGAGTTCACCCAGACTCACGTCCATCGAGTCAGTGACGCCATCCAGCCATCTCATCCTCTGTCGTCCCCTTCTCCTCCTGCCCCCAATCCCTCCCAGCATCAGAGTCTTTTCCAATGAGTCAACTCTTCGCATGAGGTGGCCAAAGTACTGGAGTTTCAGCTTTAGCATCATTTCTTCTAAAGAAATCCCAGGGCTGATCTCCTTCAGAATGGACTGGTTGGATCTCCTTGCAGTCCAAGGGACTCTCAAGAGTCTTCTCCAACACTACAGTTCAAAAGCATCAATTCTTCGGTGCTCAGCCTTCTTCACAGTCCAACTCTCAAATCCATACATGAGCACAGGAAAAACCATAGCCTTGACTAGACGGACCTTTGTTGGCAAAGTAATGTCTCTGCTTTTGAATATGGTATCTAGGTTGGTCATAACTTTCCTTCCAAGGAGTAAGCGTCTTTTAATTTCATGGCTACAATCACCATCTGCAGTGATTTTGGAGCCCAAAAAAAATAAAGTCTGACACTGTTTCCACTGTTTCCCCATCTATTTCCCATGAAGTGACGGGACTGGATGCCATGATCTTTGTTTTCTGAATGTTGAGCTTTAAGCCAACTTTTTCATTCTCCACTTTCACTTTCATCAAGAGGCTTTGTAGTTCCTCTTCACTTTCTGCCATAAGGGTGGTGTCATCTGCATATCTGAGGTTATTGATATTTCTCCTGGCAATCTTGATTCCAGCTTGTGTTTCTTCCAGTCCAGCGTTTCTCATGATGTACTCTGCATAGAAGTTAAATAAGCAGGGTGACAATATACAGCCTTGACGTACTCCTTTTCCTATTTGGAACCAGTCTATTGTTCCATGTCTAATTCTAACTGTTGCTTCCTGACCTGCATACAAATTTCTCAAGAGGCAGGTCAGGTGGTCTGGTATTCCCATCTCTTTCAGAATTTTCCACAGTTTTTTGTGATCCACACAGTCAAAGGCTTTGGCATAGTCAATAAAGCAGAAACAGATGTTTTTCTGGAACTCTCTTGCTTTTTCCATGATGCAGCGGATGTTGGCAATTTGATATCTGGTTCCTCTGCCTTTTCTAAAACCAGCTGGAACATCAGGAAGTTCACGGTTCACATATTGCTGAAGCCTGGCTTGGAGAATTTTGAATATTACTTTACTAGCATGTGAGATGAGTGCAATTGTGCAGTAGTTGGAGCATTCTTTGGCATTGCCTTTCTTTGGGATTGGAATGAAAACTGACC
This sequence comes from Bos indicus x Bos taurus, assembly GCF_003369695.1. NCBI lineage: Eukaryota > Metazoa > Chordata > Mammalia > Artiodactyla > Bovidae > Bos > Bos indicus x Bos taurus. The sequence goes on along the minus strand of NC_040092.1, from coordinate 15,267,341 downwards.
TTTTCCAGTCCTGTGGCCACTGCTGAGTTTTCCAGATTTGCTGGCATATAGAGTGTAGCACTTTCACAGCATCATCTTTCAGGACTTGAAATAGCTCAACTGGAATTCCATCACCTCCACTAGCTTTGTTCATAGTGATGCTTTCTAAGGCCCACTTGACTTCACATTCCAGGATGTCTGGCTCTAGGTGAGTGATCACACCATCATGATTATCTGGGTCATGAAGATCTTTTTTGTACAGTTCTTCTGTGTGTATTCTTGCCACCTCTTCTTAATATCTTCTGGTTCTGTTAGGTCGATACCATTTCTGTCCTTTATCGAGCCCATCTTTGCATGAAATGTTCCATTGGTGTCTCTAATTTTCTTGAAGAGATCTCTAGTCTTTCCCATTCTGTTGTTTTCCTCTATTTCTTTGCATTGATCGCTGAGGAAGGCTTTCTTATCTCTTCGTGCTATTTTTGGAACTCTGCATTCAGATGCTTATATCTTTCCTTTTCTCCTTTGCTTTTCACTTCTCTTCTTTTCACAGCTATTTGTAAGGCCTCCCCAGACAGCCATTTTGCTTTTTTGCATTTCTTTTCCATGGGGATAGTCTTGATCCCTGTCTCCTGTACAATGTCATGAACCTCATTCCATAGTTCATCAGGCACTCTATCAGATCTAGGCCCTTAAATCTATTTCTCACTTCCACTGTATAATCATAAGGGATTTGATTTAGGTCATACCTGAATGGTCTAGTGGTTTTTCCCTACTTTCTTCAATTTAAGTCTGAATTTGGCAATAAGGAGTTCATGATCTGAGCCACAGTCAGCTCCTGGTCTTGTTTTTGTTGACTGTATAGAGCTTCTCCATCTTTGGCTGCAAAGAATATAATCAGTCTGATTTCAGTGTTGACCATCTGGTGATGTCCATGTGTAGTTAGAGGATGTTTAACAGCATTCCCCGGAGAAGGCAATGTCACCCCACTCCAGTACTCCTGCCTGGAAAATCCCATGGACGGAGGAGCCTGGAGGGCTGCAGTCCACAGGGTCGCTGAGGGTCAGACATGACTGAGCGACTTCACTTTCACTTTTCACTTTCATGCATTGGAGAAGGAAATGGCAACCCACTCCAGTGTTCTTGCCTGGAGAATCCCAGGAATGGGAGAGCCTGGTGGGCTGCCGTCTATAGGGTCGCACAGAGTCGGACACGACTGAAGTGACTTAGTAGCAGCAGCAGCAACAGCAGCAACAGCATTCCCGGTTTCTACCCACTAGGTGCCAGTTGCACCATCCCTCAGTTGTGACCTCCTAAATGTTTCCAGATACTTGAGAACCACTGCTTTAGGTTAATGTTCCTCCACTGCCCTCTGACCAATTAGGTGTTGTGCTAGATTCACTCTTGAAAGATCAACTTCCTTAGCTCCAAGTTTTTGGGGTGGGGGTTCTCTGTCCACCCCAGTATTGACAATACTTTGCTGATAAACTGTGACCCTGTTGGAGCAGAGGTCTCCTATCTCCATGGCCTCACCTTCAGGGCCGTGCATCAGGACCAGTATCTGATGTCACATCTCCATCACCTCAGCCCCATTTAGAGATGCTTTGGCATGTCGGCGCCCCATCTTGACCTTGGAATATGCTCTGTCACAAGCCTGTCTCCACCGTGTCTGCAAACTGCAGACAGTGTGACACCTCTTTGGACATCACTTTGAGCATCACAGAACTGAGAGGGGGAGCAAATCTATCGCCTAAAGTTCAGACCCAAAGATGCCTGGTGTCTTGGATTTCTTAAAGTCAGACTGGGGTCTCTCCTAGCAAGCTTACCTGGTCTGTCCCCACTGAGCCCACTAAGGCAGTAAATTCCACAAAATGACTCCATGTGGGGAACTTCTCAGCAGCCCTTTATTCTATGGATAATTAACTTCGGCCGAACACTGACTACTGGGTGACTGCATAATTTAAAAAAAAAAAAAGTGCCAGTGTTCCATGGGGGAAGAATTTCATCTCAGGCAACTCTGAACGGCTCTGATTTAAGATCCGTAAGTCCAGTTCAAGGCAATAAATATATAAGTAATTGATGATGTAGTGTGCAAGCAACTTAAGACCCATCCATCACACCCAGGCAAGCGAGGACTGTGGACACGCTCAGAGAACAGGATGATAGGAGGGGAATAAATGGTCAGAGGGACCTAGACAGTTCTGCTTTCCCCATAACTCACCACTGCTTCTCCAGACTCGTGGCCTCATTCCCAAAAGAGCTTCCTCCACCCCCTGGTTTTGTCTTCTTGGGCCAGAGAGAAGGGCCACTAAGGAAAAAGCAGACAAGAACCCGGGCTGCTCGACGGGGAGCCAGCCTGGTTGCATACCTACTCTGTACGAGGCACTTGCTTCATGTTCCAGTGCCTCGTTCCTAAGGAAAGCCCACAGGATGGGTTCCATCAGTCCTCTGCCTCAGAGCAAGAGGTCCAAAGAGCAGAGAACAAAAGCATCACAAAGGCAGAGTCAGGGGTTGGGACTCAGGTCTGCGCCTGTAATTAATGCCGTCTTGTCCCTCTGCCTCTCAGGCAAAAGAGTGGGCAAGGGCCCCTGGGTTGCCTGGATGGTGAACCATGCCATCCATGAACGTGTTCGTTGCCCATTTCTGGGTCCAGGTGTCAAGCCCAACTTGCAGATCCCAGGCTGTAGTCTGCACGTCCCCCCTGCCCCATGCCTGTCACTGATACTGCCTTTTCTGTGGCTCGGTTTCAACGTGAGGCCATTTATTAATACAACTGAAATTGATGGAGCACAGATCTGACTGTTTTCCTCCCTTCACAGGGACATTTGCAGTGATGGCAGCGTGGGGCCTCTGTCTGTCAACTCTTGTTTTGTCCTCGTTTAAGCCTAAACCGGGTGCAGTAAGCCAGCCTCTTCCAATTAGCATTTTCCTTGAGGTCAAGGAGAACGGCTCTGTATCTGTGTGGTCTGAGATGGCTCTGCATGGCTGGCGGGACCCCGAGCTCCTTCAGGTTTCCAGGCTGCCTCTCCTCTTGCTCGGGGCTCCTCTCCTAGGGAGGGTGCACAAGAAAACCCCCTCACTGACACTCTGCTGGTCTCTCCTCCTTTCTGAATATCTGAAGAGAGGCCACAGTGCTCATGAACAGGGCTCTGCAGTCCAGGAGTTTTAGGTTAAAATCCCAGAAGGACATATTCCATAGGTGACCTCTGAGCCTCCGATTTGCCATTTGAAAAATGGGATCATTAGTACCTACCTCACAGGGTAGATTTGTCTTTCGTTCTTTCACTCATTCTCTCATCAGTAAGTATTTGTGGGAATGCCACTTTGTCCCCATCCCTGTGCTGGCTGCTGGGGATACAGAAGGAAATGAAACAGGCATGTTATAAAGAATCAGTGTGCTAATATACATGGAACACTTAGGCCAATGATTCTCAAGCTTGCCTGTGAATTAGTAGGGTGTGAAGACCTTTTGAAATGTTCAAAGCCAGGCCATACATACCCCAGCATAATTAAATTGAGGATCAGCAAACTTTTAATTAAAGAGCCAGATAGTAAATATTTTAGGTTCTGAGGGCCATCAGGTTTCCATCATGGCTACTCAGCTCTGCCCTTACAGTGCAAAAGCAGCTGTAGACAGTGGACATGTTGATGTGCCAATAAAACTTTATTTACACAACAGGTTACAGGCCAGATTTGACCCTTGCGCTTTAGTTTGCTGACCCCTGAATTAAATCACAGTGCAGGGGAGGGATCCAGGCATCAGACAGTTCCAGGGTGCTGACAACTGGGGAACCACTGACTTGGGCAATGCCTGGGTCATGTTAGCTATTATAATTCCTAGGTTGTAGCTCAGAGAAGTCAAGTACCTTGCCCAGTTTGGGGGCAGAACCAGGACAATAACCCTGGTCTTTCTAACCCTGAACCCCATTCTTTTGATCATTTTGGTTTTCTGTTTTAAGCTCTTGGAGCTTCAGTGTCTTCACCTGTAAAATGGGACTGATACTAGACCTCCCTGACACAGTAGCTAAGAGACCTAAGTGTGAACACTGATGCACCTTGCAGGGAGGGACTCTATGGTGAGAGTCAGGAGGAGTTGAAAATGTTCCAGTGGATCTGGAAACCATGGGGCCCTGGACAGGCACATGGGAAGAGGTTTGAGTGAGGAAGCGGTGGGCTCTGTTTTTGAGCAGATGAGCTTCATTTGGTCAGCCACCCTAGCTGAGGTCCAAAGCCCCACCCAGAGCCTGAGAGCTGGGGCTAGAGCCATGGGTGGGTGGCCAGGGCCAAGTAGAGTGCCTGGCTTCCTGGGATCTCTCCCTGGTCCAGGTGCTCAAGTGCCCTGGAGAAGTGAAGCCTCCATTTGGAGGGATAGGCTGCTGGGTTATTTTTGCTGGAGTTAGCAAGAAAAACCCTTCACCTCTCTTTTAAGCCAAACTCTGAAGACATACAGGTGAGTAATTGGCAGCTCCTACTGTCCAGGATCTCACTGTCAAGTGGGTAGTCAGGATATCAGAGGTGTTAGCAGAGGCTCTCGTGCAACAAAGCAAGTGGCCTGGAGAAGTCAGCACAGGATGCTACAGGAGGGGCATGGCAGGGGTGTCTGACCCTGTGCATTCAGGGAGGGCTTCCTGGAGGAACCGTGCCTGTGTTGGATCTTGGAGAGAGTTGGCATGAGTTGGACTAAGAGAAGTAGGAAGGGAATAGAACATACAGAAGAATGTTCTAGGCAGAAAGACCAGTATCTTTGAAGGTAGGAGGTGCAGAACAGCAGATGCTGTTGCAAAACAGCCGTGCTGCCAGTGGCAGTTTTCAGGCCAGGACTGGCTCTCAGTGCTGTACTTCTGCTATCTCAGAGGCACTGGGCATTTCTTCCTCTTTGGTCTGGGATCAGTGTAGCCTTCCTCCTCACCTGACTTGTCTTGGTCTCTTGAGCAGACATGATGCCATAATAGAGGTCCTGTGATATACCAAGTCTGCCCTCAGGATTATATTTATGGGATCCACCACCTTCCCCCTCCAGAAGCACCACACATATTTCCTTGCATGCGTGCATGCTAAGTTGCTTCAGTCGTGTCTGACTCTGCAACCCTGAGTACTGTAGCCCGCCAGGCTCCTCTGTCCATGGGGTTCTCCAGGCAAGAACACTGGAGTGGGTTGCCATGCCCTCTTCCAGGGCATCTTCCCAACCCAGGGATCAAACCTGCATCTCCTATGTCTCCTGCATTGGCAGGCGAGTTCTTTATCACTTGCGCCACCTGGGAAGCCCACATATTTCCTTATTGATAATTAATTTCCTTAGTGCTTCATGAATAAACCACCGTGGACCCACTATCCTGATGAGATTCTTCTGGATTTCTAGATAATGTTTTATTCTCCCCTTTTTGCATTTTTTAAATCTTATTATATGAAGTGATTTTGACATTTCAAGGAGATGATCCCTCTCCTCTTTCTAGACCATAGGAGTAAAATGATATCAATGGGAAACCCAAGGGGAAGGTTTGGAGTAAGGATACAGGGAGAGAGAAGGAAGATGGGTTTTCTAATAGGTCTCATTTTTAGAATTGAGGGAAAATGGATAATTAGTACCACTCCCCCCAACTCCAATCTGTGTGGTGGTGTCTTATGGAATTAGAGGCCCATTGCTTCATTTTCTTGTCATATCCACCCCCTCATCAGCCCCCACTCCCCCCACACTGCCTACACACATCCTCAGCCTACTGTTAATGTCTTAGAATCTCCATCTATCATCCCCACAAGGAAGATAATTACTCATGTGGCACCCGGGTGTCCCATTGTTTGGTTACGAGGTTAAAAATCCCTGATACACTTAATAAATTCAACAGTGAGCACATTATAAAATGTAATTAAATGCCTCAGCCATCTTCACTTTCTTTACTGGCAATGAAATTTAATTGAGGCCACGTGAGGGGGCTGAGATAAATCACGGGTGATGACTCCACGTTTCACGTGTCTACTGGGAGAGGGTGTGATGTTATCCGCTGTCTATGCATGTAATTTATGGGCAGTTCAGGGGATCCCAGCTCAGCAGTTACCTGCCAGGACTCAGACGCGAGGTGGTGATGGTCTTTAAAAAGGGGAACATGATTCTGAAGTGGGGGGTGTTACAATACATACATTCTAGTTTTCCCACTAGATCCTGAAGGTAATTCCAGTTTGGTTTCACCATTTAAAAATTTTTTTTTACCTAGGTCGTGGGCCAGGAGGGACAGGTGACAGAGGACAGCTTGGATTCTAACTCCTTGTGCTAGCATGGCCTTTCCTCTGCACTCTTCTGCCTCTCGCCCCACACATCAGTCCTCTCTGCACTCGCCTTGCTTAGTCCTCACTGCCCACCCGTCCCACCAAGGTAGGCTTTCACCTGAGACACCCCCAGGAGACCACTTCATCTCTTCCCCTTGGCCGCGACCAGCACCGCCACCTCTCCCACGATAACTTGCACGTCCTCAGGGTCTTCTCTCTGCTTTGATGAAGTGACAACCGGATAATCGTATTAATTAACCCAGACAGAAGCAGTGAGAGGAGAGGGTTAATTCCCGCCCCCCCTCTGTCTCCATGAGCTGACATAGATTTCAGCAGTGGCATGTAATCAGAGACATTGCCTCATCACAGATTATTCTACCAGGAGACAGTGAGAGCTGGAAAGAAAACAGGCATGGGGTGAGACTGGGATAGGTTAGAATCTTGGCTGGACCGCTTATTGGTCCTACTCTGTCTGGCTCTTCTCTTCTGTAAAATAGGCATGGAAACAACACACCCTATGCCGTGTTAGGATTAGGTAAGCAGAGGGGTGACGCCCTGTGGGTCATGAACACTTCGGCTTGGAGAATGCACACCATTTGTCCAAGAATTCCCACCATGTAAATGGCTGAAGTGGGTCTACAAACCCTAGCCTTCTGGCTTCAAAGAAAAAAAAAAAACTTTCACAATGTATACGTATGTCAAACCATCACATTATATACTTTAAATATCTTACAATTTTGTTAATTATACCTCAGTAAAGGTAGAAAAGTACTTTCCCACTAATCAGCCAAGGAATGAATTACACAGCTCTTAATCAGGGTTTGACATACTTTTTCAATAAAGGGCCAGGTAATAATTAGCTTTTGATTTTGTGGACTGCATTGCCCCTGTCTAAATTACTCAAACTCTGCTGTTATAATGCAGAATCAGTCATGATGTGTAAATGAGTGGACGTGGCTGTGTGCCAATCAAACTTTATTTATAAAAGCAGGAGATGGGCCAGTCTTGGCCTGAGGGTCATAGTTTGCCAACCTCTGTTCTAAATCATGGTCCTTGGAGAGCCTTGTCAGGTTCTAACTGGTGTGTTAATTCTAGAGGCAGAGTGATGATGACAATGACAAGAACAAGAATGACAATAATATGTCAGGCACTCAGCTGAGCTCTGTTCCAGTTGTATTGCCCGCTTCATCCTCCTAGGAGGGGGATAGTGTGACCCCCCCCCGCTTTTTTTTTTTTGGCTGGAGACAAGGAAAGACACCTTTCACAGAGGTGAAAATGCCCAAGGTCTCATAGCTGGGAAGTGGCAGAGCTGATGGGTGAACACAGGTCTGCTCACTTCAAAGTCCCACACTCTCCCGGGCAGCTTGATAACCTGGAGGCCCTTCCCATTCAGAAATGAAGTCTGCTGCCCTGTCTCCAGAATAGGTCTACACTCAGAGCCTTGTCGGTGGCTTGAACCCCATATACATGCAGGTTGGTTTACCCTATACCTCCAACCCCACAGTTTTCCTATTTCTAGGCTGGTGGCTTCACCATTGCCCTTTGTTTTGCCCCGATGCCATGTGGGCCCCTAAGAATCTCCTCTGAAGGGTCTCTGCCTTTAAGAGTGAGCAGCACAACCTTTGCCCACACCAAGCATCTCTTTATCACTGTCCGTCCCTCTGCCTTATTGCTTCCCTGCAAGACCCAGGACCCAGGTTCGCTTTCATCTACATACTCACCAGTGCTAAGTGGTTCCCCGGTCACCTCCATAGCAATCATGAGCCCCCAGATGATGAAATTCTCATCTTGAGAAGTGGCTTGTAGTTGTCACAGGGAGAAAATTCTGTCCATCTACGCCAAGAAACTCAATTTGGCCCTGAAGCACCATGGAGCTGTAACCTTTAGAGATAGCACAGAATGAAAAGACTCTTGGATGTGATGTTTTGAATTGGATATTAAAGCAAATAGAGTTGTTCGCCGCTATGTGAATAATACTGTGAACAGCTTTAGTCAAGGATTGGTTGGCACCTTGGATGAATCAGTGGGATTTTAGCTGGTGGCTTGAACGCTCTAAGTTTTATTAGTTTCAGGAGCCTAAAGAATTTGCTACTCGATTTGAGTGCAGCACCATTGTTAAGTTCTCAGTCTGTCCTGTCCCTGGGCTGGAAGCTGAAGGGCAGCTGGACCTTCCATTTCATTTGTGGCATTTCTGAGGATGAAGCCTGGCGTTGGGCTGTCCTGGATGAAACCCCAGCTCTCCCGCCTAAAAAGGAGTTAGGAGATCAGATGAAATAATACATCTAAGCATTTAATCTGAGTCCAGCCATATAGTATATACTCAATAAATGTTAGCTGTTATTATTAATAGTATTGTGTGCTCAGAAGTCTTTATCTCCATGGAAACATTTAAGGTTAGCATAGCTTCTCTTCTAGCCAACAGAGTTTAGGGACTAGACTGCAGTAGATGGTTTCTTGTGGTCCTGTCCAACTCGAGGATGCACAATTTGAACAATAATTTTTACACTTGTCTCAGGAGACATAGCACAGGAAGGCAGGATGGTGTGGGGGTGAAAAGCAAGGCTTTGGTTTTTATAGGAAACTGAAGTCAACTCTCAAGTGCACCAAATACTAGCAGTAAGACGTTGAACAATTAATTATCCTCATTTTCCTTATCTCTGAACTAGGGATACAACCTCGTGGGGTTGTCAGGATTCAATGAAGAAACAGCTCCAAGAGGTGAATCCTTATTTGGGATACGTACAAGAAATAAGACCGTGCCTTGCTCCCGTGCCAGCCAGTGGACTGATTACGCAGGGATATGGGTTTATTTTTTAAATCTGTATTTATTTGTTTGTTTCACTTTGGGCTGTATCGTGCCCGCAGGGGGATCTTAGTTCCCTGACCAGGGACAGAACCCAAGTCCCCTGCAGTGGACGCTCACAGTCTTTAACCACTGGGCCACCAGGGAAGTCCCTGCGGTATGGTTGTTTTTTTTTCAACTGGGGGCTGCAGGTGAGATCATGACATGACAGCTCAAATGGGAAAAGCCTGGCCCGGGAGATGAATGGCCTTGTAAGGGTCAGGGCTCATATTTTGGACCCCAGCAGGGGTGGGGAGTTAGTGGTTGGGGTGAGGGTGGGACCCTCCTGTTCTTGTCAAAGCCTGGCAGGCTGTTCTTCACTCGGCCGCCAGAGGGAGCGCTTATATGTACAAGACCCCACACAGCATCCCACTCTGTTCTAAGACACTTGTTCAGTCGCTCAGTCATGTCCGACTCTGTGAGACCCCATGGACTGCAGCATGCCAGGCCTCTCTGTCCCTCACCATCTCCTGAAATTTGCTCAAGTTCATGTCCATTCCATCGGTGATGCCAGCCATCCATCTCATCCTCTGACACCCTCTTCTCCTTCTGCCCTCAGTCTTTCCCAGCATCAGGGACTTTTCCAATGAGTACTAGACGGTTCCCATTGCTTTAACACAAACCCCAAAGTCCTGTTTTATTTCATTCATCACATATATCACATTATGTCTCCCCCTGTAGACTCTTAACTCTCCTGTTTACCATACCCACCCCCAATTCCATTCCTGGCACTTTCAGTGATCTATCAGTTTCCTGTGGCTGCTGTAACACATTCACAAAGCTCAGTGGCTTACAAAAACATAAATGTATCATTGCATAGTTCTGGAGGTCAGAAGCCCAGGACCGGTCTCGGTGCTAAAGGGAAGGAGTTTGCTGGGCTGTTGCTTCTGGAGAAGCTGCTCTTTTGCCTTTTCTGGCTTCCAGAGGCCACTGCATCCCTTGGCACTTGGCCCCTATCCATCCTCAGAGCCAGCAGATCTCCACATCCCCACATCTCCTTCTCTGACTCTGACCCTCCTGCCTCCCTCTTTCACCTGATTATATCAGGCCCACCTGGCTAGTCCAGAGTAATCTCCCATCTCAAGATCCTTAACTTAATCACACTGACAAAGTCTCTTTTTCCTGTTAGGTCACAGGATGTGGACATCTCTGGGGGTGGTTCAGTTCAGTTCAGTCACTCAGTCGTGTCTGACCCTTTGCAACCCCATGAACCGCAGCATGCCAGGCCTCCCTGTCCATTACCAACTCCCGGGGTCCACCCAAACCCATGTCCATTGAGTCAGTGATGCCATCCAACCATCTCATCCTCTGTCGTCCCTTTCTCCTCCTGCCCTCAATCTTTCCCAGCATCAGGGTCTTTTCCAATCAGTCAGCTCTTCACATCAGGTGGCCAAAGTATTGGAGTTTCAGCTTCAACATCAGTCCTTCCAATGAACACCCAGGACTGATCTCCTTTAGGATGGACTGGTTGGATCTCCTTGCAGTCCAAGGGAATCTCAAGAATCTTCTCCATCACCACAATTCAAAAGCATCAATTCTTCGGCGCTCAGCTTTCTTTATAGTCCAACTCTCACATCCATACATGACCACTGGGAAAACCATAGCCTTGACTAGATGGGCCTTTGTTGACAAAGTAATGTCTCTGCTTTTGAATATGCTGTCTGGGTTGGTCATAACTTGGAGGGTGGGCAAATTCAACAAAATATTTATTGAGTAACTGCATGAATGATAGTCGGAATACACAGCACACTATGGCATCACTTTCCAAGCCTCTGTGGCCTTTTTGAACCGGCTGGTTCTCATCTTCCCTTTACTCTTCTCAGAAGTAGGAAGCATGGACAGTTACAGGGTGGGTGAACTCTGTGTATCTGGAAGGCGATCTGGAATGGAAGCATCCAGTTTGTTCCTGTCTGTGGTTCAAATCCCAGTTCAGAGACTTTTAAACTATAGACAGTTGCTTACTGCTTCTACGTCTCAGTGTTCCCATCTGTGAAGTAGGGATGAATTGGCTGTTGTTTATTGAGCCTCAGCTAGGTAACCTGAATTAAAAAACACATGCTGTGTGACCTTGGACAAATGGCATCACTTCTTGATTTCCTCGTTGGTGAAGTGGCACCGACGGTAACAGCTGATGCATCACATGTGCTCATGCATGCGGTGTGTGGATAAAATGAGATCATATATGTGAAGGGCTCATTTGACAATAGTGCTTCGTGCGTGGTAACACTCAACACAAAGCATATTTATTGTTTTTCTTATTTCTCATTTTAAAAAGTTCTTATCATTATTCTTATTTCTCTCCTCCTCTTCTTTTTCATCCCTTTCTTTTGCTTTATCATCAGCCATTAAAAAAATTTTTTTAATCACTCCAACTGTTAATCTTTTTTTTAAAAAAATGTGTTTATTTATTTATTTGGTCTCACCGAGCGGCATTTGGGATCTTAGTTCCCTGACCAGGAATCAAACCCACGCCCCCTGCAGTGGAAGCGTGGAGTCTTAACCCTTGGGCCTCCAGAGAAGTTTCTCACCACCCATCTTCACGTGTTGTCTCTGTGATAAATGTTTTTAAGCGTGCTGTCCATGCCTGACTCCTCCATTAGCCTGAGTTCAAATTCACCAGGTCAGAGCCTGAGTTTTTAATTTTAAAGCTTTACCTACTGTGATGATTTTATTAATATTGGTTCCTTCTATCATGGATCCTGTTTGTCTGTCTGGCTACCAAGGTGTCAAAGACCAAGCCTCCTGGTTTCTCCCCTTCTCTACAGAGGCCACTTCCGAGAGGGCATCAACAGTGAGACCTAAAGGAGGGAAGAGGAGTCCTCCTTCTCTCCAACCCTCTCCCTTTCCATGCCCCGTGAATGAAAATAACTGGGAAGAAGTGTCTGTTTTCCTGTTATCCTGCCCCTGGAACGGAACGCACCAGGGATGGTCACAATTCTGCCTCTGTGTCTGCCTGACTTGTTATCAGAAAATGAGAGTAGAAAGCTTTTGTTCAGCTATGGAGACATCTTAATAGGCACTTTGATTGTTAAACAGAAGTTTCTATATCAGTTTAATTGCTCTAAATGCTGTTTGCCTTCTCTGTTATGATAAGGCCTGAATTTTCATAGATTTTCCTTTTAAACAGTTTTCCTTTGCTTTAAGGCTTGCATTGGCAAGTTTAATGAAATCCAAATGAAGAAAGTAAAGAGAAGATCTCAGAATTCAGATCTGCACACCCACGGATGAAGCCGTGTGGAGGTTATTATTGCTTGAGACTAATGATGTCGCAGCCATTGAATGTAATTGACGGAATTCACCCCTTCAACCAGATATTGAGAAATGAAACCAAACTACTAAACTTAATTACATCTACTTTTCTGAGAAGGTGCTGTAATTGAGAATAACAGAATAACTAGGATACGAATCCAACGGTGGGATGTGCTTATAATAAAAGAGGATTTGTTCTCTACCGAGTTGAGCTTCACAAGTATCATCTCGAGATGTTGGGGGGCGGGACGGGGGTGGGGAGACGGCCAGAGAAGTGAAAAACATCTTGATGAGGGTTTCTTAACCTTGGCACCATTGCCACTTGGGTATGGTTAGTTCTTTGATGCAGGGGTCTGTCTTGTGTATTATAGGATGTTGAGCAGCGTCCCTGGTCTCTACCTAGTTAGATGCCAGTGCCCCACCACCACCTCCTCCACTCTGGTTATTTGGCAATATCTCCAGACAATGCCAAATGTTCCCTTAAGGCAAAACCTCCCTGACTGGGGCTTTTGGAAGGCTCATAAACACTTGCAGAGTTTCTCCTTGAGGATCTACCAGGGCCCGGCTGTGTGACCTTCAGCAAGTCACTGCAGCTTTCTGAGCTCCTGTCTCTTCCTTTGTGCTGTGGGAATAATGAGAACACCGACTGCACAGAGGCATAGCTTCTGGGTGTAAGCTGCACAGAATAGTGCCTACCACATATGGAGTACTCAGTCTACTCACTCCTTCTGTGATACTAGTCTCAGATTCAGCAAACATGTATTACATGCTTGCTTCGTCCACGATGCTGTGCTGTGAGACAGTGATGCAGAGCTGGAGGTGTGTCCTTGTCCTTGCAGGAGCGGCAGAAGTGTGCAGACTTGTTGGCACTGCCTTGTTCTCCACCCGTGGCAGAGTGCAGAAGGGAATGGCAGCCCCCTCCAGTATTCTTGCCTGGAGAATCCCAGGGACAGAGGAGCCTGGTGGCTATACAGTCCATGGGGTCGCAAAGAGTCGGACACAGCTTAGTGACTAAACAAGGACAAAATGGCAGACATTGCTGATCAATCCCAATGCTCTCTCCTCTTAAGCCTCAGAATCCTTCTGAATACACCTTTCTAGACAGCCGCTACTAATGTCCCATGAGATGAAACCTCTTTGGTGCTGGTACTAATAATTTTGTGGATTCCCCATGAGGAGACTGTGTATCTGAGCTAGTGTACTAGCTTCCACTCCAGCACGGTCATTCCGCCTCCCATTCCTGGCCGGGAGAAACCATTGTAAGGAGTTAGCAGGTCGCATCCTTCCTCCGAAATCTGACTTCAGTCCCCCGCTCTCTTTCCTTTAAAATTATCTTTCTTTCTTGTTTTTTGTTTGTTTCTCCCACAAGTTGAAACAAGTTATAAAATGGGCTTGGGTTTGATGACGTTTAGTTTTTAGTTAACCTGGAGGAGATTCCACTGGCTATGATTCTGACTGATACATCATGCTGTCTCTCTTCTAGGTTTTCTCTGCCCTTTGGGACTTACAGAATCATTTGCTCTCCCAGAAATGGTCCCAGCTTTACAAGGGCGGAATTGGGGTTTCTGGAAACAGCTTTCAGATGGCTGTCGACAGTGTCATTAGACAAAAGGGAGGCGTGAATGGGTTGGGGTTAAACGCTCCCTGATGGGTTCAGACATGCCCAGCTCCCCGATGAGCATGCCACTCCATAACAATTGCTGTGAAAAATGAGGCGTGCATTCGCAGCTCTGAGGACGGGGCACCGACTCCATCCATCTGGCCTGAGAAATGAGAGCTGGCGTGTGGGTCAGCCACTTCCTTCTTCTCTCCCCTAACTGGTAGAGGCTTCACAGAAAGCACCAGTTCATTTCTGCTGTTGTTTCACACTTCCCTGGGGCCTGTGAGGTCTGTGAGGAGGGTGATGCAGGCACCCAGGCACTGGAGTGAAGGTGGGGGCTGGTGCTCAGAGGCAGTGGAAGGAGTCCTGGAACTCAGTGGTGGAGTGCTGGTGTGGGTCACTGGGACGTAGCCCAAGGCATGAAAGAAAAGACCTGATGAGAAAAGGCACCCAGTCTAAAGTCCATGTGATTTATTGCTTCCTCCTCATTCCCATTTATCCATCAGATTATCCATCCATCTAGCTGTCTGTCCATCCATCCTTCCATCCACTCACCTACCAGTTCATCCTTCCATCCATCCATCCACTCACCCACCTACCAGTTCATCCATCCATCCATCCATCCATCCTTCCTTCCATCCACTCACCTACCAATTCATTGATCCACCTACCCATCTGTCCACATTGCAGCTCATCTGTCCATCTACCCACCTATCCAACCATGCATCCACCCAGCTATCCAAACATCCATCCATCCATCCACCTACCAGTCCATTTACCCATCTTCCCATCTGTCCACCCATCCAACCACTTATCCACCTATCTATCCAAACATTCATCTATCCATCTATCAGCCCACCTACCAATCCATCTGCCAATTCATCTATCCATCCATATACCCACTCATCCATCCATTCATCCATCCATCACTTATTCTAGTGTGAATTTAAGGTGGTGCATGGTTAGACATATTCTAAACAGTTACTTATACAGAATGTGATATTGGTTTTCCATATAGAGTTTACTTTGAGAAGAAATGTGTTTAAACAAACAAATAAGTCAACTTAATTAAGTTGTACAAGGGCATACAAAAACTAGGAGAGTGGTAGTTGTATGACCAGCATTGGAATCTGCCAAGTCAGAGCCTTGCAAGCACAGGCATGTGTTCTAGGTCCCTTAAGCCCGGACTCAGCTGGTGTGCCATCTACAAGGTGTGAGGACCTTGAGCACATGACTTCCTGTCTCCAGGCCTCAGCTTCCTCATCTGTGAGGATGGGATGCTCACAGTCTCTAACTTTGTTTTGAGGATGTCATGAAGTCAGGCATGTGAGTCACGTGGCACACACCTGGCTCACAGTAAGTGCTTGCTGATGGGAGCCAGGCTCAGTTTTATTCTCCCTTGGCTGCTTTCTTTCCAGGCACTGACTGGAAGCCTCATTCCGGGGACCTTGCTTGAGTCAAGATAATAGAAGCTAAACCAGTTTTCCACTTCGCTTTGGTTTAGCAAGTGATGGTGGCCAGTGCCCTTCCTGAGGCCAGCAAGCCTGCCTCTTCCTTCCAGGGCTTGGTGAGAGCCCACCCCCACTTCCAGTTCTCTGTGTAACCGGACCTTCTTGTGTCTTCTCTCCCTGCAGACACACTGTCAGTGCCGCGCTGGTCCCCACAGATCCCTCGCAGAGACCTCGGCAACTCCATCAAGCACAGGTAGGCCGGGTTCCTGAGTGCATGGGTGGCTCTCTCCCAGCGTGTGAGGGCTGGGGGCTCTGGCCCCGGGGTGGGGAAAGCTCGGCAGAGTGTTCTGCCCCAGTTCCTGGATGGCCCTGCTCTTCCCTTCTGTCCTCTGCCAGGTTGAACCTTGATGTGGCAGGGCATTGAAATGCCTGCTTCTTTTTCACCTGGCTCTTACAAAGTTAACACCTAGTGGTTAAAAGCCAGGGCTTTGAAGTCAGACTGATCTGTATTCCATTCCCAGCTAGTAAAGTTTTGCAACCTTGAAGAAGTTACTTAACCTCGCTGAGGATCAATTTTCTCATCAGATAATTCTGCCTACTCAGGGTGGTCATGAAGATTAAGTGAGATAATGTATTGAAGTGCTAAGCGAAGGGCCTGGCATGTAATAACCACTCAGTATTGAGACAAATGCTTGTCCTAATTTTGAGTCTTTGTACCCAGAAGACAAGATTGCAGAGATGCTCACTTTCTGTCAGTCCAGAGCTCCAGCTCTGTTTGGTGCAGGGTTCAGCCTCTCCAGGAGTGCACTTGCCCTTTTCAGGAGGGAGATTTCTGTCCACTAAGTCACCCATTACATGAAGTTAACTTTTCACTTTTTATTGTGTTATCCTCACAATCTGTTCACAAACTCAGTGGGGTAAGTAGCACAAGTGTGGTCACATCCATTTGACAGATAGGGAGACTGAGGCCCTAAATAATTAAGTCATGAATCAACAAGCTAACTAACCTCAGAACTTTGTGTTCTTTTGACACCACTGCTGAGAGTTTTCTGTGCACTGAGGCCTCTGTGACCAGCAGAGTTCACTCATTCATGGTTTTTTTCTCTAGTATTTATAGAGAATATCTGAACCAGGGCTGCAACGCTGAGCACCACGGAAGGCTTTCAGCCTTGGGGAGCTCGCAGTCTAGTGGAGGGATAGACATTTAACAGACCATGACAGTACAGAGGGGATCGGGGCTATAAGAGATGGGCAATACCAGGGGCAGACACCTAAGGGTATCCTGGGGTGAGGCAGGAGTGGGCACAATCTCTCAGAATGTCATCTCGTCAACAGTTTTTGAAAGAAATGTGTTGACAGGATAGTTGCTAAGACTCAAATGAGAAAACGGTGAAGGAAGCCTTGAGAAATACATGATAGACACATCAATAGTCAGGCAGTGAGATGCAGAGAGAAAGACGTCAAAAAGAAGGGCCCGGTTTTGTTTTCTTACATTCTGTTCCCTGACATAAGCTCCACCCCTGGACTGGCCACACCCCAAGATCAGCTCCACCCTGGGATTGGCCACACCCCTAGCTCAGCTCCACCCCTGGGTTGGCCACACTCCAGCTCAGCTCCACCTCTGGATTGGTCACACCCCTAGCTCAGCTTTACGCCCTGACTTGGCTCCACCCCAATTGGCCTCACTGTGGCTGAACCAAGACGCCAGACTCTAGCATCCTAAGGTTAGACCTGGTGGTACCTCAGATTCAAATGCTGATGCCAAGAGGAGGAAAATCATCTGGTGATTTTGGGCAACAGGAACACCTTCTTAGAAGAGCTAGCACTTAGGATTCCCTGTTACTGTCCAGTCTCACCCTGTGTTTCTCCCCGGCTCCATGCCAGGACAGAGAGACCTGCACTCATCCCAGCCTTCGTGAAAAAATGAAATTAAAATCGCATACCATCCCCTGTCCTCAGAGTCACCTCAGTCACATCTTGGGAAGAGGGATTGCTGATCCCAAGGATGAGAGAGGGCTGGAAAAAAGGAATTCCCATCTGCCACTCATACTCTTGATTCCCACACTGCTGGCTAGTGGGTGGAACATGAGCCCATTTGCCATTCCCCAAAGCTGCAAAATCCTGCAAAAATAGATCCTGCCAAACTCACTGGCCCTACTGAAGGGGCAGAATGGGACTTAACCAACCCCCAGTCCAAAACTGGAAAGGGAGTTTTCTTGGCCACAAGAGTCTGTATTCAGAATATTGCTATTTGTTTATACATGGAGGCTTCGGGCTGCAGCTCATTCTGTTTGGAAAGTGACTGACCCAAATCAGGCAAGATGGTACAGCAGAGGGATGCAGGCTTGCCCTCAAAATTTTCAAGCAGCAAAGTTACATAATCACTTCCAATTTTCATTTTGACACTGTGAGGCAGTGGAGATTAGATACAACTCCTGCTGGAGGTGACAAAAATTGGAAATGAAAATTAACTCTGACCTGACAACCTTCAGTACTTTTCTTGGGCCCAGCCCTGCTGCTGCCTGGTATCTCTGTGTGAGGAAAGCACCCTGGCAACATCAGGGAACCTCGGAAGTTAATGCACCTCTGTTCCCGCTAGTTCTTAACTGAATATCAGAAACCTCCAAACTGCCTTCTGTTTGCAACACGTGGTAGTGGCTAGGGAGGGAGGTGAGCTGATGGTCCGAAAAGGCTTTCCCTTTAGAGGCCTCTTCTCTGCTACTAAAGTTTGGGGGTCTCCACTTTTTGGGGAGATTCCCTCTTGAAGCTCCCTAACCAAGGGATGTAAATAGCAGTGATGGGGAAGGCTCAGCTCAGTGATAGGAAACAGACTCCCAGGGAAACCGCACTTTGCTTTGTGGTTCTCTGAGGACAGTCACAGTCCCATCCATCTGTCCTGGAACTGAAATTGGCACATAGTAGGCCTCCAGGCATGTTTGTTGAATGACCGAATGACTGTTTTGAATGTCATAATATAGTAATAATATAGTCACAACCCCATGCAGTGACCGCTTTCTGTCTACCAGGCCCTGTGTGAAGCCCTTGACATGTGTAACCTTGTCTAATCCTCCAAACAACCTCTGAGGTCAATAGTGTTATTATGCCCACTTTCCAGATGAAAAGACCAAAGCTCCAGTGGTTTAAGCAGTTTGATTAAGTCACCTAGTTTGGAAGAAGTGGGGCTGGAATCAAGGGCCCATTGCTTTTCCTTCCAGTGGTCATCCTTCTAGAGCTAGGTCAGTCACCATCACCTTGGCCTTGAACACTTTCTCTCTCTTCCTCACAGGTTTTCCACCAAGTACTGGATGTCTCAGACGTGCACAGTCTGTGGGAAAGGAATGCTTTTTGGCCTCAAGTGTAAAAATTGCAAGTAAGTGGCTGTTCCCACAAACGCCTTTTCATAGTGCCTAATGTCAGGCTGGAGCCGGCCTGGGCTCTGAAATGGCTTAGGGGGTTTTGTTCCTTGGCTCTCAGGAGAGCTTCTTGCTCTGTTTTTGGAAATATGCCCTAAAAGAACACCTGCACTTGGGGAAGGGGTCAGGAGAGTGCTTGTGAGTAAGAACTGGAGCTCATGGTCTATGCTGGAAACTCAGAGTACTGTCTGCAGAGTACAGAGAGAACCTGCATTTCCACAGGCTCTGCAATCAGGGGTTGCCAAACTGTTTCTCTGGTCGACCAGAGAGTAAATATTTTAGGCTTTGTGGCCCACAGGGTCCCTCAGCTCTGCTGTGTTGTTCAAAAGCAGCCATAGACAATATATAAACAAATAAGCACGACAGATTTATCTATTCCAGTAAAGCCCTTTGTACAAAGACAGCCCATGGCTGGTTTTGGCCCCTCAGCCATGGTTTGCCAATCCCTGAATTCAACTTTGCAAAGGGCTTTTGCCCTTAATTTTTTTCTCCTCATGGTGTCTCTCCAAGTGGGAGTGGTTCTGATTCTTCCCATTTTACAAATGTGAAAGCTGAGTTAAAGCTAGGATAAGCCTGAGGTCACACAGCTGAGAGGTGGCAGTCAAGACTTGAACCCTGTCCCACAAACTCTTGTTCTTTCTGTGGCATCATGTTGGTCTCGAGTTCTGGCGAGAAGACCAGACCACTCAAGCCCCCACCTCCCCCTGCTTCCACGTACCCACCCCAGGTCGCGTCTGGCAACGGGATGCAGGAGGGACTGTGGCGCCCAACGTAGGCCTTGGAGTCAGACTGAGATAGGTTTTTACATCTTGGTCCTGCCACTGTTTAGCTCAGTGACCTTGGGCGAGTTGCCTCACATTTCTGTTGTTAGGATTTTCATCTGCACCAAAGAAATGATCATCACACCTGCCTGATGTGGCAGTGAGCATTGAATAAATCAACACCAAAGGACATAGCCCAGGGCCAGGCTTTCTGTCAAAGGTCACAAATGCCTTTCTGTTTGGTCTTCTTCTTCCCTCCTGTAAACTTGTACTAAATACCTGCTCTGGTCTGTAAAATATGAACGTTCAACTATATCAAGGGTTACAAATGAGTATGCATCTGATCGCTTTATAGGGGCCACTAAGTTGAAAAGTAGGACTCCTCCAGCCTCCTCCTTCTTTCTCCTCCAGCCTCCCTCTTCCTTGTCCAGCCCAGGTTGGGAACTGATTCAAGTTGCATCAGGCCTCCCCACATCGCTGCCCCATGAAGGAGTTCTTACTCTCCCTGCAGCCTGGATGTCTCAGTGATAAGGCAAGGCTGAGCCCCCTTCCCTCCTGGAGTTGTGGGGAGGATTAATTAGTTCCAACTTCTAAGGAACCTTAAACTCCATGGCACACGGGGACGGGGTGGGGGCAGTAGCTACCAGGTGTTAGTGTCTGGAGGCCCACGTCCCCACCTTGGCCCCAGGTGAGTCCCCAGGACGGCGGCCTCTCCTCTTTCTGATCTGGAGACGCACGAAGCCATGCTTTTGGGTCCGGGTGGAACTTTGGTCTGCTTTCCCCGGTATACCAGATGCTTCGGGGTCCGTCTCATCTGTGTGTAGTCACACCATGTTCTGAGGGGGAGATGGCAGCTTTCACATCCTCACACCTGCCGAGCAGAGGCTTTGAAGTCAGGTAATTAGGTGACAGGAACGCAGCCAGGAGTCCATGAGGCTGAACGCTTCCTAAGCCGTTTTAATTTTCAGCGCTAGAGGCAGAAGTCTGAGGTAGCCTTCACTCACACTCTCTCTGTTCCAGAAGTAATGAGCAGAGGCTCAGACTCTGCGGAAGGTTGGGGGAGGGATGGGGACCTGAGAGAGAGAGACGTGGATGCCTGCCAGAAGCAGAGGCTCTAAAGCAGGCAGAACTGAGCTGGAGTCCCACCTGCACTGCCGAACTCCCTGTGTGACCTTAGGAAGGGACTCTCATTGCGGGCTTAGTTTCCTCACCTGCAAAGTGGGCGTGATGTTAGTGCCCCTTCCCCACCCCCACCCCCGTCACAGGGCTGTTGGAAGGAGTCTGTGAAAGGTCCTCGCCCCAGATGACAAACATTTTATCAAACATTCCTCCCCACTCTTACCTTGTACAGAAACGCCTCCTGGAATTGTAAGAGGCAGGATTCAAACCAAGCCCTGGTTGGAAGGAACACTTGATCTAACCAATTTGCTCAGCCCTTAGGACTTCCCTGGTGGCTCAGGCAGTAAAGTGTCTGCCTACAATGCGGGAACCTGGGTTCAATCCCTGGGTCGGGAAGATCTCCTGGAGAAGGAAATGGCAACCCACTCCAGTACTCTTGCCTGGAGAATCCCATGGACAGAGGAGCCTGGTAGGCTACAGTCCATGGGGTCGAAAAGAGTTGGACACGACTGAGCGACTTCACTTTCACTTTCTTTCACTTTAGAACAACCACCCAAAAGGTGAAAGCAGAATCTGTAGCAGCCACAGACCTTCAGGATGCCTCAGGAACTTTGATGCTGTACTCGCCTGATGTCAGCAGAGTTTAGTGCTCTCTCTGGTGTGTAATTGTTGCTGTTGCTGTTTAGTTGCTGAGTCATGTCCGATTCTTCTGTGACACCGTGGACTGTAGCCCACCAGGCTCCCCTGTCCGTGGGACTTTTCAGGCAAGAGTACTGGTGTGGGTTGCCATTAGGAGCTTGCATTACTGATATCATCCTCTGAAGTTTGATTTTACTCTTCCATCAGTGAAATTGTGCAGTTTTTTGCATTGATTAGTAGTGATGATGGATGGCTGTTTATATGTGATTTAAAAGATGCGCAAAATTTTAGTTGAAAAGATTTGGATGAAGGACAGAAAAGGGAAACAGACCCCATTGTCAAAGAGGTTAGGGGAAGACACACCTGTAGAGAAATGAACTTCGGTGAAGCTGAAGTGCAGGCACACAAGCAGTAACCAGCGAAATCCCAGAGGGCAATGCCGAGAATGGGGAGGGAGCTGGTTAGAAAAATGGGCAGAACTATTTGTTCATTTATTCTACCAGTGTTTATTGAGCATGTACCGTGTGCCGGGAACTGTTTTAGCGTTAGTTGTTCAGTCGTGTCTGCCTCTTTGCAACCCCATGGCTGTAGCTCGCTGGACTTCTCTGTCCATGGAATTCACCAGGCAAGAATACTGGAGTGGGTTGCCATTTCCTTCTTTAGAGGATCTTCCCCACCCAGGGATCAAACCTGTGTTTCCTGCAGATTCTTAGCTGTCAGAGCTGATTTAAAAAATGGGCAGAACTGTTTGTTCATGTACTTGACTGATGTTTACTGAGCATGTACTATGTGCCAGAAACTGTTCTAGGAACAGGAGAAACAACAGTCAATGAAACAGAATCCCTGCCTTCACGGAGTTTGCATGCTAGTGGGGGTGGAGACGGGGAGGCCAGACAGTAAACGAAGTAGTGAAATAGGTCATCTGTTCAGATGATGCTGAAGTGCTAAGGAGAAGAACAAAGCAGAGCAGGGAGGCAGGGAGGGCCAGGCAAGGGGCTGCAGTTTTAATTGGAGTACTCAGGGAAGGTCTTAAACCTGACTGGGAACCTTGAGGGGGAAAGTGGTGTGTGATGCGGGTCATTTCCTAATTACCCTAAAGCAATTTCCAGAGGCTTGGGTTTGAATCTGTCCTGAAGGTAGTGATTCTCCACCCCCACCCCCGCCCCATCCCTGCCTTTTTTAAAAAAGAAAACCCAGAACAGGGCTTACCTGGTGCCTCAGACAGTAAAGAATCCTGCCTACAATGCAGGAGACCCAGGTTCAATGCCTGGGTCAGGAAGATCCCTTGGAGAAGGGAACGGCAACCCACTCCAGTATTCTTGCCTGGAGAGTTCCAAGCACAGAGGAGCCTGGAGGGCTACAGTCCGTGGGATTGCAAAGAGTTGGACACAACTAAGCAACTAAAAAATCTAGGACAATTCTGGTGGTGTCCTGGCTTAGACATATGCTACTCCAAATGTGGTCCCTGGGCCTGTAACCTGTAGCAGCAGCAGCACCTGGAAGCTGATCAGAAACTCAGATTCTTAGGCCCCACCCCAGACCTGCTGCACCCGAATCTGCATTTTAAGATTGTCCAGGTGCCTCTTGTGCACATTAATTTTGAGAAGCGCTGCTCTCATGAGCTCCAAATCCCCTTGCAGAGCTGATTTTATTTCTGTAGGTTATGGATCTCAAACTGGAGTTTGAGTCAGCATCCCCTGGAAAGTTGAATAGAACACAGCTCGCAGGACCTACCCCGGAGTCTCCAGTTCAGCAGGTCTGAGGTGGGTCCCCAGAACCCGCGTCTCTGACAAGTTCTCAGGTGATGCTGATGCTGCCAGTGCCGGACCTGGGACCACAGTCTGAGAACCATTGCTCTCTATATGAAAGCACTGGTTTCCCAAGATCAAACCTTATTTTAGCACATGAGTTTTTTGTTTTGTTTTTTTAACGTTGGTCCATCTTTGCTGATTACTTTTCAGTCTCTTCTGCTGTTACATCCCTTGGCCTCACTCTGTAGACATGAGTCTTGCTCATCCTGGTCTCTCCAGTAAATTCATCCAGTAAATATTTGTGTGCTGAGTCAGAAAAGATACGCTATGATTAGGAACCCAGGCTGTAGGTCAGACACACACACACCTCTCTTTGAATCCTGACTCACCACTAACTGTATAATCACTTCTAAGCTTCACTTTTTTTCTACATGGGTACTAAGTCACTTCAGTCATGTTCGACTCTTTGTGACCCTCTGGACTGTAGCCTGCCAGTCTCCTCTGTCCATGGGATTTTCCAGGCAAGAATACTAGAGTGGGTTGTCATTTCCTTCTCCAGGGGATCTTCCCAACCCAGGGATCAAACCCAGGTCTCTTACATTTCCTGTACTGGAAGGTGTGTTCTTTACCACTAGCACCAACTGGGAAGCCCTCTTGCTATATAGAAAGAAAAAGAATGACATCTATTTTACTAAATCTTTTTTTTTAAACTGACTAAATAAGGGAAAATGCTTAGCCTGGTACCTGGCCTATTATAAGAGCTTAATAAATGAAAGTTAATGCTGTTATTAAATTAATTTGGGAGTACCTCTCCACCCAGGAACCCGGAGTACTTCTGAATGTCTAACCGCCTTCCCCCCTGCTTTGGTTCTGTGCCCACTTCCTCCGGAATTATCATCAGCTGTCTTGTCAGCATTGTGAATAGAGAGATTAATGAACTAATAGGAAATTATGCTCAGAAAGCAATTTGCAGTTATCTAAAATGAGGCGTTTTCGTCTAATAGGTTCATGAGCACGGAATGGAGTTTAGTTCTAAGTGGTCGGCTGTCAGTACAGACCATGTATTGTCTGATAACCATGGATTCAGCTGGCTGAAGTTTGCTTTTGCAGTAAGATGCTGATGGATTTTCCTGGCTCAGTCATGTCTTATCTGCACTCTTCCCCTTTCTCAGAGTCCTTCCAGAGAAGGACACTTCTGTGGGGCTGAGGTCAGGTTCCTTGGAAACCTCTCCATGTCTCTCTGGGTTTCTTGCAGGAAAACCAGCAGTGGTGATTTGAGTAGTTGTGTTCTAGAAAATAAGAGTTTGAACCAAGGTGACTCTGACCCGGACTCTTGGTGTAGGGCCTAGAAATCTGCATTTTTAGTCAACCTCCCAGATAATTCCTATTTGCACATAAGTGTGAGTGTCCCGGGCTGAGGAAACAGCACGGACAAAGGCTTGGCTCGGGATTTAGTGTTAGTTGCTCAGTTGTGTTCGGCTCTGCGACCCCCTGGACTGTAGCCTGCCAGACTCCTCTGTCCTTGGGATTCTCCAGGCGAGAATACTGGAGTAGGTTGCCATTTCCTTCTCCAGGGGATCGTCCCAACCCAGGAATCGAACCTGGTCTGAGCGTATTTTGCAGGCGGAGTCCAGGGTAGAGAGGAGACTGGTTCTGCTTTGCAGCTGCGGTACCAGCCCTAGGACTCCTGCTGTTACTTCCTGAGGCTCCAGGCCCGTGGGGGGGAGGCACCCCTTACCACCCAGCCAGCCACTCTTCTGGGAAAGCAGTCTTGGGCTCTGGAGCTCCCACTACCCTGGACCAGCTCGCTGGCCAGGACGAGGCCCAGTGCAGGGAGGAGAATTGGTATTGGGATGGCCGTGCCTCTGGGTGGTGGTGGAGAGTCCTGCTGTGCTCTGAGTCACCTGCTCTTGGGGCCTGAGACAGGAACTGTATGGGTATCAGAACACCTTGCAGATGTATAAGACTCATTTTCCTCTAGGACCACAGAGTACTCGCTCCTCTGCTTTGAAGATAAGATGATTAACTTAGTAGCCACTGAGCACAGTACCAGTGACCTCGTTTAGGGATGCCGGTGCTACCAGTTCAAACCTGAGACCTTCCCTGGGGGGCTTGCCCTTGGCTGATTGTAGCTTCTCCCCCAGGGGGCTTAGAGGCAGGCAGTCAGGTTGTAACTGGTACAGGTGTACAAAAGGCCAGCTTCCTTTCCTGCAGGCAGACGGACTCAAGGGTACAGTTCACACCCCAGAGCCCCCTATGGGATCAGGCTGAGACTAGAGTCACCTGCAACCACGTCCTTGCTTAGCTTCTCCCCCATCCTCCCGTGCTAAGGAACATCCTGTAGAACTCCCTCCATAAATCACTTGCCAGATTGCCCATCTCAGGATCTGTTTCTAGGGAGCTCGACTTAGGACAGTAAAGCAACAACACGATCCAGACGCTGGAGCCAGAGAGAGCAGGTCCTGGTTCTGCTGCTTCCAAGCTGTGTGACTCTGGGAAAGTTTCTAACACTCTCTGATATAAAGTGAGGTTGCTGCTGCTGCTAAGTCACTTCAGTCGTGTCCAACTCTGTGCGACCCCATAGATGGCAGCCCACCAGGCTCCCCCGTCCCTGGGATTCTTCAGGCAAGAACACTGGAGTGGGTTGCCATTTCCTTCTCCAGTGCATGAAAGTGAAAAGTGAAAGTGAAGTTGCTCAGTCATGTCCGACCCTCAGCGACCCCATGGACTGCAGCCTTCCAGGCTCCTCCATCCATGGGATTTTCCAGGCAAGAGTACTGGAGTAGGGTGCCATTGCCTTCTCCGATAAAGTGAGGCTACTATGTTCATTTGATGCGATGAGACATGTGAGTGCTCCAGTCACATTAATGATTTGATGATTCTTTCAGATGTTCAGCAGTTATTTCATTAAAGAAGTGGATTCTCTATTAATATGAAATATGAAAAGAAACAGACTCACCAGATGTCGAAGTTCTGGAACAGTTAGCCCATTTCCTACTTTTCTGTAGTCCTTGTTCCCCATTTTAGTTTGGGGATTTTCTGAACCAGTCAGTTTCTTGGGAGACTAGTTAAAGGCTTCGTAACAAGGTTTCTCAACCTTGGTACTCTTGACATTTTGAGCCAGATAATTCTTTGTGGTAAGGAGGCTGTCCTGTGCATTGAAGGATGATTAGCACCATTACTTCCACACACACACCCCCACTCCACCCTTCCCCGACTCCACCCTCAGCTATGACAATCAAAAATGTCTCCAAATATTGCCAAATGTCCCTTGTGTTGTGGAGGGGGCGCAAAATTGCCCTTGGGGGAGAACCATTGTTTTATATCATAAATCCCTCATCCCCAACCAGTGGGGCTGTATATCCATTATTCAGCTTTTAAGTGCCCGCATTAGAGTGCCATTACTAAAGTACTCAATAGAATGATCAAACCACTCAGGTAGCCTGGGACTTCCCTGGTCAAGCGCTGAAAGTCCCAGGTCCCAGGTGGCCCAGGCTGGCGGAGGCAGGTCTGTGCTGGTAGAAACATTTGACATGCTCCAATTAAGGTCACTGCCCGCTTCCGTAGGCGTGAGAGCCATAATCACTTCCCAGAAAAGGTAGAAAGTGATGTTTAGAAACAGCACACTATTTCCAGTTTATTCCAGTGTGTTTTAATGCATTTTCCACAGTTCCCCTCCTCCTGCCCGCAGTAGCCTGGATAGACATGCTTGCACTGAATTCTTTTCACGTAAGCAGTCCCTTTGCCATTTTACAGGCACTTCTTTATCTGGTTTTGCTCTGTTATTGGATCTTTTCACTTGGATTTCACATGCTTTTCGGTGCCCTCCTTGCCCTGTGTGTCCTCCTCTCCGGTGCCCTTGCCTCAAAGTCCAATGTTTTATCTGAAATTTTCCTGTGTTTGCAAAATGACTTCAGCCACAGGTGACAAGGAGATAAAAGCAGGAAGTAAGCCATGGTTGGTTTGAGCCACTGGGCGCTCTAATTTTCCCAGCTCTTGCAAAACTGGGGAAATGATGAGCTGGTGTTGCAGCTGCTGCGAAGTTCCTGGAAGCTTCAGGAATTTGTACAACAGGCAGGATATTGGCAGGATATAATTATGAGCGTGCATTTCAGAGATCACCAGCTTGAAGCCTAAACTTATTTTTTCCATTAATAGAAACACTTCAGTTTTTGCAATAATCATCGTGAGAATTAATGATCCCTTATATGAGTTTTTACCTATTATGTGTGCTAAGTCGCTTCAGTCATGTCCAACTCTTAGCCTGCCAGGCTCCTCTGTCCATGGGATTCTCTAGGCAAGAATACTGGAGTGGGTTGCCATGCCCTTCTCCAGGGGATCTTCCTGACCCAGGTATTGAACCCGAGTCTCTTATGTATCCTTTATTGGCAGGAAGGTTCTTTTCCACTTGTACCACCTGGGAAGCCCCTTATCTGTTATAGTTCAGTCCAATTACAGTTGTATGTGAGGGTGGATTATAATTCTGGAGGTTGAGGTGGGGATTGGATACAAGGATGATAGTCATGGTCATGGTATCATGTATCGAGGGCTTGCTGAGTACCAGACATTCTGCTAAGTACTTTACATGCACGAACTCATTTAATTCTTACAACAACCAGGGAAGGTAGGGTCTATTATTATCCCTGTTTCTAAGAAAACAGAGCCCTTCAGGAATAACTCGCTGGCCCAAAAGTATCACCGTGGGTGAATCCATTCCTCAAACCCACTGATCCCTCTGATTCAAGATCCCAGAGCCTTAACCATTTTACGTGGGCCAAGGACCAACCACACAGCTGCCAGTCCCCACTCTGCTTCTCTTTGAACCAGACAAGCAGAAGATGAGACTCTGATCTCAACCTGACACTGGACCAGAGCTATCAGTCTTTTCCTCCCCCGCCTGCTGCCTTCTCCCATCATCCCTTCTTGAATAGAAAGATAATGAATGGGTCTCTGTGATGAACCCCATCCCCCACCAGGTGCTGGGAACCCAGAAGACTCTAGTCACGCTCTCCTCTCTCGGGGAAGTGGGGTGTGGGGTTGGGGGAGGAGTCTCCAACAGGTAATAATTCTACAGCTTCCTTACGGAGACCTCTTATGGAAAGACCGGTGCTGGGGTTTTCCCGATTGTCGTCCATTATGTTGCTGGAGCATTCATTCTGATTTCTGTGTTAATACTCCCCATCTCCCTTGCTTATTTCGGCTGTTGCCTTTCTCTTTCTAACTCAGTTAGTTGAAGGCCAAAGAGCTCAACCCCACTGGGCGGTCAGCAGTGAGTTAAGGGGGGGTGTGTTCTTTGAGGTCCTTCACCGAGACCATAAGGAGGCGTTTCTAGAAGTATTGGCTCAAATGACAGACCCCAGGGGAACCAAAATTAGACAAAACTGCTCAGTTGGGGTATTCATACAGATAAGCCCACTGCAAAGAGGGTACTGATTTGGTTTAGAGATTTTGCAAGAAGCCTTAAGAAGCACCTAATACAGTGATGTTGGGGAGGCACGCAGAGGCAGGAGAGTGAGGAGGGATAACCCGAGAAGGGCACTGGCTGCCCTGTAAGTGTAAGTATCTGCTTCCTGGAGTGGGGCGGGGGTTGGGGGAGGTCTTTCGAAAATGCTTATCCAGCCTTCACCTCCCTGTTTAACACCCTCCTTGGTTCCCCTCAGTTCTCAGAATAAAATCCAGTTTCCTGAGCAGACCTGTGCCATCCTTATTTACCTCTCCTTCCTCCCCTCTCACCACGTCCCTCCTTTGGCCCAGAGCTCCAGCCTCTTCATGCCACCAACCCTGCAGCAGCATCCGTGCCCTCTCACTGATGCTTCTTTGCACTCAAGTGCCTCAGCCTAGATCTTTCTTGTGCACCTCTGCTAGCTCCCTGGGCTCAGCTCAGTTATCACTTCCCCCAGGAAGCCCTCCCTGACTCCCCTCAGTTCCAAATTGCCATATCCTGCCCTTTCAGATCATCCCGTGTAACATATGATGTGTTTGTCTATTTACCGCTCTGTCCCTCTAACCAGACTTTGTTCAAGGGAAGGGCTGTGTCTGCTTTGTTCACCGTTCATACAAACAGGGTGAGCACAATGCCTGGCACAGTAAGTGCTCAGGAAATACTAGATGGTGGAATCGATCTCAAAAGGAGCCTCTGGATGGAAGTGGTTCTTCCGAACCCAAGGCTCTGGGACCCTGGTTCCCATCCAAATGGGGTCATTTCTAGGAGATGACTTGACTTTGAGGCAATGAAATGAGTGAAATGGCATTTATGTTTGAAAGGACAAGAGATGGGTTTCCATACCCATGTAGATAGTAAACTCCTTGCTAGATGATTCTAAGAAAGATGGTTAAAGAAGAATTCTCCCCCTATGTTATTATACACTCGCAGTGCCTCACACAGCACCTGGCACAGAGGGAGAAGATGATGTTGTTTTATGTGAGCATGAATGCATGTTTATCCTGAGTCTGATATCTATGTGATTGGGCTGTTTCCTGAGCCTCAGTCTTTTTGACTTTAAAATGGGTGTAACAGTAATCATCGCTCACAGAATTGTTGTTCAGAATCACCAAGGGTTATATAAGAGCGCCTGGCTCCAACTGGGTGTTTGCTTAACATTTCTTCAACTGGATGTTGGGGACCAGGTATTTAAAAACATCCCATTTGCACTCCGTAAGGAGAGGCAGATTGCAAAGTGAGCTGGTGTGGGATGAAAGAAAGGATCAGGGATTTAGGCTACCTGGAGCAAACTTTTCATAAATTGGTTCGACTCCGCTGGCAAACCACTTGAACATGTTTGTCTTCACCAGCAAGGGTCAGTGGCGCCCCGTCCATGAAGGCTGCCTTTCTGATCCCAGCCCCACGCCACTCTCCTGGCTTGTGTCTGCTCTTAGGGGCTGCTGGGGACCAGGACACATCCATTAAGGACGGGGCAGAGCTGCTTATAAAACTGTTTGTCTCATATAGTTCCTGGGCAGGATCCGCAGAAGTCCAGTTTGCTTGTGGTCAGATCCCCATCTCCCACCCCCACGCTGGGGAGGAAGAGGGCCGAAAGAAGGGAACGCAGAATTGGGTGTGTTCGCACTTCACAAACTGCAAGGGATACAATTTATAAGAAATAGAAATAATTTTCTAAAAACTGATGAAGACTTGGGACTTCCCTGATGATCCAGTGGTTACGATTTCACCTTCCAATGCAGGGGCCACAGGTTCAATCCCTGGTCAGAGAGTTAAGATCCCACATGCCTCATGGCCAGAAAACCAAAACATAAAACAGAAACAATATTATAACATGTTCAATAAAGACTTTAAAGAGTAGTCCACATCAAAAAAATTTTCAGAAAATTTGATGGAAACTATTCATGTTCCCATGCCAGGAGCAATCTGGGGGCATTCCCTTCTGCTGGGCTACCTTCCTGTTTCTTTCTCTTCTCCTCTCTCCCTCCATCTCTCCAGTGTCTGTTCAGCATGTATCAGGCATCAGCCACCAAACCAGGCACTGACATCAGGGTAGGAAAGTTGCTGCAAGGAGGCGGAAGACCCAAATCCTGCCCCCAAGATAAATTCACATATTTAATTTTCAGACAGAGAGGATGTCTCATTCGGCCAGCAGCTAGCTCCTTTGGAGAATGAGATATCCCACGTAAGCAACTTTTCTTGATAACTGAAGCTTATCCTGTTAGCCTTTGAAGTTGAAAAAAATGAACTGTTTTCCATGAAAGTTTTAAATAAATCCTTACCAAGTGTCCAGGCTGCCCGAGGCTCGTGTGACATTTCCTGTGTGCCCTCAAGTGTGCCTTAGCCCTGCCTGCAGAGACATTGACCTATTTGCCATCCAGGTGGGCACCACTCAGACATTTTCTCATTGGATCCTCATGGCAGTTCTTCCTAGGAGGAACCTGGAACTTAGCCAGGCAGGTGGATGCCTCCTTGGTCTGGAAAAGGTAAAACTGTGACCCAGGCTCAGGTCAGCTGGATTCTGAAGCCCAGGCTTTTAACCTGGAAGCACATATGACCTTTACCTGGTGCCTTGAGTTGATCAGAGCTACCACCCTAACTTGCAGGGCTCCTCAGGGCCATGTCTGGTACGGAGATTTGTCCAGAGCGGTCTGCTGTGTCCTCCCCACCTCTCCGTTTTCCTCCTTGTGGAACGGAGCACATGGAGGACCCAATTCCTTAAGGACTGTGGGATCAAGGGACACGTGAAGGACAAGGAACAGAAGGCTTGGGTTTGATGTGAGAGCTTTGGGGCAGACCGTGTAGGTGTTCCAAACCTCCTGTAATAATCACGGTGACTTAGTTGGGCTCCCTTTTTTCTACAGACCCTGAGACAAAGATCTGGGGACAAGTAGTTTCTTTGAGAGGTGAGCCAAGGCCATCCCAGTGTGAGGGCGGGTGGGGGGGAGGTGTTGAGAAGTGAGAGAGGGACGGGAAGGGAAGGCAGCCTGTCCTGGGTCCTAGAAGAGCAGGTGACGGTCATGAGCACCTGGGGTCCAATCCCTTGACAATACACCCCTGAGTTGTCCCACAAATTGTTAGTCTGTGGAACACTGCGCAAACTAACACTAAACAGAACTCCCACAGTAAAAACAAGAGTACCTGCAGCTTCAAGTGCTCGTCCTAGGCACCTTACCTCTGTTGTGTCATTCATCTCTACTGTCCTGTGAGACAGATGCTGTGATTGTGCCCACTTTACAGATGAGAAAACTGAGGCTCAGAGTGGGTCAGCGACTTGCCCAGCTTGTCACAGTCAGGAGGTGGTGGTGTCAGGCTTTGAACTCAGATTTGTTCAGTATATTATCCTGACACCATTTCCTTTTACTTTTTTAATCTGTTTATTTGGTGGGGGGTATATGGAGCAAGGAGAACCCTGCCTTCTGGAAGACTTAGGCATCCAGACATCTCTTATCTGGGAAGTAGAGTGTGTCCCTCTTCTGTGTGGTCCTTGAGCTCTGGTGTGCATTTGCTGAAAACCCACACTCCCAGCACTTCCTGATTCAGAACCCAAGAGGGTATGCCTTGGGAATCTGACTCTGAAGTAGGTGGTCTACCGATAAATTGCATGCTAGTGGCTCTTCTTTCTTAGCCAGTGAAAAGGAAAAAATCTAATTTTGGGTGGAATTGTGCGTGTTTCCTGCTGGAAAAATGATTCTTCATAAATGAGGCATGTCTGGCCTCAGTCCCTGTGCCCACTCCCCTCCAGGGTCTGGGTGATTCCACTGCCAAGCTCATCCTACTGTCTGGATCAGCAAGTCCTGGATGTGTGGGCTCTAGTTTTTCACATGAGAACCTCTGTGCAAGGTTTAACTGTCCGGGCATCAGAGAACGATCTCTTGGGGTTTCTGCAAGAGCAAGGAGGGGCCATGCTCCCGGCCCTGGCACTGCCCTCTGAAGCCATGACTGGAAGGATGCATGTTCCATCTCCCACCTTGCAGCCAGAGGTGGAGGAGGGCTGCTCCCTTCCTGCAGAAGACGGAAAGGAAGATGCCAGGAGGAGACAGGAGATGGCTGAGGTCACTAGGGCTCTCGCCTGTCTCGTCCTGATTTGGACACGGTCCAGAGGTAACGTTGAATTGCTTGCCCTCGCTTCATGGTGCTGCCCATGACAGGGAACAGGGTGCTTCACACCTGCCCATCAGCCTTCCAGCTGGGTTTGCTCAAGAAGACTCCTCGGTCGGGGGTGGCAGAAAGGAACAATCTCTTTCTGGAAGTTTCTGGAAGTTGAGCTATTTGAATCAGGGAAGAGTACAGAAACCTCTTGATCTGACTATCATTTGTCATCAGCAGTCTCCCCAGTTCAGGCGCATTCATCTGACCCAGTCACAGTTGTCTAAAGCGTCTGATTTCTTCCAGGTGTTTGTGGGATCAAATACAGACTCTCATACTGGGGCTCTGCCCACCTCCCATTCCTCAAATCTTCCTTTCACTCTGGTTCTCGTTTCATCTTCATCAGCCTTTAACTTCTGACCCTTGAATCCATCAGGCTTGATTTTGCCCCCTAACCTTTGTGCCTCTGGAGCCTTTCCCCTCCCACTCCTGTCATTTTCTATCTCATTTCCCTGCATTATTTTTCCACCATCTTCCCACACTGGCAATGATCTGATATTTATGTGTTTATTAACTGTCCCCATAAACACAGGGGCTTCATCTGCGTGACTGTTGTGTATGTCCCCAGGACGTATTTGTAGAATGAATCAAAGGCTAATTTCACACTCAGCAGGGCTTTCCATAAGGGCTTTGATGCAACACTAGTTATCTCCAGGGGAGCAGGCACCTTCCCTATGGGTCTGAGTCTGGGCCTTAGAAAAGAAAGAGAGAAAACCAGGTCATAGTACCCTTTAAAATCTGACAAAGGTATGGGGAAGAGCAAGGTGACATCTTGGATTTGTCCCAAAGGAAGACATTTTGCCTCTAAACTCTTATGCCAGTAAAACTTAATACCTGTTACTAATCTCATCCTAATTGGAAGTCTGGGTTGGCTGTCTCCTATAGAATGAGCCTTTAAGAAAAAAATGAGGCTGCCTCAGGCACCACTGAGCCAGGGTTTCTGCCAGGACAAGTCAGTTAATCTCAGCTTTTCTATCTGTAAAATGGGAAGAATAATACCTATTTCATAAAAGTGCTTTAAAGATCTAATGACTTAACATCTATAGAACGCTTGATACAATGGCTGCCAAATGAGTCTTCAGGTAAGCAGGTGGTGATTGAATGATGATAAATATAGACTGGTAGATAACAATGTCTTTCAAAGCCTGAAGGCCAAGTGGATGTTGTTGGTTAAACAGTTGCTTCCCACTCTTGGACTACCCAGGACTGACCTGTGAATGTAGGATGGCAGAAAAACTCTCTCCAGAGTTAATCTCCTAGGTTCCCGGGGTATGCCTTTGCAGTAGCTGTCTTTTCTCACCCCCACGTCTTGGTATCCATAGCACCCAGAGCTTTCTGAACCATTGGTGTGTCTCATTCACCCATCCATCTACCCAGCCATATATCCACCCACCCATCTATCCACCCATCTATCTATCCATCCACTGATCCATTTAAACATCCATCTATTCATCCATCCATCCATCTATCCATCCACTCACCCATCCATCCATCCACTTGTTCATCTCGACATCCATACATCTATCCATCCTTCTCTCTTTTTCTCTCTCAGGTTAAAGTGCCACAACAAATGCACCAAAGAAGCCCCGCCTTGTCATCTTCTGATCATCCACCGAGGAGGTAAGTATTTAACACTTCCTGCCCTGGGGTAGTAGTGGGGGTTCCTGCAGGCCATCTGAGATAGCTGTCCATCCAGGTAAATTTTGGAAAACCCCTTGATCCTTAACCGTTGCCTGCCTCATTTCTTTCCCTCTGACCCCCTCCTCCTGATATCTGTCTCCTTAATCCACCCCAGTGCCTGTTCTCCCTATTCTTTGTCCTCACTCTGGTCTCCTTGATAGTTTAGCCCCCAGATTCATCTCCCCTCCCTAATTCTTTTCTCTCATTCTTGTCCTCTCTCCTGATTTTTCACTCTCCTCTTTTTCCCCCCAGTCCTATTCCTTTCCTTTCCCACGTAAAAAGAATACTGGCTGAGTGTTTTTCCACTGTGTGCTCTTCAGACTCAGTCAATTGGCCCTGTAGAAATAGGCACAGAGAGGGGTCTTGATCGGACCTGTTGGTTTGGGTCATCCATGTTCTGTCTCCTGGGGCCTTGGGAGTGCCTGGGCCAACCTGGCTGGGCAGGGAGGTAGCCAGACACTGCCTCTGGGAAGCCACTACCAGCCTTCCACCAGGCAAAAGCAAGACCAAGTTAGTCGGAAGGAAAGACTATAAGGAAAGTTTTTTCCCTGCCTGCCAAGAATACAATAGGAGGCCTTGTAGTCCAACTTTCAAAATGTAGTTCTCCTGATTCTTGGGGTAGTTTTTCCATTATCGACACTGTACTTCATCTAGTGGGGGACTCTCTAAGCCTGTATTGTTCAATACAGTAGCTACCAGCCACATCTGACTATTTAAATTTAGGTGAATTACAATGAAATAAAAATTTAATTAATCGCACCAGCCACATTTCAAGGGCTCCGTGGCCACATGCAGCTACTGTACTGAACAGTGCACATATAGAACAGGTTCATCATCGCAGATACTGGCCATCGCTGGTCCAGACCCTTACTCTTCCAGCTGTGGCCCGTGGACCAGCAGCAACACGGGAATCACCTGGGAGCTTGTTAGAAATGCACAACTTTTGGTCCCACTCCAAACCTATCGAATCAAAATCTGCATTTTAAACAGCATCTGCACGTGATTCGTCTGCACTTTAAAGTTAAGAAGCACTGCTCTGGAGTAGAAGTTGCAAACTCAGATGCCTGCCAGGGTCAAGCAGGTGAATGACAGATGCTGGCCAGACGGGGCCATGCAAAGTGGAGAGAGAGCCCAGGCACCTCCTAGAGGGGATGGCCACTCCAGCAACATGACTTGCATTGTACCACTTCTCATGTTTCTAAAAAAGCCCAAATGGCTTCATATGCCGTATACTTACTTTTAAAAGTTGTGCGTGTGTGCTAATTCACTTCAGTCGTGTCCAGTTCTTTGTGACCCTATGGACTATAGCCCTCCAGGCTCCTCTGTCCATGGGACTCTCCAGGCAAGGATACTGGAGTGGGTTGCCATGCCCTCCTCCAGGGCATCTTCCTGACCCAGTGATCGAACCCCAGTCTCTTATGTCTCCTGAATTAGTAGACGGGTTCTTTACCACTAGCGCCACTGGGAAGCCCATGTAAACAACTTATTAAAATTATGAAAATTCTTGCTGGCCCCCTCTGGCCACCCGCCTTCTGTAGGTTGGGTGGAGGCTTAGCACCAACTTTGGGGAACACAACTTGCTAGTCCTTGTCCTCCTCCTCCACCCCTCCCAGTCCTCCTGGCCTTGGGTCAGCGTAGGCTCAGGGGAACCTGCCCTGTTCTCAAATGAACCAAAGGAAAACTTAAAAAAGGAGGCAGATGGCTGCCGAAAGTGCTGGCTTGTCTTCCAGAGCCAATGGGCCATTGGTTTTCGATGATCTTTGCATTGCTTTCCTCCAAGAGGAAATTGCAAGAGAAGGAAAAGTCTGCAGCTCTTTCCTCTTGCCTCTTCCCACCTCACATCCTTAATTAAGAACCATCTGTTCCTTGAGCAACTGTATACACACCCCAAGCCTATTTTAAACCTGAACTCTCACTGCTCTGGAGACCTTGTCTTGCAAAAGATTCTTTGGGGAAAATCACCTCCTGCTGGACACCCCTCCGTGGTAGCCTGCTGGAGTCCTGACTCCCACGTGGAGACCAGAACCAGCCTGCTGGGAGGTGACCCGCTCTCAGATGCCAACATCTGAAGAAGGGCACCCTCCTGCCCACCTACCATCAGGGCCATGCCCCTGTTACTCAAAGAACAAACAGGAACCTTCCAGCACTCTGCTAGCTTCTTGTTCTACCGGCCTCTCTTTGGTAGGAAGTTGAAAATATAGTTGGTTTCCATGGTGATGGCAGCTCAGGCTTAAGAGAGAAATTAAATCCCTGGGTCAGTCCAAAGCTGTAACTTTCTCCCTAACGGCCCCACCCCCACAATAAAAAACAGCTAACCAGTAGCATTACCAGGCATCATATTTGCATGTGAGCTTCGCCCCTCCCACGGCCCCTGTAAACAGTAAGTAACCGAGGGCTCACAGAGAGGGGCTCAGGTGGCACGGTTGGAGTCAGGACGCGTTTGTTTAGCACCGCCTGCTGGTCCAGCTTTGGTGTGCCTTCAGGGATGGATGCAGAGGGGAAGCTGGGGGAGCCGAGACTTCCTTTCAGGGATCCCCAATGCCCTTGTGTAGGACAAGTGTGCTTTGACAGGCTAGAGGCCGCTCGGGCCTGAGAAATCCCACCAGTGACGCAGGACGGTCCTAACACACAAGCTTAGATGGGGGAGGGACCGGTGGCCATGATGAGCTGTCCACTCATGATAGCGCCTGAGAAATCTGGAGCCTCCTGTCTTTCAAAGGAGGTACAATTCTGAAATGAACACCAATGTGAAACAATTATGATCCTGGAGAAAAAAATTCTGATAGCTTCAGTTTCATTATTAGAAGTTTTAATTGTCTAAAGCTGTATGTTGACAGCACGAACATCTTAGAAACCGCAGAGGACGCAGGTAGTGGGGAGAGTGTCCCGCTACTGTAACACAACACAACAACTATCATTTCTCAGCAACTCCCTTCCAGCCTTGGGGGTGGGCCTTTGAGGTGGGGTCTGCTCTCCTGGCATCGTTACAGAGCAGAAGTGGTACTTAAATTCCCAAATCTCTGTCTTTACCCCTACGGATCCAGCAAGGTTAGTCCGGACAGAGTCCGTCCCGTGTGACATCAACAACCCTCTACGAAAGCCACCCCGGTATTCGGACCTGCACATCAGCCAGACGCTCCCCAAAACCAACAAAATCAACAAGGTGAGACTGGGGTTCCCCTGGGTTCAGGCTTGCTGGGTTGGGGCACTGCCAGATGCGGAGCAGGAGGGAGGAATGTTCTCAAACAGGAGCCTTGCCCTTACTTCCCAGCGCCCCTGGGCTCTGTCCTCATTCTGTGTGGTTTGTGTCTAGGAAAGTTTTGGGGGGCATCCAGCCATCAGTGCAGAGCGAGTGTGCCAGAAGTCTGTCTGATTTAGAGAGAGGGCACCTGGCAATGAGAATGAATGAACATGTTGATGGGGGCACAGTAGGGATGGGAGGAGAGCCTGAGAGGGGATCCTTGTGGTCCAGGCTCCACCCTCTTTGCTCTGAGCTGTTTCATCATCTGCCAGGATGAGCTTTGCAGAAGGTTCTGCACTCTCTGACACATCTGTTGAATCTAATCACCCCAGACAAAAGTCTGTTTCTGAGCTCCTGCTGGAGACCAGGTAGATGGATCTGTGTGGAGGCCCTGAGCTCTGAGCCATAGCCGATCTGGTTGGCTTCTGACTGGTTCTCAGATGATGGTCAGCAGTGGGCCTCTCTGTGTGTCTTTCTTTCTAACATGGCCTGGAAATTTCCACTGGGGATTTCCTCATTCTTTGTTTGATCTATGGGTTGGATGACACCAAAGGGATCCCAGGGACACTTAAAGCCTCATGGAAGGAAGAGGTAACACATGCCAGCAGATGATTTCTCAAGCCCTATGGTGCCTCCGTGCATTGTGTGGAAGGTGGATAAAGTGTGGGCCAGTCATGTGTGTGGACAGTCACCTACCCGGATGAGCATCTCTGGCCACTTGACCTCTCTGGCAACCATACTCTCCCTTCTGTGCATAAGGCTGGGGAGGGCCTAGCCCCCTCCCTAATCCATTCTCCACACAGCAGCCAGAGTGATTCTTAATGAATGTAATTTGAATCATGCCACCCTCTGCTGAAAAACCCTCCTGTGGATTTCTATCAAGTGGAGGAAACAGTCAACCCCCTTCCTGCAGTCTGCAAGCCTTCATGCACAACTGGTCCCTCCCTCTTTCTCTGACCTCCCTACCAAAGCCCATATGTTCTTTCTGTCTCTAGCTGTCACCTACCGCACTGGGTCTCAGTCATGCACCATCTGGCTCCTGTGGCATCGTCTTAGGACTTGATGATACACTTGGCCTCTGAAGTCAGGCAGACTTGGCAGCCAGTCTTGGCTTCCTCCACTTCCTCGCTCTTAGAGTCTCTGGGCAAGTTACTTAATATCTCTGAGCCTCAGCTTTCCTATGTGTAAAATGGGCATGTTCCAGTTATCCACAGCTGTGCAAACCAACAACCTCAAACTTAGTGGTGGACATCAACAGCTTTTTAATTACACTTGTGGAAGCTGTGGGTCAGGTATCTGGAAAGCAGTACAGTGGGGATGGTTTGTTTCTGCTTCATGATGCCCAGGGACTCAACTGGGAAAGCTGATGCAGCTGGGGGCTGGAATCGTCTAGAATAGGGATTGGCAAACTATGGCTCACAGGCCATATCTAGCTCACAGCTTGTTTTTTTTGTGTGTGAATTAAATTGTGTTGGAACAAGCCACATTCATATTTTCTATGGCTGCTTTCAAACTACAACAGCAGAATTAAGCAGTTACAACAGAGATCACTGGCTCACAAAGCCTAAAATGTGTACTAATGAGCCATTTAGAGAAAAAACTTGCCAACCCCTGATCTAGAGGCTCCTTCGCTCACATGTCTGAGCTGGGATGAGTCAAAGGCTGAACTCAACAGAGGGTCTCTTTGGGAGCAAGTACACACAGTCTTGCCTTGTGGCTTGGGCTTCCTCACGATATGGCTGCTTCAGGGTAGTGAGGCTCTTCTTACACGGCACCTCAGGGCTTGCAGAGCAACTTTCTCATCCAACAAGCTGGAAGCTGCGAGGCTTTTGTAACCTAGCGATATAAAAGCCCCAAGCACTGTCTTGGCTTGTCACTAGCCTCGGGGTGTCAGTGTGGGTTCTGCTGTACTGCACTGATAGAAGCAGTCGCAAGCCTACTCAGATTTGAGGGGAGGAGGCATGGCTCCACTTGTCAGTGGGAAGCGTCCAAGGAATTTGTGGCCACGTTTTTTAAATGTCTCCTGCTGAGCAAGAAGAGTACCAACCTCAGAATGGCTGTGAGGATGAAATGAAATAATCAGTGTAAGGCGAGGCACTTGGGAGAGGTTCCTGGCATGTGGATACGTGTCCAGGAAATTCTAGCTATTTTTATAGGCTTAAATCTTGGGCTTCTAATCACAGTGTCAGGCTGGGTCCACTTTTCCTTTATTTTTTGGTAAAATACGTAGGTCTCTAGGGGAGGGTCTCCCCCTTCTGGAGCTGGGGTGCTTATGGGGTTCCGGTGGTGAGGCTCCTGGGCAGTAACTATAACCATCCTTTCCTTTTTGACCTCTTGAGGGGTGAGTGGCTCAGAGCCATCTTGAGACCTTTCTCTCTGGCTTTATAGACACAGTGAGCCTCTTGGTGTCAGGTGGGACAGAAACATGGGTCAGATAGATCGGTGACTCTGACATTGTTCTGCTTGTCTGCCAGCAGGAGAATTTGATAAGAGAAATAAATTAACCTCTATTTAGAAAGTGGCTTTGGCATGAAGGTGGACAGGAGCTATCAGAGAACTGGGTTATTTTTTTCCCCCCTACTTCTGTTCTCACTAGCTTCACACAGATTCTTTCTGTCAGGCAATGATGTGGTTAGTGCAATAGAT
The DNA here is from genome assembly GCF_003369695.1 of Bos indicus x Bos taurus. Lineage (NCBI taxonomy): Eukaryota > Metazoa > Chordata > Mammalia > Artiodactyla > Bovidae > Bos > Bos indicus x Bos taurus. The sequence continues at coordinate 15,227,123 of NC_040092.1, read as the reverse complement.
ATCTGAGCCAATTTGGTCTGAGGATTTCCTTTTCGTTGCTCTGTCTCCTGTCTCGTCTAGCTCTGTCAATCTAGCTTCATAAAAACCTAGCCTGTTCACCCAGCCTAATGGTTTGAATGTGCATTTTGGAATCAGAAGGTCTGGGCTTGAAACTCAGTTTCTTCGTACACTCTGTGACCGAACCAAGATCCTTCTGCCTTTGTTTCCCCCTGTGTAAAATAGGCGTTCTAATAGTAGATGTTTCAGGGGTTGTGGAGAGGATTTGGTGCAGTGATACATGTAAGGGATTTAGTCCTGACACTGGATCCTCAGGGCATGGAAGAGCTCAGGGATGAAGAAGAGACAGTGGGGAGGAGAAGGAGGAACAGAAGGAGGAGTAGGAGGAAGAAAAGGGGTGGAGGAGGAGGGGGAAGAAGAGAAAGAGGACGGGGGAGGAACAAGAATAGGAAGAAGAAAGAAGAGGCAGGAGGAGGAAACGGAAGAAAGAAGAAGGATGTGGAGGACGGAGGACATGGAGGAGAATGAGGAGATGAAGGAGAAGCGACAGCAGCAGGAGCATCTGCCGGCTCCTGAGGGGTCTAGTCTGTAAGGCGCATGCTTCCACATCAAGGCATCAAAAGCCCCACCTATCTGGGTGTCCGAAGCTGAATATCTGCCCACTGCAGGGAAGCTTTCTGGAGTGGCTGCCTACTCGCTGTCCTTTTCAGCTGGTTGCAAGGAACAGAGCCTCATCTCTGCTAGCTCAGCACCAGGAACTGTCTCTTGGAAGGATTGGGCATGGGGCAATAAGAGAAAGAGGAATCCTGGTTAAGGAGCTAGGGCTCATGAAACTGGACGTAGAGGACAGAACTGTGCTTAGGTCAGCAGCTCAGACCCCCAGCAAGACCATGGCTCACTGTTCGGGTCCTCCATCATGACAGTGGTTGGCTACTCTTTGTGGGTCCCCTCTGGTCTGTTACTGTTGACTGTTTTCCTCATCCTTTGCTCTCATCTTTTCTTTCCATCTTCACTTCTGCAGCCATAGAAGCACTCCTGCTCCTTGTTACCTCGGCTGATTTGTTTTCTGGCCTGTGGTGGCTCTTCTGTCCCCTTCAACCTCATCTCCTCTCCACCTTTGCTCTGCTTTCTGCTATTCTTCCTCTTAGACCCACTCATCTGTTTATTCCAGGTATCATAGGTCATTAACCAGCTGCTGTGATGCCCTGACTTTTGGTCCTGAGTTGGGAGTGGGCTTTGGAGGTCACAAGACAAGTAAGGCTGTTTAGGAGACTCTGTTGGGTTGGAAGTGGAGAAGGATATGGCAACCCACTCCAGTATTCTTGCCTGAAGAATTCCATGGACAGAGGAATGTACGTGAACTGTAGCCTGGCGGGCTATACAGTCCATGGGGTCGCAAAGAGTCAGACACGACTGAGCGACTAACACTACTACTACTACTTTTGGGTTGGGGGGGTGGGGACAGTTTCCCTACGAGACAGATTCCATGGGAGAGAGTTATTATTACTGCCATGTCAAAGTCAGTGCACAGCTGGTTGAAGGGGAACCTGGGAAGCGAACATGCTTTGTTTGATTCTCAGAGTCAGATGTGAGTTCTCAATACTTGGTTCAGCCTTCTGTTTCTGCTTCTGGGCTGGAGATGGGGACCTGGGCCACTAACTCTCTGTATGACTCCAGCACATCGCCCCCATGTCTGATTCTCAGCATCCCCCTCTACAACATGAAATGGGGTGTTGGATGGTTTCTGAAGGATGTTTCCACATTTTAGCTGCACTCAGAAAGAGGAATTACGCCATTAGCCCTTCCCTGCATGATCTGAGAGAGTCTGAGTTTCCCTCTGACGGAAGACAAGCTCCTATTGGGACACAGATCTGGGTCTGGCCCAAGGAAGGAGTTTCCCCTCCCATTTAGCTGTTCTGCTGGGGAATGTGGGCACTATATGCACATTTCTCTTCTGCTGATTCTGTTGATTCACATCAGCCCTGAGCCTCAGATATGAAAGAGACTGAATTCCTGCCTTAACTGTTTCCTCCATAAAGACAACTTCTTCTTGCCTCCCTCTCTTTGTCTCACCTTCCCTCCTTCCTTCCTTTCCATTCACTGATACATATAACATTTATTAGCCACCTCTTATGTTTTTGTTTCTGTGCTAAGTTTTGCAGATTCCAAGATAAATAAGGCATAGTCTAGTAGGAGGACATAAATCTTTTCTTCCCTCTCTCTCTCCTTATCCATCCCTCTCTTCATTTCCTTCTATTTTCCTTCCTCTAGCACACATTTTTCAAGGGACCACGATGAGAATATGGAGCTTCTAGCCTTGAGGACTGGAGAAGGCAGTGGCACCCCACTCTAGTACTCTTGCCTGGAAAATCCCATGGGCGGAGGAGCCTGGTAGGCTGCAGTCCATGGGGTCGCTGGGAGTCGGACACGACTGAGCGACTTCACTTTCACTTTTCACTTTCATGCATTGGAGAAGGAAATGGCAACCCACTCTAGTGTTCTTGTCTGGAGAATCCCAGGGATGGTGGAGCCTGGTGGGCTGCCATCTATGGGCTCACACAGAGTCGAACACGACTGAAGTGACTTAGCAGTAGCAGTAGCCTTGAGGACAAAGACAGACAAGCAAGCTGAGAAGTGATGGTGTTGAAGCAACAGCAGAAGCCAAGACCAGTACCAGAGCAAGCTAGTACCAGGCAGGGCCATTCCCAGGAGGAGGAACGTGCTGACCTGGTTGGTTGAGTGGGAGGTCAGGGGAGCTTCATGGAGGAGGGGCAATCTGAGCTGCATTTTGAAGAAAGAGTAGGCATCTTCCAGGCCGACTGGACAAGGCTGGGAAGATAGTGTTAGTCACTCAGTCTCTTTGTGAACTCATGGACTGCAGCCTGCCAGGCTCTTCTGTCCATGGAATTCTCCAGGCAAGAATACTGGAGTGGGTACCCATTCCCTTCTCCAAGAGATCTTCCAGACTCAGGGATTAAACCCAGGTCTCCTGCATCGCAGACAGATTCTTTACCATCTGAGCCACCAGAGAAGCCCATTCCAAGCAGGAATAATAACATCTCCCAAGCCTTGGAGATGTGAAATAGCCTGGTTTGTGTTGGGAACTGTGGGCCATTTGATGTGACTATGGCAGTCGTTGTGGGAATGAGAAGAGGAAGTGATGCGAGCCCAGGTCCAGCCTGAATGTGTGCATCATGAACCAACATGTTCATTTAAACGTGCTCTGTCATTTGAGCATGATCTGTATGCCTAGCAGGACACTGTTTTTAGCACAAACCTTTATGCTTTTTAAATAAGGATAATGTTTTTTTTTTGCAGAGCATCTGTGGAAACTTCTTTGCCCATCTATGAGTAGAAGTTCAAAGAAGAGAGTCTTGCTAGGATGGATAGATGCCTGACTTTCATTTCCCCTTATCCCTCTACTGACACGGTCACTGACTTCCTCTGAAAACCTCCTGTACCCTCTTTGAATGTGTGGTAGCTTCACAGCCCAGCCACATAAACCTTAGCCCACATGTCACTGCCTTATTTTTCCTTACATTAACAAGTCTGTTGCCAGGAACATGTAATTACCATTAGGTAAATTAGGATGGAGCAAGAAGGCTGGCCTCCTGATACCTTACTATTAAAATCAGATCAGAATTACCTCCAAGGTGGTCTTGTGTGGAAGGTGGCTGGAATGAACTAGAGCATGACCTTGCCTGGAATAGGACTTTGTCCAGGGCATGTTTGTAGCTGCTTGATCCACAAGAGCCTCAGGGGTGACAACCTACCTGTCCTTCAGTAGATGGTTGATCAAATAAACTGGGTACATCCATATCATGAAATATCACTCAGCAATAAAAAGGAACAATCCATTGTTACATGCGGTAACTTGAGTGAATCTCCAGAGAACCATTCTGAGTGAAAAAAAAGCCAATCCAAAAAGATTACGTACTGTATGGTTGAATTTATAGAACATTCTTGAAATGACATTATAGCAATGAAGACTAGATTAGTGGTGCCGGGGAGAAAAGATGGGAGGGAGGGGTTGTGAGGAGAGAGAAGGAAATGGGTGTAGTTAGAACAGGACAGCATGAGGGATCCTTCTGGTAATGGAAATGTTCTGTATCTCGACTGTATCAATTCAGTGTCTGGCTTGTCGTTTTATTGTACCCTAGTTTTGCAAGATGTTATCACTGGAAAAAACTAAATAAGAATGCATTGTTGTTGTTCAGTCTCTAAGTCACATCTGACTCTGCGACCGCGAGAACTGCAGCACACCAGGCCTCCCTGTCCTTCACTACCTCCCAGAATTTGCTCAAACACACATCCATTGAGTCAGTGATGCCATCCAACCTTCTCATCCTCTGTTGCCCCCTTCTCCTCCTGCCCTCAATCTTTCCCAGCATCAGGATCTTTTCCAGTGAGTTGGCTCTTCGCATCAGGTGGCCAAAGTATTGGAGCTTCAGCATCAGTCCTTCCAATGAATAGTCAGGGTTGATTTCCTTTAGGACTGATTGATCTCCTTGCAGTCCAAGTGACTCAAGTCTTCTCCAGCACCACAGTTGGAAAGCATCAATTTTTCATCACTCAGCTTTCTCTATGGTCCAACTCTCACATCCGTACATAACTACTGGAAAAAGCACAGCTTTGACCGGGATCCCTTAAAACAGCATACGAAACTGCAGCTATCTCAAATTGAAAGCTTAATTGCAAAAATAAAGGCTGTCACAAATATAATTGCTTCCATTTATTGATAACAAAATGCCTTATCCCAGTGCTAGGGATTTAGGTACATACATCACCTTAAACTTCACAACAGAGCCGCACAGTGGGTGTTCTCAGCCCACGTGAAGGACGAGGAGAGACTGAAGCTCGCAGTGGGGAAGTCACTGATGTGGAGGCAGTATGACCTCATGGGAGTGGAATGACCTCTGGGAAGTGGGCATGCACAACCCGGTTGAGCACCCACTGGGCCTCCAGATGAGGAATGTCTGTTCCCCACCCTCCACCCTTCTATGCTCGTTGGTATTTGCTATACAGACTCTGGAGTTTGGCAGGTAAACACACCTGTTGACAAAATCAGATCACACAAAACCATCCTTGGGTACCTGGAGCCATGCTGAGTGGTGGAGCTCTGAGTGATTCAGGGACCAAATTATCCATGTGCTGTGAGTGAACAGATTAAGGTACCCCTGAGAATGCTTAGCTCTGCCAACTTTGAGAGGCAGGAACCTCTTTCCTGGGATGCTGAGGTTTGCTAGTATTTATTCCCATTTTACAGAGGGCAAAACTGAGGAATGGTGAGGTTGGGCATTTTGTTCAGGATGCATGGGGAACAGGTGGCTGTGTTTCCCTTTTCTTCACTCGGAATTCTGCTCTTATTACTTTCCTGGAGCTGCAGAAACAAATTACTGCAAACTGGGTAGCTGAGACAAAAGCCATTTGCTCTCTCACAGTCTGGGGTCC